>NW_028139184.1:600000-984000 GCF_964270905.1 Leucopleurus acutus
AAGTGTAAAATCCAGAAAGGCAGGACAGGCCATGGAGAACTGGGAGCCTTGTTATGCTGATGGGCGGGATGTAAATTGCCAACAGCCACTCGGGAGAGGTGTATGGTGTTTCCTGAAACATCTAAAAAACAAAGCAACAGAGCCTAGGGCACTTCCACTTATGGTCCTATAGCTTAGGGAAATTAAAATCAAAAAGACACAGCCACCCCAAAGTTTTGGACGGCTCTGTTTACAAGAACCTCGTTTACGGTACAAGTTCAATATCGCAGAAAGTGAAAAATGGATAAAGAAGTTGTGGTACTTACGTACAATGCAATATCACTCAGCAATGAAATCTATGTCATCAGGCCCGTAGCAGCATAATGAGTGGATTCAGGTATGATGATTCTAACTGAAATAAGTCACACAGAAAAAGAAACATCATAAGATATCACTAATACACGGAATGTAAACTTGGCTACACAGGAACTGGATTACAAAACAGAACAGGGTCTCAAATTTAGAAAACCAACTTATGCTTGCTTAAGGGGAAAGGTGAGTTGGGGTGCTGCATAAAACCAGAGATTGAAATGAGCACAGATAAAGTTCCTTAAGCCAAATATAGAATAGACAAGAACTACTCCTTGCTCAACGAAATGGACTCAACACCCCATATTAAACGCCTAAGAATGTACCTGACTAGTAAGTATCTTAAAACCTATGCACTGCTATGTCTCTGAAAGAAAATCAAGCATGTGTACAGGGGCATAAACGCAGCAGTGATAGGATTGGAGAGGTTCGGTGAGCAAATGAAGACCCTTTGAAGTCATATTGCATGGTACCCATTCCACGGGTCTCAACTCTCCAGGTTTAAGGGATTCTTCCTTCAGCTAAAACATGCACGTGGAACCCAGAGTATGATCAACCGTGTGATCGGGAGACGTGTTCCAATATGTCTCAGTTCTCGTCCCCTGGTACTCGGGTGCAACATTCCAGACGCTTTACTAACACTCTCCCGACTTGGAGAGTCAGTGCCTTTAACCTCCTGTTTGGCCCAGTTTGCAATTTCTGCGGAAGATGAACAGGAATAGGGAGAACCAATGAGAGACTAGCTGGAGGTGTCTGGACGGGCAAATTTAACTCTCATTTCCCACCAGGAAGAGGAATTAACGAAAGGCTCAGCGTGCCGTGCCGGAACCAGATTAGGGCCTGAAGCAATCCTGCGGTGTTGCGGCCAGCTCACAAGAAAGCGAGTTGAAGAAAGGAGCTCAGGGGCACTGTAATTCACAAACCTGCAGAGTTATAAATGACAGCTATCGTCCAAAAATATACTGAAGTAAGGCTGCCAAGAGGACTTGAAAGCGGGGCAGAATTGCAGGAAACCGATTTCAGGAGGTAGACTGGAATTGCATTTAAAGCATAGGAAAAGAGGCAGAACGTCCACAATGATGCACTTGGCCAAAAAGGGAGTATGCGTTTTTTCCTGAATATATTCAGGAAAAAACGCATACGCACTTTTTGGCCAACCAAGCAAGCTTGCAAAGGAAATCTGCACTACAATGAAGTCTCACTTCCCCCCGGTCAAAAGGGCCATCTGAAAAAAGTGTAAAATCCAGAAAGGCAGGACAGGCCATGGAGAACTGGGAGCCTTGTTATGCTGATGGGCGGGATGTAAATTGCCAACAGCCACTCGGGAGAGGTGTATGGTGTTTCCTGAAACATCTAAAAAGCAAAGCAACAGAGCCTAGGGCACTTCCACTTATGGTCCTATAGCTTAGGGAAATTAAAATCAAAAAGACACAGCCACCCCAAAGTTTGGGACGGCTCTGTTTACAAGAACCTCGTTTACGGTACAAGTTCAATACCGCAGAAAGTGGAAAATGTATAAAGAAGATGTGGTACTTACGTACAATGCAATATCACTCAGCAATGAAATCTATGTCATCAGGCCCGTACCAGCATAATGAGTGGATTCAGGTATGATGATTCTAACTGAAATAAGTCACACAGAAAAAGAAACATCATAAGATATCACTAATACACGGAATGTAAACTTGGCTACACAGGAACTGGATTACAAAACAGAACAGGGTCTCAAATTTAGAAAACCAACTTATGCTTGCTTAAGGGGAAAGGTGAGTTGGGGTGCTGCATAAAACCAGAGATTGAAATGAGCACAGATAAAGTTCCTTAAGCCAAATATGGAATAGACAAGAGCTACTCCTTGCTCAACGAAGTGGACTCAACACCCCATATTAAACGCCTAAGAATGTACCTGACTAGTAAGTATCTTAAAACCTATGGATTGCTATGTCTCTGAAAGAGAATCAAGCGTGTGTACAGGGGCATAAACGCAGCAGTGATAGGATTGGAGAGGTTCGGTGAGCAAATGAAGACCGTTTGAAGTCATATTGCATGGTACCCATTCCACGGGTCTCAACTCTCCAGGTTTAAGGGATTCTTCCTTCAGCTTAAACATGCATGTGGAACCCAGAGTATGATCAACCGTGTGATCGGGAGACGTGTTCCAATATGTCTCAGTTCTCGTCCCCTGGTACTCGGGTGCAACATTCCACACGCTTTACTAACACTCTCCCGACTTGGAGAGTCAGTGCCTTTAACCTCCTGTTTGGCCCAGTTTGCAATTTCTGAGGAAGATGAACAGGATTAGGGAGAACCAATGAGAGACTAGCTGGAGGTGTCTGGATGCGCAAATTTAACTCTCATTTCCCATCAGAAAGAGGAATTAACCAAAGGCTCAGCATGCCATGCCGGAACCAGATTAGGGCCTGAAGCAATCCTGCGGTGTTGCAGCCAGCTCACAAGAAAGCGAGTTGAAGAAAGGAGCTCAGGGGCACTGTAATTCACAAACCTGCAGAGTTATAAATGACAGCTATCGTCCAAAAATATACTGAAGTAAGGCTGCCAAGAGGACTTGAAAGCGGGGCAGAATTGCAGGAAACCGATTTCAGGAGGTAGACTGGAATTGCATTTAAAGCATAGGAAAAGAGGCAGAACGTCCACAATGATGCACTTGGCCAAAAAGGGCATATGCGTTTTTTCCTGAATATATTCAAGAAAAAACGCATACGCACTTTTTGGCCAACCAAGCAAGCTTGCAAAGGAAATCTGCACTACAATGAAGTCTCACTTCCCCCAGGTAAAAAGGGCCATCTGAAAAAAGTGTAAAATCCATAAAGGCAGGACAGGCCATGGAGAACTGGGAGCCTTGTTATGCTGATGGGCGGGATGTAAATTGCCAAGAGCCACTCTGGAGAAGTGTATGGTGTTTCCTGAAACATCTAAAAAACAAAGCAACGGAGCCTAGGGCAGTTCCACTTATGGTCCTATAGCTTAGGGAAATTAAAATCAAAAAGACACAGCCACCGCAAATTTTGGGACGGCTCTGCTTACAAGAACCTCGTTTCCGGTACAAGTTTAATATCGCAGAAAGTGGAAAATGGATAAAGAAGTTGTGGTACTTACGTACAATGCAATATCACTCAGCAATGAAATCTATGTCATCAGGCCCGTAGCAGCATAATGAGTGGATTCAGGTATGATGATTCTAACTGAAATAAGTCACACAGAAAAAGAAACATCATAAGATATCACTAATACACGGAATGTAAACTTGGCTACACAGGAACTGGATTACAAAACAGAACAGGGTCTCAAATTTAGAAAACCAACTTATGCTTGCTTAAGGGGAAAGGTGAGTTGGGGTGCTTCATAAATCCAGAGATTGAAATGAGCACAGATAAAGTTCCTTAAGCCAAATATGGAATAGACAA
Source organism: Leucopleurus acutus (assembly GCF_964270905.1). Lineage (NCBI taxonomy): Eukaryota > Metazoa > Chordata > Mammalia > Artiodactyla > Delphinidae > Leucopleurus > Leucopleurus acutus. The sequence continues at coordinate 603,774 of NW_028139184.1, forward strand.
GAGCTACTCCTTGCTCAACGAAATGGACTCAACACCCCATATTAAACGCCTAAGAATGTACCTGACTAGTAAGTATCTTAAAACCTATGGATTGCTATGTCTCTGAAAGAGAATCAAGCATGTGTACAGGGGCATAAACGCAGCAATGATAGGATTGGAGAGGTTCGGTGAGCAAATGAAGACCCTTTGAAGTCATATTGCATGGTACCCATTCCACGGGTCTCAACTCTCCAGGTTTAAGGGATTCTTCCTTCAGCTTAAACATGCATGTGGAACCCAGAGTATGATCAACCGTGTGATCGGGAGACGTGTTCCAATATGTCTCAGTTCTCGTCCCCTGGTACTCGGGTGCAACATTCCAGACGCTTTACTAACACTCTCCCGACTTGGAGAGTCAGTGCCTTTAACCTCCTGTTTGGCCCAGTTTGCAATTTCTGCGGAAGATGAACAGGAATAGGGAAAACCAATGAGAGACTAGCTGGAGGTGTCTGGATGCGCAAATTTAACTCTCATTTCCCACCAGAAAGAGGAATTAACCAAAGGCTCAGCATGCCGTGCCGGAACCAGATTAGGGCCTGAAGCAATCCTGCGGTGTTGCGGCCAGCTCACAAGAAAGCGAGTTGAAGAAAGGAGCTCAGGGGCACTGTAATTCACAAACCTGCAGAGTTATAAATGACAGCTATCGTCCAAAAATATACTGAAGTAAGGCTGCCAAGAGGACTTGAAAGCGGGGCAGAATTGCAGGAAACCGATTTCAGGAGGTAGACTGGAATTGCATTTAAAGCATAGGAAAAGAGGCAGAACGTCCACAATGATGCACTTGGCCAAAAAGGGCGTATGCGTTTTTTCCTGAATATATTCAGGAAATATATATTCAGGAAATATATTCAGGAAAAAACGCATACGCCCTTTTTGGCCAACCAAGCAAGCTTGCAAAGGAAATCTGCACTACAATGAAGTCTCACTTCCCCCCGGTCAAAAGGGCCATCTGAAAAAAGTGTAAAATCCAGAAAGGCAGGACAGGCCATGGAGAACTGGGAGCCTTGTTATGCTGATGGGCGGGATGTAAATTGCCAACAGCCACTCGGGAGAGGTGTATGGTGTTTCCTGAAACATCTAAAAAACAAAGCAACAGAGCCTAGGGCACTTCCACTTATGGTCCTATAGCTTAGGGAAATTAAAATCAAAAAGACACAGCCACCCCAAAGTTTGGGACGGCTCTGTTTACAAGAACCTCATTTACGGTACAAGTTCAATAGCGCAGAAAGTGAAAAATGGATAAAGAAGTTGTGGTACTTACGTACAATGCAATATCACTCAGCAATGAAATCTATGTCATCAGGCCCGTAGCAGCATAATGAGTGGATTCAGGTATGATGATTCTAACTGAAATAAGTCACACAGAAAAAGAAACATCATAAGATATCACTAATACACGGAATGTAAACTTGGATACACAGGAACTGCATTACAAAACAGAACAGGGTCTCAAATTTAGAAAACCAACTTATGCTTGCTTAAGGGGAAAGGTGAGTTGGGGTGCTGCATCAAACCAGAGATTGAAATGAGCACAGATAAAGTTCCTTAAGCCAAATATGGAATAGACAAGAACTACTCCTTGCTCAACGAAATGGACTCAACACCCCATATTAAACGCCTAAGAATGTACCTGACTAGTAAGTATCTTAAAACCTACGGATTGCTATGTCTCTGAAAGAAAATCAAGCGTGTGTACAGGGGCATAAACGCAGCAGTGATAGGATTGGAGAGGTTCGGTGAGCAAATGAAGACCCTTTGAAGTCATATTGCATGGTACCCATTCCACGGGTCTCAACTCTCCAGGTTTAAGGGATTCTTCCTTCAGCTAAAACATGCACGTGGAACCCAGAGTATGATCAACCGTGTGATCGGGAGACGTGTTCCAATATGTCTCAGTTCTCGTCCCCTGGTACTCGGGTGCAACATTCCAGACGCTTTACTAACACTCTCCCGACGTGGAGAGTCAGTGCCTTTAACCTCCTGTTTGGCCCATTTGCAATTTCTGAGGAAGATGAACAGGAACAGGGAGAACCAATGAGAGACTAGGTGGAGGTGTCTGGACGGGCAAATTTAACTCTCATTTCCCACCAGGAAGAGGAATTAACCAAAGGCTCAGCATGCCATGCCGGAACCAGATTAGGGCCTGAAGCAATCCTGCGGTGTTGCGGCCAGCTCACAAGAAAGCGAGTTGAAGAAAGGAGCTCAGGGGCACTGTAATTCACAAACCTGCAGAGTTATAAATGACAGCTATCGTCCAAAAATATACTGAAGTAAGGCTGCCAAGAGGACTTGAAAGCGGGGCAGAATTGCAGGAAACCGATTTCAGGAGGTAGACTGGAATTGCATTTAAAGCATAGGAAAAGAGGCAGAACGTCCACAATGATGCACTTGGTAAAAAGGGCGTATGCGTTTTTTCCTGAATATATTCAGGAAAAAACGCATACGCCCTTTTTGGCCAACCAAGCAAGCTTGCAAAGGAAATCTGCACTACAATGAAGTCTCACTTCACCCCGGTCAAAAAGGCCATCTGAAAAAAGTGTAAAATCCAGAAAGGCAGGACAGGCCATGGAGAACTGGGAGCCTTGTTATGCTGATGGGCGGGATGTAAATTGCCAACAGCCACTCGGGAGAGGTGTATGGTGTTTCCTGAAACATCTAAAAAACAAAGCAACAGAGCCTAGGGCACTTCCACTTATGGTCCTATAGCTTAGGGAAATTAAAATCAAAAAGACACAGCCACCCCAAAGTTTGGGACGGCTCTGTTTACAAGAACCTCGTTTACGGTACAAGTTCAATATCGCAGAAAGTGAAAAATGGATAAAGAAGATGTGGTACTTACGTACAATGCAATATCACTCAGCAATGAAATCTATGTCATCAGGCCCGTAGCAGCATAATGAGTGGATTCAGGTATGATGATTCTAACTGAAATAAGTCACACAGAAAAAGAAACATCATAAGATATCACTAATACACGGGATGTAAACTTGGCTACACAGGAATTGGATTACAAAACAGAACAGGGTCTCAAATTTAGACAACCAACTTATGCTTGCTTAAGGGGAAAGGTGAGTTGGGGTGCTGCATCAAACCAGAGATTGAAATGAGCACAGATAAAGTTCCTTAAGCCAAATATGGAATAGACAAGAACTACTCCTTGCTCAACGAAATGGACTCAACACCCCATATTAAACGCCTAAGAATGTACCTGACTAGTAAGTATCTTAAAACCTATGGATTGCTATGTCTCTGAAAGAAAATCAAGCATGTGTACAGGGGCATAAACGCAGCAGTGATAGGATTGGAGAGGTTCGGTGAGCAAATGAAGACCCTTTGAAGTCATATTGCATGGTACCCATTCCACGGGTCTCAACTCTCCAGGTTTAAGGGATTCTTCCTTCAGCTAAAACATGCACGTGGAACCCAGAGTATGATCAACCGTGTGATCGGGAGACGTGTTCCAATATGTCTCAGTTCTCGTCCCCTGGTACTCAGGTGCAACATTCCAGACGCTTTACTAACACTCTCCCGACTTGGAGAGTCAGTGCCTTTAACCTCCTGTTTGGCCCAGTTTGCAATTTCTGCGGAAGATGAACAGGAATAGGGAGAACCAATGAGAGACTAGCTGGAGGTGTCTGGACGGGCAAATTTAACTCTCATTTCCCACCAGGAAGAGGAATTAACCAAAGGCTCAGCGTGCCGTGCCGGAACCAGATTAGGGCCTGAAGCAATCCTGCGGTGTTGCGGCCAGCTCACAAGAAAGCGAGTTGAAGAAAGGAGCTCAGGGGCACTGTAATTCACAAACCTGCAGAGTTATAAATGACAGCTATCGTCCAAAAATATACTGAAGTAAGGCTGCCAAGAGGACTTGAAAGCGGGGCAGAATTGCAGGAAACCGATTTCAGGAGGTAGACTGGAATTGCATTTAAAGCATAGGAAAAGAGGCAGAACGTCCACAATGATGCACTTGGCCAAAAAGGGCGTATGCGTTTTTTCCTGAATCAGGAAAAAACGCATACGCCCTTTTTGGCCAACCAAGCAAGCTTGCAAAGGAAATCTGCACTACAATGAAGTCTCACTTCCCCCCGGTCAAAAGGGCCATCTGAAAAAAGTGTAAAATCCAGAAAGGCAGGACAGGCCATGGAGAACTGGGAGCCTTGTTATGCTGATGGGCGGGATGTAAATTGCCAACAGCCACTCGGGAGAGGTGTATGGTGTTTCCTGAAACATCTAAAAAACAAAGCAACAGAGCCTAGGGCACTTCCACTTATGGTCCTATAGCTTAGGGAAATTAAAATCAAAAAGACACAGCCACCCCAAAGTTTGGGATGGCTCTGTTTACAAGAACCTCGTTTACGGTACAAGTTCAATAGCGCAGAAAGTGAAAAATGGATAAAGAAGTTGTGGTACTTACGTACAATGCAATATCACTCAGCAATGAAATCTATGTCATCAGGCCCGTAGCAGCATAATGAGTGGATTCAGGTATGATGATTCTAACTGAAATAAGTCACACAGAAAAAGAAACATCATAAGATATCACTAATACACGGAATGTAAACTTGGCTACACAGGAACTGGATTACAAAACAGAACAGGGTCTCAAATTTAGAAAACCAACTTATGCTTGCTTAAGGGGAAAGGTGAGTTGGGGTGCTGCATCAAACTAGAGATTGAAATGAGCACAGATAAAGTTCCTTAAGCCAAATATGGAATAGACAAGAACTACTCCTTGCTCAACGAAATGGACTCAACACCCCATATTAAACGCCTAAGAATGTACCTGACTAGTAAGTATCTTAAAACCTATGGATTGCTATGTCTCTGAAAGAAAATCAAGCGTGTGTACAGGGGCATAAACGCAGCAGTGATAGGATTGGAGAGGTTCGGTGAGCAAATGAAGACCCTTTGAAGTCATATTGCATGGTACCCATTCCACGGGTCTCAACTCTCCAGGTTTAAGGGATTCTTCCTTCAGCTAAAACATGCACGTGGAACCCAGAGTATGATCAACCGTGTGATCGGGAGACGTGTTCCAATATGTCTCAGTTCTCGTCCCCTGGTACTCGGGTGCAACATTCCAGAAGCTTTACTAACACTCTCCCGACTTGGAGAGTCAGTGCCTTTAACCTCCTGTTTGGCCCATTTGCAATTTCTGAGGAAGATGAACAGTAATAGGGAGAACCAATGAGAGACTATGTGGAGGTGTCTGGACGGGCAAATTTAACTCTCATTTCCCACCAGGAAGAGGAATTAACCAAAGGCTCAGCGTGCCATGCCGGAACCAGATTAGGGCCTGAAGCAATCCTGCGGTGTTGCGGCCAGCTCACAAGAAAGCGAGTTGAAGAAAGGAGCTCAGGGGCACTGTAATTCACAAACCTGCAGAGTTATAAATTGCAGCTATCGTCCAAAAATATACTGAAGTAAGGCTGCCAAGAGGACTTGAAAGCGGGGCAGAATTGCAGGAAACCGATTTCAGGAGGTAGACTGGAATTGCATTTAAAGCATAGGAAAAGAGGCAGAACGTCCACAATGATGCACTTGGCCAAAAAGGGCGTATGCGTTTTTTCCTGAATATATTCAGGAAAAAACGCATACGCCCTTTTTGGCCAACCAAGCAAGCTTGCAAAGGAAATCTGCACTACAATGAAGTCTCACTTCCCCCCGGTCAAAAGGGCCATCTGAAAAAAGTGTAAAATCCAGAAAGGCAGGACAGGCCATGGAGAACTGGGAGCCTTGTTATGCTGATGGGCGGGATGTAAATTGCCAACAGCCACTCGGGAGAGGTGTATGGTGTTTCCTGAAACATCTAAAAAACAAAGCAACAGAGCCTAGGGCACTTCCACTTATGGTCCTATAGCTTAGGGAAATTAAAATCAAAAAGACACAGCCACCCCAAAGTTTGGGACGGCTCTGTTTACAAGAACCTCGTTTACGGTACAAGTTCAATATCGCAGAAAGTGAAAAATGGATAAAGAAGTTGTGGTACTTACGTACAATGCAATATCACTCAGCAATGAAATCTATGTCATCAGGCCCGTAGCAGCATAATGAGTGGATTCAGGTATGATGATTCTAACTGAAATAAGTCACACAGAAAAAGAAACATCATAAGATATCACTAATACACGGAATGTAAACTTGGCTACACAGGAACTGGATTACAAAACAGAACAGGGTCTGAAGTTTAGAAAACCAACTTATGCTTGCTTAAGGGGGAAGGTGAGTTGGGGTGCTGCATAAAACCAGAGATTGAAATGAGCACAGATGCCGTTCCATAAGCCAAATATGTAATAGACAAGACCTACCCCTTCCTCAACAAAATGGTCTCAACAGTGAGGTATCACCTCACACCTGATAGAATGGGCATCATTAGAAAATCTACAAACAAAAAATCCTGGAAAGGGTGTGGAGAAAAGGAACCCTCTTCCACTATTGTTGGGAATATAAATTGATACAGTCACTATGGAGAACAATATGATGTTTCTTAAGAAACTAACAGTAGAATTACCATATGATACAGCAATTCCAGTACTGGACATATAGCCAGACAAAACCATAAATCAAAAAGAGACATTCACCGCAATGTTCATTGCATCACTGTTTACAATATCGAGGTAATGGAAGCAACCTAAATGCCCACAGACAGACGAATGCATAAAGCTGTGGTACATATATAAAATGGAATATTACTAAGCCATGAAAAGGAATGAAATTGGGTCATTTGTAGAGACGTCGATGGATCTAGAGACTGTCATACAGAGTGAAGTAAGTCAGAAAGAGAAAAACAAATCTTGTATATTCATGCATATATGTGGAACCTAGAAAAACTGTACAGATTAACCATTTTGCAAGGCATAAATAGAGCAACAGATGTAGACAACAAACGTATGGACAACAAGGGGGGAAAGCTGTTGGGGGAGTGGTGGTGGGAGGAGTTGAGAGACTGGGATTGGCATGTATACATTTATATGTATAAAATAGATAACCAATAAGAACCTGCTGTATAAAAATATAAAATAAAATTCAAAATTAAAAAGAAATAAAATTTAAAAAATAAAACAGAAAAAACAATTATTCCCTTCACATACATGTATTTATATGAATAAATTATTTCCATGCTTCTATCTGTAAATACAAAAAAGAAGAATAAAATCTACCTTGAACCAAAAACGAAAAAGAGAAAAAAAACACAGAACCCACCAGTTCCACAGAGGAAAACCGTATCAGGGCACTTGCTCCAGTTGTAAACAATTCTGAAGTTGGTCAGTGGTGGGGAATCGTCTCCCATTCAGCCAGCAGCCCCCACGCAACAAGCGTCCTCATTGCAAAGCTGGGGCACCGTGCCGAGGCATCTGTGAGTAAACGTGAGCTGAGCCCCAGGCCAGTTGCTGCTGAACTATTCCCACCCGTCCCAGGTAAAACACCTGAATATATACAAGGACTTGAAAGCCTAGAGGAAGGGCCATAGAGCCACACGAGTGACAGCATGCCGGCCGACTTGGTGCCTGCAGGCCAGCCAGGATGGTCCTGGCCCTGGGTGCTCTTCTGGAAGATTTCCATTTCCCTGCCTGAGATACCCGTCCTGTCCCTGCCCCCACTGCTTTTTTCCTTCCTCACCTCTGCCCAGGGAGAAATTCCAGCAGCAGGTATGGGTGACACATCCTCTTCTTTAGCAGGTGGCAGCCTGGCAACTGCTGCAGAAAGTCCAGCAGAGCCCCACTCACACTGGGCCACCCACAAAGCCGTGGCCTCTCACTCCCTCCCACCAGCCCAGCCCCGAGACTGCTGACAGGGCAGAGAAAATGGCTCAGGCATGGCTGCAGGGGCTCTTGCTGCCTGGAGTGGTATTTATATTGATCTCAACCCAGGCACACCTGGGGAGGGCTGGCCGGCACGGTAAGGCTGCCCAGCTCAGCCAATCATCACCCCTCAGGGGCTCACAGTTGCAGAAAATGGAACTTGCTGAACCGGCCAGGTCCAAGGAACAGGTGTGGGCTCCTGAGAGTCAGGATAGACAAGGGGCTGCAGCTTTGGCTTGTTTTCTAATCATTTTATCTGGCCCATGAGTGGGAGACAACTTCAAGAAAACCCTCTCTTAATGAGAGGAACCCAGGAGTCAGGGAGAGGAGGGGTGGGTGGTGGTTGGAGACAGAGGCCTGGTGCCCCGGGTGCAGTGGAAGTCTCTGGAAGACCAGGTGGAGGGAGGCCGAACAGAGTGATGCCCAGGGTCACAAACCTGTCACAGCTGCTGTTTGTTAGTTCAAGTCCTGCTCTGAGGTGCTCTGTGTCAGCTCTGAGTGACAGGTGAGCTGGGGGTGCTCTGCAATGAGGGCTATGTGCACGGTTCCTGTGTGCCCAGCCCTGCCACGGTACCTGCAAGGGTAACTCTGTATCCTGGGAGGGGCCTGACCACCAGAGCCCCGTGGGCTGGGGTGGGGTGGGGTACCTGCCCAGGTGAGCTCCATATTCTGGGATTGGTGTGACCACGAGTGCCCCATGGGCTGCTGGGGACCTGGTAAAGGATGTCAGGACAGTCAGTGAAGCCACCGAGGATATACCTCCAGTTGCTCCTAATTCCTACACCCTGCTGGTCATTCTACCAACCACCAGGACATGGTATTCTGTATTAGTCTTCAATGATGCCTTCTTTTGTATTCCATTAGTCCCAGAGTCACAAGAAATTTTGGCTTGTGAGTGGCAGGACTCAACATACAAATAAAACAATACTTACGGGCCGTCTTGCCCCAAGGGTGCAAATATTCCCACACCATCTTTGGGGAAACCTTAGCTAAAGACCTAAAAGTTCTACCTCTGGAAAAGGAAACCCTCCTTCAGTACGCAGATGACATTCTGATCGCCAGCCCTACTAAGGAGGCCTCTGAACTACCAAGCCAATAAAGGATAGAAGTTGTCCAAGAAAAAGCTCAAATATCACAGACTGCGGTGACCTGCCTGGGCTTCATTCTCACAGAAGGTCGGAGAAGCCCATCCCAGGAAAGGGAAGAAACCATTTTCAGCCTTACCCCTTTCTAAAACTAGAAGACAGCTTAGGGGTTCCTGGGGAGGCCAGGGTTTGCTGCTTCTGGATCCCTAACTACAGTCTACTAGCTGGGCCTCTATATGAAACACTGAAAGGAAAAGATGATGATCTTTTTGAATAGAATCCAGAAGTGGCCTTTCAAGAATGGAAAGAGCAGTCAATTCAGACCCTTGCCCTGGAACTCCCTAATTTAGCTAAACCCTTTGACCTTTACATTCCCAGTGAAAGGTGAATCGCCATTGGAGAATTAGTGCAAAAACTGGGACCACTTGAAATGGAACAATGCAAGAATGCCATCCAGGTAGGATAAACTACAGTCACCAAGGGGCTTGGCCCACTGCCACATCTGGCCAAGATACTGGCGGTATCTAAAAACCTGGAAATCAGCAGCCCAAAAGGCCACCTCCCTCCTAAGGGAAAAGGACCCCACGTGGTGATCCTAATCACCAACCATGCTCTGAAGTTGCAGGGTTCGCTCCGTGGGCACACCGACCTCGAGTGAGGAGGCCCTCCAACTCCAACATCCAGAGAGATAACCGGGGGCAACAGGGCACCATGACGACTCGTGTGAACATCACTTGACCTGGAGTTTCTCTCATAAAACAACAAGAGTGTGTCCCAAAAGAGTAGACTACTGCTTGCAGGACTTACTGCACCCAGAGGGGAGCTAATAATCTTGGCGGGGGAACCGTATATCACACTGTCACCATAGAAAAGCCTACAGACACTGTGATGATGGTGGCCAATAAGACCGGCTGGACTCCTGTTTACTTCAAAAGGCTGTTGACTCAGTGGCCATCATGGTCCTTGATCACCACTGACCCTGGACTGTGTGGGACTTGAGCGGGCAGGGCTCTGACACCTGGTGCTGTTTGTACGTTAATTCAGGGGCCTAATTGAAGAAAGCGCAGACTACTGGTCAGAGCATCTAGGCTGGCAGAAACGGTCAGCCTAAGGTGGCCGAACAAATGTGGGGCGGGGTGAAACCGGCCCCCACAGCGTCTCTGCACATCTCTTTCCTGGACCCTTAAAGGTCATTAGAATCTATAACACTTCCAATGTTGGTGCTCAGGTGGACGAGCAGGGAGGCAGGGGTCCTGGGGACAATCAACGTCACCTGGAGGCTGCTGGGGAGAAGCTCTGACCCTCGCCCCCGGGTATGAGGACTCCCAACTCAGCACTCAGCAGTTACAGAAGAAGGGTCTGCACCCTCAGCACTCCAAGAATGAGGAACGGGACAAAAGGCAGAGGAGTGGTTTGTCCCCAGCAAAGCCCATTAAAAATCCCTGGGAGATAAAAATAGAATCTGGGCAATAAAGTCAAGTCTAACCTTTTTTATCCTTTGTGCTTTGTCTAATTTCATGTGCTCCTAGGGTCCCACATGCAGAGGTTCCACACCCGGCACTTCAGACCAGATTTCCTAGTGCAGAATGGCTGTGTCGACACCTCAGCTCCTGGGGCCCAGTGCAGACTCCGCGATATAGAGCCTGAGCTGCAGCCAACCCAGCCCTTGAGAGCTCCGCCCCCTCCCTCCCACTGACTCTGACAGGATCTCTACACAGCAGCCCAGCCCACAGCCCACGGGGTAGTGCATGCTCTCACCTCTCCATTCTCTGATCAAAATATAAAGTTTCCTTTGCTTGTGAACCAAACTCAGTCTCGATCTGTTGGCCCCAATGACACTGCGCAGGGGGACACTTGTTGGGGTCCACTCTGGAGGATCAGTAACAGAAATTGAGACTATTGTAACCTCAATGAACAGATGTGTGAGCCAAACTGTAGTTAACATAGAACAGTGTATAAGGCTCGGGTAAAATAAGATGTTTCTAACACTCCCATTTGATATTTCCATCACTTTATTATAAGCAAGTTCAGTGAAAAGGTTTGTCTTATTTGTCAGGTCAATATTAGAGAAACGAAGTGATTTCTTTCCAAGGATGTACATCTAATAATCTTGGTTAAAGCTTCAATTTTGTTTTAAATGCTTTTCCATTGAAAATGATACCTCTCTTTCAGCTCCCCCATTTCTGAGAAGTATAAAATCTCATAATTTATTATTACCAAAGGGGAAAGGTGGGAGGAGGGATAAAGTAACAGTTTGGGATTAACACATACACACTGCTATGTATAAAATAGATCATCAACAAGGAACTACTGTATAGCACAGGGAACTACACTCAACATTTTGCAATAACCTATAAGGGGAAATAATCTGAAAAAGAATAGATATTTTTATTGACATCATCTATCAATGACAGTTAAAGTGTAACCTAAGGGAAGCTGGTGGTGAGTGCTTCTGACCCTGAAGACTTCAATCATCTAAAGTTTGGACTCTGCCTACTTCCCAAGGCCCTTAATGAACATATGTGTAGCCGTAGCTTAAAAAATTCCCCAGTTTGGGTTTCGGGGAGACACTGATTTTGAAAAAGCCCTGGTGTTCTCCTTACATGAATGGGACTCTTCCTACTGCTAAAACATGTCTGTCACACCCAGAGGATGGTATACCGTCTGATTGGGAAGAGTTTGGAGAAGGCATCTCATCTCCTCATCTCCTGGTGCTCGGGTTCACCCATCCAGCGTCTTTACTAACAGTCTCCCCACTTGGAGATGGCAGCACTGTCAACATCCTGTTGCGTACAGTTTGGAATTTGTCCAGAGGATGAAGCAGAAGGATGAGGAACAATGAGAGACAAGTCCTAGGTGTTCAGACAGGCACATGTCACTCTAATTTCCAATCAGGAAGACGAATTGACCAAAGGCTAGGGTTGCCCATGGAAACAGTATAGGGCTTGAGGAAATCCCGCTGCTTTGTGGCCAGTTCCCATAAACACAAGTTGAACAATGGAACTCAGGGGCAGTAAAATTCACGAAACTGCAGAGTTGAAAATATCCATCACTGAAAAATGTCTTGAGGAAAGTCAGAGAAAGGGACTTGTAAGCAAGGGAGAATGGCAGGAAAGGGATTTGAGGAGGTAGAAAGGACTCGCCATTAAGCACAAGAAAAGGGGCTGAACATTGCCAACATTGCAGTTGGCCAAAAAGGGTGTATGCGTTTTTTTCTGTATATATTCAAGAAAAGGGCATACACTTTTTTAGCCAACCAAACAGGTGGGCACTGGAAATCAATACTACAAAAGATATCACTTCGCATCAGTCAGAAGAGCCATCCTCATAAAGCGTAAACAACAGAAATGCAGGACAGGGCAAGGAGAAGAGGGAGCCCTGTGAGACTTATAGTGGAAATGTATATTGCCAACGGCCATTCTGGAGAAGTGTATTGTGTTTACTAAAGCATCTAAAAAATGAGCTACAGAGCATAGGGCACTTGCACTCATGGGCGTATATCTTGGGAAAAACAAAAATCGAGAGGACACAGGCACCCCAATGTTTACCCCCTCTCTGTTTAAAAGATCCTCGACTAGGATATAACTTAAATGTCTCTGGAGGGAAAAAATGGATAGACATGTGGTACTTAGGTAGAGTGGAATATTATTCAGCCTGGAAATCTATGAAATATGGCCAGTTGTAACAACTCCGGAGGAGTTACGTATGATCATTCTAAGTGACATAATTCAAAAAGAAAAAGACACATATCATAAGATATCACTTAAAGGTGGAATCCAAAATGGCTACACATGAAATAAATTACAAAACAAAAACATAGTCAAATATGTAGAAAACACGCATAAGGCTGCTAAACGGGAAAGGTGGGGAGGGGTGAGGCATCATCCAGGAGGTTGAAATTAGCAAAGATACCATTCCAAATACCAAACTGATAATCAACAAGGCCTACACGGTAGCTAAAAGAACTGCACTCAGCACACTCAAGTCACCAGAAAAGAATATATACGACTGGTAAGAATCTGAAAAAGAATTTATTGATGTCTCTCCATACGTGGATCAAGTGGATGTACAGCAGCAAGAAACAGAGCTTTGAAAATCAGCTGTAACCAATATAGTAATAAATTGAAAAAAATAAACGACAGAGAGACAGAGAAAACCTCTTACAACTTTTCCTCAGGGCCGGTGATGCAACATGGATTGAACACATCTAGACCCACAGCAGGATGAGACATAAGGCTGGAAACTGTTTGCACTAAGAGAAATGTGAGGTTGGGTGAGGAAATGCACACCCTTTAAAGTAATACTACCTGGTACCCATTCAATGGGTCCCAAATCTGCAGGTTCAAGGGATCTTCCTACAGCTAAAACATGCATGGAAAACCCAGAGGACTGTACACCATGTGATCGGGAGATGTGTCTAAAATGCAGCTCATTTATTCTCTCCTGGTGCTCCTGTTCACCATTCCAGCCACGTTACTTAGAATCTCCCCACTTGGAGAATCAGCACGTTTAAACTTCTGTTTCACACATTTTGCAAATTGTGAGGAGGATGAACGGGAAGAGGGGGAACCAATGAGAGAATAGTTGTAGGGGTTTGGACGGGCACATATCACTCTAATTTCCCATTAAGAATAAGAATTGAAAAAAGGCTCAGCCCGCCTCGCCGGAGCCAAAATAGGGCCTAAAGCAATCCTGCGGGTTTGAGGTCAGCTCACAAAAGAGCAACTTAAAAAATGGAGCTCAGGGTCACTGCAATTCACAAACCTGCAGAGTTATAAATGAAAACTAACGTCCAAAAATATGTTGAGGTAAGGCAAAGAAGAGGATCTGAATGCAAGACAGAATTGCAAGAAACAGATTTCAAGAGATAGATTGGACTCGTCTTTAAAGCACATAAAAAGCGGCAGAATTTCGACAATGATGCAGTTGGCCCAAAAGGGCGTATGCGTTTTTTCCTGATTATATCCAGGAAAAAACGCATGCGCACTTTATGGGCAACGAAGCAAGCAAGCAATGCAAATGTGCACAACAAAGAAGTCTCATTTCCCACCGGTCAAAAGGGCCATCCTAAAAAATTGTAAAAACCAGAAATGTAGGACAGGCCATGGAGAACAGGGAGCCTTTATACGCTGATGGGCAGTGTGTGAACTGCCGAGAGCCACTCTGGAGAAGTGTATGGTGGTTCCTAAATCATCTAAAAAACAGAGCTACAGAGCATAGGACACTTCCAATCATGGGAGTATATCTAGGGAAGTCTAAAAATCAACAAGACACAAGCACACCACAGTTTAGGGCTACTCTGTTTACAAGAACCTCAACTTCAGTACACCTTAAATATCCCAGGAAAGAGAACAATGGATAAAGAAGATGTGGTACTTATGTACAATGGAATATCTCTTCACCATGAAATCAATGTAATAAGGCTAGTAGAAGGATAAAGAGTGGATTTAGGTCCGATAATACTACTTGAAATAAGTCAAACAGAAAAAGAAACATATCATAAGATATCACTTATAGAGGGAGGGTAAATATGGCTGCACAAGAAATGAATTACAGAACAGAACAGTGTCTCACATTTAGAAAACACACTTATGTCAGCTTAAGGGGAAAGGAGAGGTGGGGTGATGCATAAAACCAGAGTTTAAAATTAGCACAGATACCGTTCAATAAACCAAATAGGTATTAGACAAGATCTACACCTTGCTCAATGAACTGGCCTCAACACACCCTATACACCGCAGAGAAATATATCTGAGTAATAAGAATCTTAAAACCCATGTATTGATATATCTCCATAAGGGAATCAAGTGTGTGCAGAGCAGCACAAACACAGCAGTGAAAGTGAGCTAAACCCCATTATAGAAATAAATTTTAAAAACAAAACGCAGAAACAATGAAAGAGAGAAAAATTCTTACAAAATTCGCTCAGGGGCTGTGATGCAACCTGGATTGACCACATATAAACCCACAGCTGGATAAGACATAAGGCTGGACACTTGGGGCTGAGAGGATTGGTGAGCTTTGGTGAGCAACTGCCAAAAGTTTAATGCAATACTTCATGCTCCTCATTCCAGGGTCCCAACACTCCAGGTTGAAGGGAATCTTCCTACAGCTAAACCATGCCTGGGAAACTGAGCGACTGGTATACCATATGATCGGGAAAGGTTTCTAAAACGCACCTCATTTTTCCTCTCCTGGGGCTCCGGATCGACATTCCAGCCACTTTACTAACAATATCCCCACATGGAGAGTCAATGCCTTTAAGTTCTGGTATCACACAGTCTGCAGTTAGTGCGGAGGATGAATGGGAATAGGGGAAACCAGTGAGAAACTAGCTGTAGCGGTTTCAATGGGCATATGTCACTCTAATTTCACATCAGTAAGAAGAATAAAACAAAGGCACAGCAAGGTGCTCCATAAGAAGAATAGGGCCTGAAGGAATCATGTGGTTATGAGGCAAGACCACAAAAATAAGAGCTGAAAAATGGAGCTAAGGGCCACTGCAATTCAAAAACATGCAGAGTTATAAAGGCCAACTATTTTCAAAAAATATATTGAGGTAAGGCTATGAAAAGGCATTGAAAGCAAGGCAGAATTGCAGGAAACCGATTTCAGGAGGTAGACTGGAATTGCATTTAAAGGATAGGAAAAGACGCAGAACGTCCACAATGATGCACTTGGCCAAAAAGGGCGTATGCGTTTTTTCCTGAATATATTCAGGAAAAAATGCATACGCCCTTTTTGGCCAACCAAGCAAGCTTGCAAAGGAAATCTGCACTACAATGAAGTCTCACTTCCCCCCGGTCAAAAGGGCCATCTGAAAAATGTGTAAAATCCAGAAAGGCAGGACAGGACATGGAGAACTGGGAGCCTTGTTATGCTGATGGGCGGGATGTCAATTGCCAAGAGCCACTCGGGAGAGGTGTATGGTGTTTCCTGAAACATCTAAAAAACAAAGCAACAGAGCCTAGGGCACTTCCACTTATGGTCCTATAGCTTAGGGAAATTAAAATCAAAAAGACACAGCCACCCCAAAGTTTGGGACAGCTCTGTTTACAAGAACCTCGTTTACGGTACAAGTTCAATATCGCAGAAAGTGAAAAATGGATAAAGAAGTTGTGGTACTTACGTACAATGCAATATCACTCAGCAATGAAATCTATGTCATCAGGCCCGTAGCAGCATAATGAGTGGATTCAGGTATGATGATTCTAACTGAAATAAGTCACACAGAAAAAGAAACATCATAAGATATCACTAATACACGGAATGTAAACTTGGCTACACAGGAACTGGATTACAAAACAGAACAGGGTCTCAAATTTAGAAAACCAACTTATGCTTGCTTAAGGGGAAAGGTGAGTTGGGGTGCTGCATCAAACCAGAGATTGAAATGAGCACAGATAAAGTTCCTTAAGCCAAATATGGAATAGACAAGAACTACACCTTGCTCAACGAAATGGACTCAACACCCCATATTAAACGCCTAAGAATGTACCTGACTAGTAAGTATCTTAAAACCTATGGATTGCTATGTCTCTGAAAGAAAATCAAGCGTGTGTACAGGGGCATAAACGCAGCAGTGATAGGATTGGAGAGGTTCGGTGAGCAAATGAAGACCCTTTGAAGTCATATTGCATGGTACCCATTCCACGGGTCTCAACTCTCCAGGTTTAAGGGATTCTTCCTTCAGCTAAAACATGCACGTGGAACCCAGAGTATGATCAACCGTGTGATCGGGAGACGTGTTCCAATATGTCTCAGTTCTCGTCCCCTGGTACTCGGGTGCAACATTCCAGAAGCTTTACTAACACTCTCCCGACTTGGAGAGTCAGTGCCTTTAACCTCCTGTTTGGCCCATTTGCAATTTCTGAGGAAGATGAACAGTAATAGGGAGAACCAATGAGAGACTAGGTGGAGGTGTCTGGACGGGCAAATTTAACTCTCATTTCCCACCAGGAAGAGGAATTAACCAAAGGCTCAGCGTGCCATGCCGGAACCAGATTAGGGCCTGAAGCAATCCTGCGGTGTTGCGGCCAGCTCACAAGAAAGCGAGTTGAAGAAAGGAGCTCAGGGGCACTGTAATTCACAAACCTGCAGAGTTATAAATGACAGCTATCGTCCAAAAATATACTGAAGTAAGGCTGCCAAGAGGACTTGAAAGCGGGGCAGAATTGCAGGAAACCGATTTCAGGAGGTAGACTGGAATTGCATTTAAAGCATAGGAAAAGAGGCAGAACGTCCACAATGATGCACTTGGCCAAAAAGGGCGTATGCGTTTTTTCCTGAATAAAAACGCATACGCCCTTTTTGGCCAACCAAGCAAGCTTGCAAAGGAAATCTGCACTACAATGAAGTCTCACTTCCCCCCGGTCAAAAGGGCCATCTGAAAAAAGTGTAAAATCCAGAAAGGCAGGACAGGCCATGGAGAACTGGGAGCCTTGTTATGCTGATGGGCGGGATGTAAATTGCCAACAGCCACTTGGGAGAGGTGTATGGTGTTTCCTGAAACATCTAAAAAACAAAGCAACAGAGCCTAGGGCACTTCCACTTATGGTCCTATAGCTTAGGGAAATTAAAATCAAAAAGACACAGCCACCCCAAAGTTTGGGACGGCTCTGTTTACAAGAACCTCGTTTACGGTACAAGTTCAATATCGCAGAAAGTGAAAAATGGATAAAGAAGTTGTGGTACTTACGTACAATGCAATATCACTCAGCAATGAAATCTATGTCATCAGGCCCGTAGCAGCATAATGAGTGGATTCAGGTATGATGATTCTAACTGAAATAAGTCACACAGAAAAAGAAACATCATAAGATATCACTAATACACGGAATGTAAACTTGGCTACAGGGGAACTAGATTACAAAACAGAACAGGGTCTGAAGTTTAGAAAACCAACTTATGCTTGCTTAAGGGGAAAGGTGAGTTGGGGTGCTGCATCAAACCAGAGATTGAAATGAGCACAGATAAAGTTCCTTAAGCCAAATATGGAATAGACAAGAACTACTCCTTGCTCAACGAAATGGACTCAACACCCCATATTAAACGCCTAAGAATGTACCTGACTAGTAAGTATCTTAAAACCTATGGATTGCTATGTCTCTGAAAGAAAATCAAGCGTGTGTACAGGGGCATAAACGCAGCAGTGATAGGATTGGAGAGGTTCGGTGAGCAAATGAAGACCCTTTGAAGTCATATTGCATGGTACCCATTCCACGGGTCTCAACTCTCCAGGTTTAAGGGATTCTTCCTTCAGCTAAAACATGCACGTGGAACCCAGAGTATGATCAACCGTGTGATCGGGAGACGTGTTCCAATATGTCTCAGTTCTCGTCCCCTGGTACTCGGGTGCAACATTCCAGACGCTTTACTAACACTCTCCCGACTTGGAGAGTCAGTGCCTTTAACCTCCTGTTTGGCCCAGTTTGCAATTTCTGCGGAAGATGAACAGGAATAGGGAGAACCAATGAGAGACTAGCTGGAGGTGTCTGGACGGGCAAATTTAACTCTCATTTCCCACCAGGAAGAGGAATTAACCAAAGGCTCAGCGTGCCGTGCCGGAACCAGATTAGGGCCTGAAGCAATCCTGCGGTGTTGCGGCCAGCTCACAAGAAAGCGAGTTGAAGAAAGGAGCTCAGGGGCACTGTAATTCACAAACCTGCAGAGTTATAAATGACAGCTATCGTCCAAAAATATACTGAAGTAAGGCTGCCAAGAGGACTTGAAAGCGGGGCAGAATTGCAGGAAACCGATTTCAGGAGGTAGACTGGAATTGCATTTAAAGCATAGGAAAAGAGGCAGAACGTCCACAATGATGCACTTGGCCAAAAAGGGCGTATGCGTTTTTTCCTGAATCAGGAAAAAACGCATACGCCCTTTTTGGCCAACCAAGCAAGCTTGCAAAGGAAATCTGCACTACAATGAAGTCTCACTTCCCCCCGGTCAAAAGGGCCATCTGAAAAAAGTGTAAAATCCAGAAAGGCAGGACAGGCCATGGAGAACTGGGAGCCTTGTTATGCTGATGGGCGGGATGTAAATTGCCAACAGCCACTCGGGAGAGGTGTATGGTGTTTCCTGAAACATCTAAAAAACAAAGCAACAGAGCCTAGGGCACTTCCACTTATGGTCCTATAGCTTAGGGAAATTAAAATCAAAAAGACACAGCCACCCCAAAGTTTGGGACGGCTCTGTTTACAAGAACCTCGTTTACGGTACAAGTTCAATATCGCAGAAAGTGAAAAATGGATAAAGAAGTTGTGGTACTTACGTACAATGCAATATCACTCAGCAATGAAATCTATGTCATCAGGCCCGTAGCAGCATAATGAGTGGATTCAGGTATGATGATTCTAACTGAAATAAGTCACACAGAAAAAGAAACATCATAAGATATCACTAATACACGGGATGTAAACTTGGCTACACAGGAACTGGATTACAAAACAGAACAGGGTCTCAAATTTAGAAAACCAACTTATGCTTGCTTAAGGGGAAAGGTGAGTTGGGGTGCTGCATCAAACCAGAGATTGAAATGAGCACAGATAAAGTTCCTTAAGCCAAATATGGAATAGACAAAAACTACTCCTTGCTCAACGAAATGGACTCAACACCCCATATTAAACGCCTAAGAATGTACCTGACTAGTAAGTATCTTAAAACCTATGGATTGCTATGTCTCTGAAAGAAAATCAAGCGTGTGTACAGGGGCATAAACGCAGCAGTGATAGGATTGGAGAGGTTCGGTGAGCAAATGAAGACCCTTTGAAGTCATATTGCATGGTACCCATTCCACGGGTCTCAACTCTCCAGGTTTAAGGGATTCTTCCTTCAGCTAAAACATGCACGTGGAACCCAGAGTATGATCAACCGTGTGATCGGGAGACGTGTTCCAATATGTCTCAGTTCTCGTCCCCTGGTACTCGGGTGCAACATTCCAGACGCTTTACTAACACTCTCCCGACTTGGAGAGTCAGTGCCTTTAACCTCCTGTTTGGCCCAGTTTGCAATTTCTGCGGAAGATGAACAGGAATAGGGAGAACCAATGAGAGACTAGCTGGAGGTGTCTGGACGGGCAAATTTAACTCTCATTTCCCACCAGGAAGAGGAATTAACCAAAGGCTCAGCGTGCCGTGCCGGAACCAGATTAGGGCCTGAAGCAATCCTGCGGTGTTGCGGCCAGCTCACAAGAAAGCGAGTTGAAGAAAGGAGCTCAGGGGCACTGTAATTCACAAACCTGCAGAGTTATAAATGACAGCTATCGTCCAAAAATATACTGAAGTAAGGCTGCCAAGAGGACTTGAAAGCGGGGCAGAATTGCAGGAAACCGATTTCAGGAGGTAGACTGGAATTGCATTTAAAGCATAGGAAAAGAGGCAGAACGTCCACAATGATGCACTTGGCCAAAAAGGGCGTATGCGTTTTTTCCTGAATATATTCAGGAAATATATATTCAGGAAATATATTCAGGAAAAAACGCATACGCCCTTTTTGGCCAACCAAGCAAGCTTGCAAAGGAAATCTGCACTACAATGAAGTCTCACTTCCCCCCGGTCAAAAGGGCCATCTGAAAAAAGTGTAAAATCCAGAAAGGCAGGACAGGCCATGGAGAACTGGGAGCCTTGTTATGCTGATGGGCGGGATGTCAATTGCCAAGAGCCACTCGGGAGAGGTGTATGGTGTTTCCTGAAACATCTAAAAAACAAAGCAACAGAGCCTAGGGCACTTCCACTTATGGTCCTATAGCTTAGGGAAATTAAAATCAAAAAGACACAGCCACCCCAAAGTTTGGGACGGCTCTGTTTACAAGAACCTCGTTTACGGTACAAGTTCAATATCGCAGAAAGTGAAAAATGGATAAAGAAGTTGTGGTACTTACGTACAATGCAATATCACTCAGCAATGAAATCTATGTCATCAGGCCCGTAGCAGCATAATGAGTGGATTCAGGTATGATGATTCTAACTGAAATAAGTCACACAGAAAAAGAAACATCATAAGATATCACTAATACACGGAATGTAAACTTGGCTACACAGGAACTGGATTACAAAACAGAACAGGGTCTGAAGTTTAGAAAACCAACTTATGCTTGCTTAAGGGGGAAGGTGAGTTGGGGTGCTGCATAAAACCAGAGATTGAAATGAGCACAGATGCCGTTCCATAAGCCAAATATGTAATAGACAAGACCTACCCCTTCCTCAACAAAATGGTCTCAACAGTGAGGTATCACCTCACACCTGATAGAATGGGCATCATTAGAAAATCTACAAACAAAAAATCCTGGAAAGGGTGTGGAGAAAAGGAACCCTCTTCCACTATTGTTGGGAATATAAATTGATACAGTCACTATGGAGAACAATATGATGTTTCTTAAGAAACTAACAGTAGAATTACCATATGATACAGCAATTCCAGTACTGGACATATAGCCAGACAAAACCATAAATCAAAAAGAGACATTCACCGCAATGTTCATTGCATCACTGTTTACAATATCGAGGTAATGGAAGCAACCTAAATGCCCACAGACAGACGAATGCATAAAGCTGTGGTACATATATAAAATGGAATATTACTAAGCCATGAAAAGGAATGAAATTGGGTCATTTGTAGAGACGTCGATGGATCTAGAGACTGTCATACAGAGTGAAGTAAGTCAGAAAGAGAAAAACAAATCTTGTATATTCATGCATATATGTGGAACCTAGAAAAACTGTACAGATTAACCATTTTGCAAGGCATAAATAGAGCAACAGATGTAGACAACAAACGTATGGACAACAAGGGGGGAAAGCTGTTGGGGGAGTGGTGGTGGGAGGAGTTGAGAGACTGGGATTGGCATGTATACATTTATATGTATAAAATAGATAACCAATAAGAACCTGCTGTATAAAAATATAAAATAAAATTCAAAATTAAAAAGAAATAAAATTTAAAAAATAAAACAGAAAAAACAATTATTCCCTTCACATACATGTATTTATATGAATAAATTATTTCCATGCTTCTATCTGTAAATACAAAAAAGAAGAATAAAATCTACCTTGAACCAAAAACGAAAAAGAGAAAAAAAACACAGAACCCACCAGTTCCACAGAGGAAAACCGTATCAGGGCACTTGCTCCAGTTGTAAACAATTCTGAAGTTGGTCAGTGGTGGGGAATCGTCTCCCATTCAGCCAGCAGCCCCCATGCAACAAGCGTCCTCATTGCAAAGCTGGGGCACCGTGCCGAGGCATCTGTGAGTAAACGTGAGCTGAGCCCCAGGCCAGTTGCTGCTGAACTATTCCCACCCGTCCCAGGTAAAACACCTGAATATATACAAGGACTTGAAAGCCTAGAG
Organism: Leucopleurus acutus; assembly: GCF_964270905.1. NCBI lineage: Eukaryota > Metazoa > Chordata > Mammalia > Artiodactyla > Delphinidae > Leucopleurus > Leucopleurus acutus. The sequence goes on from NW_028139184.1 coordinate 626,047, forward strand.
GAAGGGCCATAGAGCCACACGAGTGACAGCATGCCGGCCGACTTGGTGCCTGCAGGCCAGCCAGGATGGTCCTGGCCCTGGGTGCTCTTCTGGAAGATTTCCATTTCCCTGCCTGAGATACCCGTCCTGTCCCTGCCCCCACTGCTTTTTTCCTTCCTCACCTCTGCCCAGGGAGAAATTCCAGCAGCAGGTATGGGTGACACATCCTCTTCTTTAGCAGGTGGCAGCCTGGCAACTGCTGCAGAAAGTCCAGCAGAGCCCCACTCACACTGGGCCACCCACAAAGCCGTGGCCTCTCACTCCCTCCCACCAGCCCAGCCCCGAGACTGCTGACAGGGCAGAGAAAATGGCTCAGGCATGGCTGCAGGGGCTCTTGCTGCCTGGAGTGGTATTTATATTGATCTCAACCCAGGCACACCTGGGGAGGGCTGGCCGGCACGGTAAGGCTGCCCAGCTCAGCCAATCATCACCCCTCAGGGGCTCACAGTTGCAGAAAATGGAACTTGCTGAACCGGCCAGGTCCAAGGAACAGGTGTGGGCTCCTGAGAGTCAGGATAGACAAGGGGCTGCAGCTTTGGCTTGTTTTCTAATCATTTTATCTGGCCCATGAGTGGGAGACAACTTCAAGAAAACCCTCTCTTAATGAGAGGAACCCAGGAGTCAGGGAGAGGAGGGGTGGGTGGTGGTTGGAGACAGAGGCCTGGTGCCCCGGGTGCAGTGGAAGTCTCTGGAAGACCAGGTGGAGGGAGGCCGCACAGAGTGATGCCCAGGGTCACAAACCTGTCACAGCTGCTGTTTGTTAGTTCAAGTCCTGCTCTGAGGTGCTCTGTGTCAGCTCTGAGTGACAGGTGAGCTGGGGGTGCTCTGCAATGAGGGCTATGTGCACGGTTCCTGTGTGCCCAGCCCTGCCACGGTACCTGCAAGGGTAACTCTGTATCCTGGGAGGGGCCTGACCACCAGAGCCCCGTGGGCTGGGGTGGGGTGGGGTACCTGCCCAGGTGAGCTCCATATTCTGGGATTGGTGTGACCACGAGTGCCCCATGGGCTGCTGGGGACCTGGTAAAGGATGTCAGGACAGTCAGTGAAGCCACCGAGGATATACCTCCAGTTGCTCCTAATTCCTACACCCTGCTGGTCATTCTACCAACCACCAGGACATGGTATTCTGTATTAGTCTTCAATGATGCCTTCTTTTGTATTCCATTAGTCCCAGAGTCACAAGAAATTTTGGCTTGTGAGTGGCAGGACTCAACATACAACTAAAACAATACTTCCGGGCCGTCTTGCCCCAAGGGTGCAAAAATTCCCACACCATCTTTGGGGAAACCTTAGCTAAAGACCTAAAAGTTCTACCTCTGGAAAAGGAAACCCTCCTTCAGTACGCAGATGACATTCTGATCGCCAGCCCTACTAAGGAGGCCTCTGAACTACCAAGCCAATAAAGGATAGAAGTTGTCCAAGAAAAAGCTCAAATATCACAGACTGCGGTGACCTGCCTGGGCTTCATTCTCACAGAAGGTCGGAGAAGCCCATCCCAGGAAAGGGAAGAAACCATTTTCAGCCTTACCCCTTTCTAAAACTAGAAGACAGCTTAGGGGTTCCTGGGGAGGCCAGGGTTTGCTGCTTCTGGATCCCTAACTACAGTCTACTAGCTGGGCCTCTATATGAAACACTGAAAGGAAAAGATGATGATCTTTTTGAATAGAATCCAGAAGTGGCCTTTCAAGAATGGAAAGAGCAGTCAATTCAGACCCTTGCCCTGGAACTCCCTAATTTAGCTAAACCCTTTGACCTTTACATTCCCAGTGAAAGGTGAATCGCCATTGGAGAATTAGTGCAAAAACTGGGACCACTTGAAATGGAACAATGCAAGAATGCCATCCAGGTAGGATAAACTACAGTCACCAAGGGGCTTGGCCCACTGCCACATCTGGCCAAGATACTGGCGGTATCTAAAAACCTGGAAATCAGCAGCCCAAAAGGCCACCTCCCTCCTAAGGGAAAAGGACCCCACGTGGTGATCCTAATCACCAACCATGCTCTGAAGTTGCAGGGTTCGCTCCGTGGGCACACCGACCTCGAGTGAGGAGGCCCTCCAACTCCAACATCCAGAGAGATAACCGGGGGCAACAGGGCACCATGACGACTCGTGTGAACATCACTTGACCTGGAGTTTCTCTCATAAAACAACAAGAGTGTGTCCCAAAAGAGTAGACTACTGCTTGCAGGACTTACTGCACCCAGAGGGGAGCTAATAATCTTGGCGGGGGAACCGTATATCACACTGTCACCATAGAAAAGCCTACAGACACTGTGATGATGGTGGCCAATAAGACCGGCTGGACTCCTGTTTACTTCAAAAGGCTGTTGACTCAGTGGCCATCATGGTCCTTGATCACCACTGACCCTGGACTGTGTGGGACTTGAGCGGGCAGGGCTCTGACACCTGGTGCTGTTTGTACGTTAATTCAGGGGCCTAATTGAAGAAAGCGCAGACTACTGGTCAGAGCATCTAGGCTGGCAGAAACGGTCAGCCTAAGGTGGCCGAACAAATGTGGGGCGGGGTGAAACCGGCCCCCACAGCGTCTCTGCACATCTCTTTCCTGGACCCTTAAAGGTCATTAGAATCTATAACACTTCCAATGTTGGTGCTCAGGTGGACGAGCAGGGAGGCAGGGGTCCTGGGGACAATCAACGTCACCTGGAGGCTGCTGGGGAGAAGCTCTGACCCTCGCCCCCGGGTATGAGGACTCCCAACTCAGCACTCAGCAGTTACAGAAGAAGGGTCTGCACCCTCAGCACTCCAAGAATGAGGAACGGGACAAAAGGCAGAGGAGTGGTTTGTCCCCAGCAAAGCCCATTAAAAATCCCTGGGAGATAAAAATAGAATCTGGGCAATAAAGTCAAGTCTAACCTTTTTTATCCTTTGTGCTTTGTCTAATTTCATGTGCTCCTAGGGTCCCACATGCAGAGGTTCCACACCCGGCACTTCAGACCAGATTTCCTAGTGCAGAATGGCTGTGTCGACACCTCAGCTCCTGGGGCCCAGTGCAGACTCCGCGATATAGAGCCTGAGCTGCAGCCAACCCAGCCCTTGAGAGCTCCGCCCCCTCCCTCCCACTGACTCTGACAGGATCTCTACACAGCAGCCCAGCCCACAGCCCACGGGGTAGTGCATGCTCTCACCTCTCCATTCTCTGATCAAAATATAAAGTTTCCTTTGCTTGTGAACCAAACTCAGTCTCGATCTGTTGGCCCCAATGACACTGCGCAGGGGGACACTTGTTGGGGTCCACTCTGGAGGATCAGTAACAGAAATTGAGACTATTGTAACCTCAATGAACAGATGTGTGAGCCAAACTGTAGTTAACATAGAACAGTGTATAAGGCTCGGGTAAAATAAGATGTTTCTAACACTCCCATTTGATATTTCCATCACTTTATTATAAGCAAGTTCAGTGAAAAGGTTTGTCTTATTTGTCAGGTCAATATTAGAGAAACGAAGTGATTTCTTTCCAAGGATGTACATCTAATAATCTTGGTTAAAGCTTCAATTTTGTTTTAAATGCTTTTCCATTGAAAATGATACCTCTCTTTCAGCTCCCCCATTTCTGAGAAGTATAAAATCTCATAATTTATTATTACCAAAGGGGAAAGGTGGGAGGAGGGATAAAGTAACAGTTTGGGATTAACACATACACACTGCTATGTATAAAATAGATCATCAACAAGGAACTACTGTATAGCACAGGGAACTACACTCAACATTTTGCAATAACCTATAAGGGGAAATAATCTGAAAAAGAATAGATATTTTTATTGACATCATCTATCAATGACAGTTAAAGTGTAACCTAAGGGAAGCTGGTGGTGAGTGCTTCTGACCCTGAAGACTTCAATCATCTAAAGTTTGGACTCTGCCTACTTCCCAAGGCCCTTAATGAACATATGTGTAGCCGTAGCTTAAAAAATTCCCCAGTTTGGGTTTCGGGGAGACACTGATTTTGAAAAAGCCCTGGTGTTCTCCTTACATGAATGGGACTCTTCCTACTGCTAAAACATGTCTGTCACACCCAGAGGATGGTATACCGTCTGATTGGGAAGAGTTTGGAGAAGGCATCTCATCTCCTCATCTCCTGGTGCTCGGGTTCACCCATCCAGCGTCTTTACTAACAGTCTCCCCACTTGGAGATGGCAGCACTGTCAACATCCTGTTGCGTACAGTTTGGAATTTGTCCAGAGGATGAAGCAGAAGGATGAGGAACAATGAGAGACAAGTCCTAGGTGTTCAGACAGGCACATGTCACTCTAATTTCCAATCAGGAAGACGAATTGACCAAAGGCTAGGGTTGCCCATGGAAACAGTATAGGGCTTGAGGAAATCCCGCTGCTTTGTGGCCAGTTCCCATAAACACAAGTTGAACAATGGAACTCAGGGGCAGTAAAATTCACGAAACTGCAGAGTTGAAAATATCCATCACTGAAAAATGTCTTGAGGAAAGTCAGAGAAAGGGACTTGTAAGCAAGGGAGAATGGCAGGAAAGGGATTTGAGGAGGTAGAAAGGACTCGCCATTAAGCACAAGAAAAGGGGCTGAACATTGCCAACATTGCAGTTGGCCAAAAAGGGTGTATGCGTTTTTTTCTGTATATATTCAAGAAAAGGGCATACACTTTTTTAGCCAACCAAACAGGTGGGCACTGGAAATCAATACTACAAAAGATATCACTTCGCATCAGTCAGAAGAGCCATCCTCATAAAGCGTAAACAACAGAAATGCAGGACAGGGCAAGGAGAAGAGGGAGCCCTGTGAGACTTATAGTGGAAATGTATATTGCCAACGGCCATTCTGGAGAAGTGTATTGTGTTTACTAAAGCATCTAAAAAATGAGCTACAGAGCATAGGGCACTTGCACTCATGGGCGTATATCTTGGGAAAAACAAAAATCGAGAGGACACAGGCACCCCAATGTTTACCCCCTCTCTGTTTAAAAGATCCTCGACTAGGATATAACTTAAATGTCTCTGGAGGGAAAAAATGGATAGACATGTGGTACTTAGGTAGAGTGGAATATTATTCAGCCTGGAAATCTATGAAATATGGCCAGTTGTAACAACTCCGGAGGAGTTACGTATGATCATTCTAAGTGACATAATTCAAAAAGAAAAAGACACATATCATAAGATATCACTTAAAGGTGGAATCCAAAATGGCTACACATGAAATAAATTACAAAACAAAAACATAGTCAAATATGTAGAAAACACGCATAAGGCTGCTAAACGGGAAAGGTGGGGAGGGGTGAGGCATCATCCAGGAGGTTGAAATTAGCAAAGATACCATTCCAAATACCAAACTGATAATCAACAAGGCCTACACGGTAGCTAAAAGAACTGCACTCAGCACACTCAAGTCACCAGAAAAGAATATATACGACTGGTAAGAATCTGAAAAAGAATTTATTGATGTCTCTCCATACGTGGATCAAGTGGATGTACAGCAGCAAGAAACAGAGCTTTGAAAATCAGCTGTAACCAATATAGTAATAAATTGAAAAAAATAAACGACAGAGAGACAGAGAAAACCTCTTACAACTTTTCCTCAGGGCCGGTGATGCAACATGGATTGAACACATCTAGACCCACAGCAGGATGAGACATAAGGCTGGAAACTGTTTGCACTAAGAGAAATGTGAGGTTGGGTGAGGAAATGCACACCCTTTAAAGTAATACTACCTGGTACCCATTCAATGGGTCCCAAATCTGCAGGTTCAAGGGATCTTCCTACAGCTAAAACATGCATGGAAAACCCAGAGGACTGTACACCATGTGATCGGGAGATGTGTCTAAAATGCAGCTCATTTATTCTCTCCTGGTGCTCCTGTTCACCATTCCAGCCACGTTACTTAGAATCTCCCCACTTGGAGAATCAGCACGTTTAAACTTCTGTTTCACACATTTTGCAAATTGTGAGGAGGATGAACGGGAAGAGGGGGAACCAATGAGAGAATAGTTGTAGGGGTTTGGACGGGCACATATCACTCTAATTTCCCATTAAGAATAAGAATTGAAAAAAGGCTCAGCCCGCCTCGCCGGAGCCAAAATAGGGCCTAAAGCAATCCTGCGGGTTTGAGGTCAGCTCACAAAAGAGCAACTTAAAAAATGGAGCTCAGGGTCACTGCAATTCACAAACCTGCAGAGTTATAAATGAAAACTAACGTCCAAAAATATGTTGAGGTAAGGCAAAGAAGAGGATCTGAATGCAAGACAGAATTGCAAGAAACAGATTTCAAGAGATAGATTGGACTCGTCTTTAAAGCACATAAAAAGCGGCAGAATTTCGACAATGATGCAGTTGGCCCAAAAGGGCGTATGCGTTTTTTCCTGATTATATCCAGGAAAAAACGCATGCGCACTTTATGGGCAACGAAGCAAGCAAGCAATGCAAATGTGCACAACAAAGAAGTCTCATTTCCCACCGGTCAAAAGGGCCATCCTAAAAAATTGTAAAAACCAGAAATGTAGGACAGGCCATGGAGAACAGGGAGCCTTTATACGCTGATGGGCAGTGTGTGAACTGCCGAGAGCCACTCTGGAGAAGTGTATGGTGGTTCCTAAATCATCTAAAAAACAGAGCTACAGAGCATAGGACACTTCCAATCATGGGAGTATATCTAGGGAAGTCTAAAAATCAACAAGACACAAGCACACCACAGTTTAGGGCTACTCTGTTTACAAGAACCTCAACTTCAGTACACCTTAAATATCCCAGGAAAGAGAACAATGGATAAAGAAGATGTGGTACTTATGTACAATGGAATATCTCTTCACCATGAAATCAATGTAATAAGGCTAGTAGAAGGATAAAGAGTGGATTTAGGTCCGATAATACTACTTGAAATAAGTCAAACAGAAAAAGAAACATATCATAAGATATCACTTATAGAGGGAGGGTAAATATGGCTGCACAAGAAATGAATTACAGAACAGAACAGTGTCTCACATTTAGAAAACACACTTATGTCAGCTTAAGGGGAAAGGAGAGGTGGGGTGATGCATAAAACCAGAGTTTAAAATTAGCACAGATACCGTTCAATAAACCAAATAGGTATTAGACAAGATCTACACCTTGCTCAATGAACTGGCCTCAACACACCCTATACACCGCAGAGAAATATATCTGAGTAATAAGAATCTTAAAACCCATGTATTGATATATCTCCATAAGGGAATCAAGTGTGTGCAGAGCAGCACAAACACAGCAGTGAAAGTGAGCTAAACCCCATTATAGAAATAAATTTTAAAAACAAAACGCAGAAACAATGAAAGAGAGAAAAATTCTTACAAAATTCGCTCAGGGGCTGTGATGCAACCTGGATTGACCACATATAAACCCACAGCTGGATAAGACATAAGGCTGGACACTTGGGGCTGAGAGGATTGGTGAGCTTTGGTGAGCAACTGCCAAAAGTTTAATGCAATACTTCATGCTCCTCATTCCAGGGTCCCAACACTCCAGGTTGAAGGGAATCTTCCTACAGCTAAACCATGCCTGGGAAACTGAGCGACTGGTATACCATATGATCGGGAAAGGTTTCTAAAACGCACCTCATTTTTCCTCTCCTGGGGCTCCGGATCGACATTCCAGCCACTTTACTAACAATATCCCCACATGGAGAGTCAATGCCTTTAAGTTCTGGTATCACACAGTCTGCAGTTAGTGCGGAGGATGAATGGGAATAGGGGAAACCAGTGAGAAACTAGCTGTAGCGGTTTCAATGGGCATATGTCACTCTAATTTCACATCAGTAAGAAGAATAAAACAAAGGCACAGCAAGGTGCTCCATAAGAAGAATAGGGCCTGAAGGAATCATGTGGTTATGAGGCAAGACCACAAAAATAAGAGCTGAAAAATGGAGCTAAGGGCCACTGCAATTCAAAAACATGCAGAGTTATAAAGGCCAACTATTTTCAAAAAATATATTGAGGTAAGGCTATGAAAAGGCATTGAAAGCAAGGCAGAATTGCAGGAAACCGATTTCAGGAGGTAGACTGGAATTGCATTTAAAGGATAGGAAAAGACGCAGAACGTCCACAATGATGCACTTGGCCAAAAAGGGCGTATGCGTTTTTTCCTGAATATATTCAGGAAAAAATGCATACGCCCTTTTTGGCCAACCAAGCAAGCTTGCAAAGGAAATCTGCACTACAATGAAGTCTCACTTCCCCCCGGTCAAAAGGGCCATCTGAAAAATGTGTAAAATCCAGAAAGGCAGGACAGGACATGGAGAACTGGGAGCCTTGTTATGCTGATGGGCGGGATGTCAATTGCCAAGAGCCACTCGGGAGAGGTGTATGGTGTTTCTTGAAACATCTAAAAAACAAAGCAACAGAGCCTAGGGCACTTCCACTTATGGTCCTATAGCTTAGGGAAATTAAAATCAAAAAGACACAGCCACCCCAAAGTTTGGGACAGCTCTGTTTACAAGAACCTCGTTTACGGTACAAGTTCAATATCGCAGAAAGTGAAAAATGGATAAAGAAGTTGTGGTACTTACGTACAATGCAATATCACTCAGCAATGAAATCTATGTCATCAGGCCCGTAGCAGCATAATGAGTGGATTCAGGTATGATGATTCTAACTGAAATAAGTCACACAGAAAAAGAAACATCATAAGATATCACTAATACACGGAATGTAAACTTGGCTACACAGGAACTGGATTACAAAACAGAACAGGGTCTCAAATTTAGAAAACCAACTTATGCTTGCTTAAGGGGAAAGGTGAGTTGGGGTGCTGCATCAAACCAGAGATTGAAATGAGCACAGATAAAGTTCCTTAAGCCAAATATGGAATAGACAAGAACTACTCCTTGCTCAACGAAATGGACTCAACACCCCATATTAAACGCCTAAGAATGTACCTGACTAGTAAGTATCTTAAAACCTATGGATTGCTATGTCTCTGAAAGAAAATCAAGCGTGTGTACAGGGGCATAAACGCAGCAGTGATAGGATTGGAGAGGTTCGGTGAGCAAATGAAGACCCTTTGAAGTCATATTGCATGGTACCCATTCCACGGGTCTCAACTCTCCAGGTTTAAGGGATTCTGCCTTCAGGTAAAACATGCACGTGGAACCCAGAGTATGATCAACCGTGTGATCGGGAGACGTGTTCCAATATGTCTCAGTTCTCGTCCCCTGGTACTCGGGTGCAACATTCCAGACGCTTTACTAACACTCTCCCGACGTGGAGAGTCAGTGCCTTTAACCTCCTGTTTGGCCCATTTGCAATTTCTGAGGAAGATGAACAGGAATAGGGAGAACCAAAGAGAGACTAGGTGGAGGTGTCTGGACGGGCAAATTTAACTCTCATTTCCCACCAGGAAGAGGAATTAACCAAAGGCTCAGCGTGCCGTGCCGGAACCAGATTAGGGCCTGAAGCAATCCTGCGGTGTTGCGGCCAGCTCACAAGAAAGCGAGTTGAAGAAAGGAGCTCAGGGGCACTGTAATTCACAAACCTGCAGAGTTATAAATGACAGCTATCGTCCAAAAATATACTGAAGTAAGGCTGCCAAGAGGACTTGAAAGCGGGGCAGAATTGCAGGAAACCGATTTCAGGAGGTAGACTGGAATTGCATTTAAAGCATAGTAAAAGAGGCAGAACGTCCACAATGATGCACTTGGTAAAAAGGGCGTATGCGTTTTTTCCTGAATATATTCAGGAAAAAACGCATACGCCCTTTTTGGCCAACCAAGCAAGCTTGCAAAGGAAATCTGCACTACAATGAAGTCTCACTTCCCCCCGGTCAAAAGGGCCATCTGAAAAAAGTGTAAAATCCAGAAAGGCAGGACAGGCCATGGAGAACTGGGAGCCTTGTTATGCTGATGGGCGGGATGTAAATTGCCAACAGCCACTCCGGAGAGGTGTATGGTGTTTCCTGAAACATCTAAAAAACAAAGCAACAGAGCCTAGGGCACTTCCACTTATGGTCCTATAGCTTAGGGAAATTAAAATCAAAAAGACACAGCCACCCCAAAGTTTGGGACGGCTCTGTTTACAAGAACCTCGTTTACGGTACAAGTTCAATAGCGCAGAAAGTGAAAAATGGATAAAGAAGTTGTGGTTTACGTACAATGCAATATCACTCAGCAATGAAATCTATGTCATCAGGCCCGTAGCAGCATAATGAGTGGATTCAGGTATGATGATTCTAACTGAAATAAGTCACACAGAAAAAGAAACATCATAAGATATCACTAATACACGGGATGTAAACTTGGCTACACAGGAACTGGATTACAAAACAGAACAGGGTCTCAAATTTAGAAAACCAACTTATGCTTGCTTAAGGGGAAAGGTGAGTTGGGGTGCTGCATCAAACCAGAGATTGAAATGAACACAGATAAAGTTCCTTAAGCCAAATATGGAATAGACAAGAACTACTCCTTGCTCAACGAAATGGACTCAACACCCCATATTAAACGCCTAAGAATGTACCTGACTAGTAAGTATCTTAAAACCTATGGATTGCTATGTCTCTGAAAGAAAATCAAGCGTGTGTACAGGGGCATAAACGCAGCAGTGATAGGATTGGAGAGGTTCGGTGAGCAAATGAAGACCCTTTGAAGTCATATTGCATGGTACCCATTCCACGGGTCTCAACTCTCCAGGTTTAAGGGATTCTGCCTTCAGGTAAAACATGCACGTGGAACCCAGAGTATGATCAACCGTGTGATCGGGAGACGTGTTCCAATATGTCTCAGTTCTCGTCCCCTGGTACTCGGGTGCAACATTCCAGACGCTTTACTAACACTCTCCCGACGTGGAGAGTCAGTGCCTTTAACCTCCTGTTTGGCCCATTTGCAATTTCTGAGGAAGATGAACAGGAATAGGGAGAACCAAAGAGAGACTAGGTGGAGGTGTCTGGACGGGCAAATTTAACTCTCATTTCCCACCAGGAAGAGGAATTAACCAAAGGCTCAGCGTGCCGTGCCGGAACCAGATTAGGGCCTGAAGCAATCCTGCGGTGTTGCGGCCAGCTCACAAGAAAGCGAGTTGAAGAAAGGAGCTCAGGGGCACTGTAATTCACAAACCTGCAGAGTTATAAATGACAGCTATCGTCCAAAAATATACTGAAGTAAGGCTGCCAAGAGGACTTGAAAGCGGGGCAGAATTGCAGGAAACCGATTTCAGGAGGTAGACTGGAATTGCATTTAAAGCATAGGAAAAGAGGCAGAACGTCCACAATGATGCACTTGGTAAAAAGGGCATATGCGTTTTTTCCTGAATATATTCAGGAAAAAACGCATACGCCCTTTTTGGCCAACCAAGCAAGCTTGCAAAGGAAATCTGCACTACAATGAAGTCTCACTTCCCCCCGGTCAAAAGGGCCATCTGAAAAAAGTGTAAAATCCAGAAAGGCAGGACAGGCCATGGAGAACTGGGAGCCTTGTTATGCTGATGGGCGGGATGTAAATTGCCAACAGCCACTCCGGAGAGGTGTATGGTGTTTCCTGAAACATCTAAAAAACAAAGCAACAGAGCCTAGGGCACTTCCACTTATGGTCCTATAGCTTAGGGAAATTAAAATCAAAAAGACACAGCCACCCCAAAGTTTGGGACGGCTCTGTTTACAAGAACCTCGTTTACGGTACAAGTTCAATATCGCAGAAAGTGAAAAATGGATAAAGAAGTTGTGGTACTTACGTACAATGCAATATCACTCAGCAATGAAATCTATGTCATCAGGCCCGTAGCAGCATAATGAGTGGATTCAGGTATGATGATTCTAACTGAAATAAGTCACACAGAAAAAGAAACATCATAAGATATCACTAATACACGGGATGTAAACTTGGCTACACAGGAACTGGATTACAAAACAGAACAGGGTCTCAAATTTAGAAAACCAACTTATGCTTGCTTAAGGGGAAAGGTGAGTTGGGGTGCTGCATAAAACCAGAGATTGAAATGAGCACAGATAAAGTTCCTTAAGCCAAATATGGAATAGACAAGAACTACTCCTTGCTCAACGAAATGGACTCAACACCCCATATTAAACGCCTAAGAATGTACCTGACTAGTAAGTATCTTAAAACCTATGGATTGCTATGTCTCTGAAAGAAAATCAAGCGTGTGTACAGGGGCATAAACGCAGCAGTGATAGGATTGGAGAGGTTCGGTGAGCAAATGAAGACCCTTTGAAGTCATATTGCATGGTACCCATTCCACGGGTCTCAACTCTCCAGGTTTAAGGGATTCTTCCTTCAGCTAAAACATGCACGTGGAACCCAGAGTATGATCAACCGTGTGATCGGGAGACGTGTTCCAATATGTCTCAGTTCTCGTCCCCTGGTACTCGGGTGCAACATTCCACACGCTTTACTAACACTCTCCCGACTTGGAGAGTCAGTGCCTTTAACCTCCTGTTTGGCCCAGTTTGCAATTTCTGCGGAAGATGAACAGGAATAGGGAGAACCAATGAGAGACTAGCTGGAGGTGTCTGGACGGGCAAATTTAACTCTCATTTCCCACCAGGAAGAGGAATTAACCAAAGGCTCAGCGTGCCGTGCCGGAACCAGATTAGGGCCTGAAGCAATCCTGCGGTGTTGCGGCCAGCTCACAAGAAAGCGAGTTGAAGAAAGGAGCTCAGGGGCACTGTAATTCACAAACCTGCAGAGTTATAAATGACAGCTATCGTCCAAAAATATACTGAAGTAAGGCTGCCAAGAGGACTTGAAAGCGGGGCAGAATTGCAGGAAACCGATTTCAGGAGGTAGACTGGAATTGCATTTAAAGCATAGGAAAAGAGGCAGAACGTCCACAATGATGCACTTGGCCAAAAAGGGCGTATGCGTTTTTTCCTGAATATATTCAGGAAAAAACGCATACGCCCTTTTTGGCCAACCAAGCAAGCTTGCAAAGGAAATCTGCACTACAATGAAGTCTCACTTCCCCCCGGTCAAAAGGGCCATCTGAAAAAAGTGTAAAATCCAGAAAGGCAGGACAGGCCATGGAGAACTGGGAGCCTTGTTATGCTGATGGGCGGGATGTAAATTGCCAACAGCCACTCGGGAGAGGTGTATGGTGTCTCCTGAAACATCTAAAAAACAAAGCAACAGAGCCTAGGGCACTTCCACTTATGGTCCTATAGCTTAGGGAAATTAAAATCAAAAAGACACAGCCACCCCAAAGTTTGGGACGGCTCTGTTTACAAGAACCTCGTTTACGGTACAAGTTCAATATCGCAGAAAGTGAAAAATGGATAAAGAAGTTGTGGTACTTACGTACAATGCAATATCACTCAGCAATGAAATCTATGTCATCAGGCCCGTAGCAGCATAATGAGTGGATTCAGGTATGATGATTCTAACTGAAATAAGTCACACAGAAAAAGAAACATCATAAGATATCACTAATACACGGGATGTAAACTTGGCTACACAGGAACTGGATTACAAAACAGAACAGGGTCTCAAATTTAGAAAACCAACTTATGCTTGCTTAAGGGGAAAGGTGAGTTGGGGTGCTGCATCAAACCAGAGATTGAAATGAGCACAGATAAAGTTCCTTAAGCCAAATATGGAATAGACAAGAACTACTCCTTGCTCAACGAAATGGACTCAACACCCCATATTAAACGCCTAAGAATGTACCTGACTAGTAAGTATCTTAAAACCTATGGATTGCTATGTCTCTGAAAGAAAATCAAGCGTGTGTACAGGGGCATAAACGCAGCAGTGATAGGATTGGAGAGGTTCGGTGAGCAAATGAAGACCCTTTGAAGTCATATTGCATGGTACCCATTCCACGGGTCTCAACTCTCCAGGTTTAAGGGATTCTTCCTTCAGCTAAAACATGCACGTGGAACCCAGAGTATGATCAACCGTGTGATCGGGAGACGTGTTCCAATATGTCTCAGTTCTCGTCCCCTGGTACTCGGGTGCAACATTCCAGACGCTTTACTAACACTCTCCCGACTTGGAGAGTCAGTGCCTTTAACCTCCTGTTTGGCCCAGTTTGCAATTTCTGCGGAAGATGAACAGGAATAGGGAGAACCAATGAGAGACTAGCTGGAGGTGTCTGGACGGGCAAATTTAACTCTCATTTCCCACCAGGAAGAGGAATTAACCAAAGGCTCAGCGTGCCGTGCCGGAACCAGATTAGGGCCTGAAGCAATCCTGCGGTGTTGCGGCCAGCTCACAAGAAAGCGAGTTGAAGAAAGGAGCTCAGGGGCACTGTAATTCACAAACCTGCAGAGTTATAAATGACAGCTATCGTCCAAAAATATACTGAAGTAAGGCTGCCAAGAGGACTTGAAAGCGGGGCAGAATTGCAGGAAACCGATTTCAGGAGGTAGACTGCAATTGCATTTAAAGCATAGGAAAAGAGGCAGAACGTCCACAATGATGCACTTGGCCAAAAAGGGCGTATGCGTTTTTTCCTGAATATATTCAGGAAAAAACGCATACGCCCTTTTTGGCCAACCAAGCAAGCTTGCAAAGGAAATCTGCACTACAATGAAGTCTCACTTCCCCCCGGTCAAAAGGGCCATCTGAAAAAAGTGTAAAATCCAGAAAGGCAGGACAGGCCATGGAGAACTGGGAGCCTTGTTATGCTGATGGGCGGGATGTAAATTGCCAACAGCCACTCGGGAGAGGTGTATGGTGTTTCCTGAAACATCTAAAAAACAAAGCAACAGAGCCTAGGGCACTTCCACTTATGGTCCTATAGATTAGGGAAATTAAAATCAAAAAGACACAGCCACCCCAAAGTTTGGGACGGCTCTGTTTACAAGAACCTCGTTTACGGTACAAGTTCAATATCGCAGAAAGTGAAAAATGGATAAAGAAGTTCTGGTACTTACGTACAATGCAATATCACTCAGCAATGAAATCTATGTCATCAGGCCCGTAGCAGCATAATGAGTGGATTCAGGTATGATGATTCTAACTGAAATAAGTCACACAGAAAAAGAAACATCATAAGATATCACTAATACACGGGATGTAAACTTGGCTACACAGGAACTGGATTACAAAACAGAACAGGGTCTCAAATTTAGAAAACCAACTTATGCTTGCTTAAGGGGAAAGGTGAGTTGGGGTGCTGCATAAAACCAGAGATTGAAATGAGCACAGATAAAGTTCCTTAAGCCAAATATGGAATAGACAAGAACTACTCCTTGCTCAACGAAATGGACTCAACACCCCATATTAAACGCCTAAGAATGTACCTGACTAGTAAGTATCTTAAAACCTATGGATTGCTATGTCTCTGAAAGAAAATCAAGCGTGTGTACAGGGGCATAAACGCAGCAGTGATAGGATTGGAGAGGTTCGGTGAGCAAATGAAGACCCTTTGAAGTCATATTGCATGGTACCCATTCCACGGGTCTCAACTCTCCAGGTTTAAGGGATTCTTCCTTCAGCTAAAACATGCACGTGGAACCCAGAGTATGATCAACCGTGTGATCGGGAGACGTGTTCCAATATGTCTCAGTTCTCGTCCCCTGGTACTCGGGTGCAACATTCCAGACGCTTTACTAACACTCTCCCGACGTGGAGAGTCAGTGCCTTTAACCTCCTGTTTGGCCCATTTGCAATTTCTGAGGAAGATGAACAGGAATAGGGAGAACCAATGAGAGACTAGGTGGAGGTGTCTGGACGGGCAAATTTAACTCTCATTTCCCACCAGGAAGAGGAATTAACCAAAGGCTCAGCGTGCCATGCCGGAACCAGATTAGGGCCTGAAGCAATCCTGCGGTGTTGCGGCCAGCTCACAAGAAAGCGAGTTGAAGAAAGGAGCTCAGGGGCACTGTAATTCACAAACCTGCAGAGTTATAAATGACAGCTATCGTCCAAAAATATACTGAAGTAAGGCTGCCAAGAGGACTTGAAAGCGGGGCAGAATTGCAGGAAACCGATTTCAGGAGGTAGACTGGAATTGCATTTAAAGCATAGGAAAAGAGGCAGAACGTCCACAATGATGCACTTGGTAAAAAGGGCGTATGCGTTTTTTCCTGAATATATTCAGGAAAAAACGCATACGCCCTTTTTGGCCAACCAAGCAAGCTTGCAAAGGAAATCTGCACTACAATGAAGTCTCACTTCCCCCCGGTCAAAAGTGCCATCTGAAAAAAGTGTAAAATCCAGAAAGGCAGGACAGGCCATGGAGAACTGGGAGCCTTGTTATGCTGATGGGCGGGATGTAAATTGCCAACAGCCACTCAGGAGAGGTGTATGGTGTTTCCTGAAACATCTAAAAAACAAAGCAACAGAGCCTAGGGCACTTCCACTTATGGTCCTATAGATTAGGGAAATTAAAATCAAAAAGACACAGCCACCCCAAAGTTTGGGACGGCTCTGTTTACAAGAACCTCGTTTACGGTACAAGTTCAATATCGCAGAAAGTGAAAAATGGATAAAGAAGTTCTGGTACTTACGTACAATGCAATATCACTCAGCAATGAAATCTATGTCATCAGGCCCGTAGCAGCATAATGAGTGGATTCAGGTATGATGATTCTAACTGAAATAAGTCACACAGAAAAAGAAACATCATAAGATATCACTAATACACGGGATGTAAACTTGGCTACCCAAGAACTGGATTACAAAACAGAACAGGGTCTCAAATTTAGAAAACCAACTTATGCTTGCTTAAGGGGAAAGGTGAGTTGGGGTGCTGCATCAAACCAGAGATTGAAATGAGCACAGATAAAGTTCCTTAAGCCAAATATGGAATAGACAAGAACTACTCCTTGCTCAACGAAATGGACTCAACACCCCATATTAAACGCCTAAGAATGTACCTGACTAGTAAGTATCTTAAAACCTATGGATTGCTATGTCTCTGAAAGAAAATCAAGCGTGTGTACAGGGGCATAAACGCAGCAGTGATAGGATTGGAGAGGTTCGGTGAGCAAATGAAGACCCTTTGAAGTCATATTGCATGGTACCCATTCCACGGGTCTCAACTCTCCAGGTTTAAGGGATTCTTCCTTCAGCTAAAACATGCACGTGGAACCCAGAGTATGATCAACCGTGTGATCGGGAGACGTGTTCCAATATGTCTCAGTTCTCGTCCCCTGGTACTCGGGTGCAACATTCCAGACGCTTTACTAACACTCTCCCGACTTGGAGAGTCAGTGCCTTTAACCTCCTGTTTGGCCCAGTTTGCAATTTCTGCGGAAGATGAACAGGAATAGGGAGAACCAATGAGAGACTAGCTGGAGGTGTCTGGACGGGCAAATTTAACTCTCATTTCCCACCAGGAAGAGGAATTAACCAAAGGCTCAGCGTGCCGTGCCGGAACCAGATTAGGGCCTGAAGCAATCCTGCGGTGTTGCGGCCAGCTCACAAGAAAGCGAGTTGAAGAAAGGAGCTCAGGGGCACTGTAATTCACAAACCTGCAGAGTTATAAATGACAGCTATCGTCCAAAAATATACTGAAGTAAGGCTGCCAAGAGGACTTGAAAGCGGGGCAGAATTGCAGGAAACCGATTTCAGGAGGTAGACTGGAATTGCATTTAAAGCATAGGAAAAGAGGCAGAACGTCCACAATGATGCACTTGGCCAAAAAGGGCGTATGCGTTTTTTCCTGAATCAGGAAAAAACGCATACGCCCTTTTTGGCCAACCAAGCAAGCTTGCAAAGGAAATCTGCACTACAATGAAGTCTCACTTCCCCCCGGTCAAAAGGGCCATCTGAAAAAAGTGTAAAATCCAGAAAGGCAGGACAGGCCATGGAGAACTGGGAGCCTTGTTAGGCTGATGGGCGGGATGTAAATTGCCAACAGCCACTCGGGAGAGGTGTATGGTGTTTCCTGAAACATCTAAAAAACAAAGCAACAGAGCCTAGGGCACTTCCACTTATGGTCCTATAGCTTAGGGAAATTAAAATCAAAAAGACACAGCGACCCCAAAGTTTGGGATGGCTCTGTTTACAAGAACCTCGTTTACGGTACAAGTTCAATAGCGCAGAAAGTGAAAAATGGATAAAGAAGTTGTGGTACTTACGTACAATGCAATATCACTCAGCAATGAAATCTATGTCATCAGGCCCGTAGCAGCATAATGAGTGGATTCAGGTATGATGATTCTAACTGAAATAAGTCACACAGAAAAAGAAACATCATAAGATATCACTAATACACGGAATGTAAACTTGGCTACACAGGAACTGGATTACAAAACAGAACAGGGTCTCAAATTTAGAAAACCAACTTATGCTTGCTTAAGGGGAAAGGTGAGTTGGGGTGCTGCATCAAACTAGAGATTGAAATGAGCACAGATAAAGTTCCTTAAGCCAAATATGGAATAGACAAGAACTACTCCTTGCTCAACGAAATGGACTCAACACCCCATATTAAACGCCTAAGAATGTACCTGACTAGTAAGTATCTTAAAACCTATGGATTGCTATGTCTCTGAAAGAAAATCAAGCGTGTGTACAGGGGCATAAACGCAGCAGTGATAGGATTGGAGAGGTTCGGTGAGCAAATGAAGACCCTTTGAAGTCATATTGCATGGTACCCATTCCACGGGTCTCAACTCTCCAGGTTTAAGGGATTCTTCCTTCAGCTAAAACATGCACGTGGAACCCAGAGTATGATCAACCGTGTGATCGGGAGACGTGTTCCAATATGTCTCAGTTCTCGTCCCCTGGTACTCGGGTGCAACATTCCAGAAGCTTTACTAACACTCTCCCGACTTGGAGAGTCAGTGCCTTTAACCTCCTGTTTGGCCCATTTGCAATTTCTGAGGAAGATGAACAGTAATAGGGAGAACCAATGAGAGACTAGGTGGAGGTGTCTGGACGGGCAAATTTAACTCTCATTTCCCACCAGGAAGAGGAATTAACCAAAGGCTCAGCGTGCCATGCCGGAACCAGATTAGGGCCTGAAGCAATCCTGCGGTGTTGCGGCCAGCTCACAAGAAAGCGAGTTGAAGAAAGGAGCTCAGGGGCACTGTAATTCACAAACCTGCAGAGTTATAAATGACAGCTATCGTCCAAAAATATACTGAAGTAAGGCTGCCAAGAGGACTTGAAAGCGGGGCAGAATTGCAGGAAACCGATTTCAGGAGGTAGACTGGAATTGCATTTAAAGCATAGGAAAAGAGGCAGAACGTCCACAATGATGCACTTGGCCAAAAAGGGCGTATGCGTTTTTTCCTGAATATATTCAGGAAAAAACGCATACGCCCTTTTTGGCCAACCAAGCAAGCTTGCAAAGGAAATCTGCACTACAATGAAGTCTCACTTCCCCCCG
The DNA here is from genome assembly GCF_964270905.1 of Leucopleurus acutus. Taxonomy (NCBI): domain Eukaryota; kingdom Metazoa; phylum Chordata; class Mammalia; order Artiodactyla; family Delphinidae; genus Leucopleurus; species Leucopleurus acutus. The sequence goes on from NW_028139184.1 coordinate 645,324, forward strand.
GTCAAAAGGGCCATCTGAAAAAAGTGTAAAATCCAGAAAGGCAGGACAGGCCATGGAGAACTGGGAGCCTTGTTATGCTGATGGGCGGGATGTAAATTGCCAACAGCCACTCGGGAGAGGTGTATGGTGTTTCCTGAAACATCTAAAAAACAAAGCAACAGAGCCTAGGGCACTTCCACTTATGGTCCTATAGCTTAGGGAAATTAAAATCAAAAAGACACAGCCACCCCAAAGTTTGGGACGGCTCTGTTTACAAGAACCTCGTTTACGGTACAAGTTCAATATCGCAGAAAGTGAAAAATGGATAAAGAAGTTGTGGTACTTACGTACAATGCAATATCACTCAGCAATGAAATCTATGTCATCAGGCCCGTAGCAGCATAATGAGTGGATTCAGGTATGATGATTCTAACTGAAATAAGTCACACAGAAAAAGAAACATCATAAGATATCACTAATACACGGAATGTAAACTTGGCTACACAGGAACTGGATTACAAAACAGAACAGGGTCTGAAGTTTAGAAAACCAACTTATGCTTGCTTAAGGGGGAAGGTGAGTTGGGGTGCTGCATAAAACCAGAGATTGAAATGAGCACAGATGCCGTTCCATAAGCCAAATATGTAATAGACAAGACCTACCCCTTCCTCAACAAAATGGTCTCAACAGTGAGGTATCACCTCACACCTGATAGAATGGGCATCATTAGAAAATCTACAAACAAAAAATCCTGGAAAGGGTGTGGAGAAAAGGAACCCTCTTCCACTATTGTTGGGAATATAAATTGATACAGTCACTATGGAGAACAATATGATGTTTCTTAAGAAACTAACAGTAGAATTACCATATGATACAGCAATTCCAGTACTGGACATATAGCCAGACAAAACCATAAATCAAAAAGAGACATTCACCGCAATGTTCATTGCATCACTGTTTACAATATCGAGGTAATGGAAGCAACCTAAATGCCCACAGACAGACGAATGCATAAAGCTGTGGTACATATATAAAATGGAATATTACTAAGCCATGAAAAGGAATGAAATTGGGTCATTTGTAGAGACGTCGATGGATCTAGAGACTGTCATACAGAGTGAAGTAAGTCAGAAAGAGAAAAACAAATCTTGTATATTCATGCATATATGTGGAACCTAGAAAAACTGTACAGATTAACCATTTTGCAAGGCATAAATAGAGCAACAGATGTAGACAACAAACGTATGGACAACAAGGGGGGAAAGCTGTTGGGGGAGTGGTGGTGGGAGGAGTTGAGAGACTGGGATTGGCATGTATACATTTATATGTATAAAATAGATAACCAATAAGAACCTGCTGTATAAAAATATAAAATAAAATTCAAAATTAAAAAGAAATAAAATTTAAAAAATAAAACAGAAAAAACAATTATTCCCTTCACATACATGTATTTATATGAATAAATTATTTCCATGCTTCTATCTGTAAATACAAAAAAGAAGAATAAAATCTACCTTGAACCAAAAACGAAAAAGAGAAAAAAAACACAGAACCCACCAGTTCCACAGAGGAAAACCGTATCAGGGCACTTGCTCCAGTTGTAAACAATTCTGAAGTTGGTCAGTGGTGGGGAATCGTCTCCCATTCAGCCAGCAGCCCCCACGCAACAAGCGTCCTCATTGCAAAGCTGGGGCACCGTGCCGAGGCATCTGTGAGTAAACGTGAGCTGAGCCCCAGGCCAGTTGCTGCTGAACTATTCCCACCCGTCCCAGGTAAAACACCTGAATATATACAAGGACTTGAAAGCCTAGAGGAAGGGCCATAGAGCCACACGAGTGACAGCATGCCGGCCGACTTGGTGCCTGCAGGCCAGCCAGGATGGTCCTGGCCCTGGGTGCTCTTCTGGAAGATTTCCATTTCCCTGCCTGAGATACCCGTCCTGTCCCTGCCCCCACTGCTTTTTTCCTTCCTCACCTCTGCCCAGGGAGAAATTCCAGCAGCAGGTATGGGTGACACATCCTCTTCTTTAGCAGGTGGCAGCCTGGCAACTGCTGCAGAAAGTCCAGCAGAGCCCCACTCACACTGGGCCACCCACAAAGCCGTGGCCTCTCACTCCCTCCCACCAGCCCAGCCCCGAGACTGCTGACAGGGCAGAGAAAATGGCTCAGGCATGGCTGCAGGGGCTCTTGCTGCCTGGAGTGGTATTTATATTGATCTCAACCCAGGCACACCTGGGGAGGGCTGGCCGGCACGGTAAGGCTGCCCAGCTCAGCCAATCATCACCCCTCAGGGGCTCACAGTTGCAGAAAATGGAACTTGCTGAACCGGCCAGGTCCAAGGAACAGGTGTGGGCTCCTGAGAGTCAGGATAGACAAGGGGCTGCAGCTTTGGCTTGTTTTCTAATCATTTTATCTGGCCCATGAGTGGGAGACAACTTCAAGAAAACCCTCTCTTAATGAGAGGAACCCAGGAGTCAGGGAGAGGAGGGGTGGGTGGTGGTTGGAGACAGAGGCCTGGTGCCCCGGGTGCAGTGGAAGTCTCTGGAAGACCAGGTGGAGGGAGGCCGCACAGAGTGATGCCCAGGGTCACAAACCTGTCACAGCTGCTGTTTGTTAGTTCAAGTCCTGCTCTGAGGTGCTCTGTGTCAGCTCTGAGTGACAGGTGAGCTGGGGGTGCTCTGCAATGAGGGCTATGTGCACGGTTCCTGTGTGCCCAGCCCTGCCACGGTACCTGCAAGGGTAACTCTGTATCCTGGGAGGGGCCTGACCACCAGAGCCCCGTGGGCTGGGGTGGGGTGGGGTACCTGCCCAGGTGAGCTCCATATTCTGGGATTGGTGTGACCACGAGTGCCCCATGGGCTGCTGGGGACCTGGTAAAGGATGTCAGGACAGTCAGTGAAGCCACCGAGGATATACCTCCAGTTGCTCCTAATTCCTACACCCTGCTGGTCATTCTACCAACCACCAGGACATGGTATTCTGTATTAGTCTTCAATGATGCCTTCTTTTGTATTCCATTAGTCCCAGAGTCACAAGAAATTTTGGCTTGTGAGTGGCAGGACTCAACATACAACTAAAACAATACTTCCGGGCCGTCTTGCCCCAAGGGTGCAAAAATTCCCACACCATCTTTGGGGAAACCTTAGCTAAAGACCTAAAAGTTCTACCTCTGGAAAAGGAAACCCTCCTTCAGTACGCAGATGACATTCTGATCGCCAGCCCTACTAAGGAGGCCTCTGAACTACCAAGCCAATAAAGGATAGAAGTTGTCCAAGAAAAAGCTCAAATATCACAGACTGCGGTGACCTGCCTGGGCTTCATTCTCACAGAAGGTCGGAGAAGCCCATCCCAGGAAAGGGAAGAAACCATTTTCAGCCTTACCCCTTTCTAAAACTAGAAGACAGCTTAGGGGTTCCTGGGGAGGCCAGGGTTTGCTGCTTCTGGATCCCTAACTACAGTCTACTAGCTGGGCCTCTATATGAAACACTGAAAGGAAAAGATGATGATCTTTTTGAATAGAATCCAGAAGTGGCCTTTCAAGAATGGAAAGAGCAGTCAATTCAGACCCTTGCCCTGGAACTCCCTAATTTAGCTAAACCCTTTGACCTTTACATTCCCAGTGAAAGGTGAATCGCCATTGGAGAATTAGTGCAAAAACTGGGACCACTTGAAATGGAACAATGCAAGAATGCCATCCAGGTAGGATAAACTACAGTCACCAAGGGGCTTGGCCCACTGCCACATCTGGCCAAGATACTGGCGGTATCTAAAAACCTGGAAATCAGCAGCCCAAAAGGCCACCTCCCTCCTAAGGGAAAAGGACCCCACGTGGTGATCCTAATCACCAACCATGCTCTGAAGTTGCAGGGTTCGCTCCGTGGGCACACCGACCTCGAGTGAGGAGGCCCTCCAACTCCAACATCCAGAGAGATAACCGGGGGCAACAGGGCACCATGACGACTCGTGTGAACATCACTTGACCTGGAGTTTCTCTCATAAAACAACAAGAGTGTGTCCCAAAAGAGTAGACTACTGCTTGCAGGACTTACTGCACCCAGAGGGGAGCTAATAATCTTGGCGGGGGAACCGTATATCACACTGTCACCATAGAAAAGCCTACAGACACTGTGATGATGGTGGCCAATAAGACCGGCTGGACTCCTGTTTACTTCAAAAGGCTGTTGACTCAGTGGCCATCATGGTCCTTGATCACCACTGACCCTGGACTGTGTGGGACTTGAGCGGGCAGGGCTCTGACACCTGGTGCTGTTTGTACGTTAATTCAGGGGCCTAATTGAAGAAAGCGCAGACTACTGGTCAGAGCATCTAGGCTGGCAGAAACGGTCAGCCTAAGGTGGCCGAACAAATGTGGGGCGGGGTGAAACCGGCCCCCACAGCGTCTCTGCACATCTCTTTCCTGGACCCTTAAAGGTCATTAGAATCTATAACACTTCCAATGTTGGTGCTCAGGTGGACGAGCAGGGAGGCAGGGGTCCTGGGGACAATCAACGTCACCTGGAGGCTGCTGGGGAGAAGCTCTGACCCTCGCCCCCGGGTATGAGGACTCCCAACTCAGCACTCAGCAGTTACAGAAGAAGGGTCTGCACCCTCAGCACTCCAAGAATGAGGAACGGGACAAAAGGCAGAGGAGTGGTTTGTCCCCAGCAAAGCCCATTAAAAATCCCTGGGAGATAAAAATAGAATCTGGGCAATAAAGTCAAGTCTAACCTTTTTTATCCTTTGTGCTTTGTCTAATTTCATGTGCTCCTAGGGTCCCACATGCAGAGGTTCCACACCCGGCACTTCAGACCAGATTTCCTAGTGCAGAATGGCTGTGTCGACACCTCAGCTCCTGGGGCCCAGTGCAGACTCCGCGATATAGAGCCTGAGCTGCAGCCAACCCAGCCCTTGAGAGCTCCGCCCCCTCCCTCCCACTGACTCTGACAGGATCTCTACACAGCAGCCCAGCCCACAGCCCACGGGGTAGTGCATGCTCTCACCTCTCCATTCTCTGATCAAAATATAAAGTTTCCTTTGCTTGTGAACCAAACTCAGTCTCGATCTGTTGGCCCCAATGACACTGCGCAGGGGGACACTTGTTGGGGTCCACTCTGGAGGATCAGTAACAGAAATTGAGACTATTGTAACCTCAATGAACAGATGTGTGAGCCAAACTGTAGTTAACATAGAACAGTGTATAAGGCTCGGGTAAAATAAGATGTTTCTAACACTCCCATTTGATATTTCCATCACTTTATTATAAGCAAGTTCAGTGAAAAGGTTTGTCTTATTTGTCAGGTCAATATTAGAGAAACGAAGTGATTTCTTTCCAAGGATGTACATCTAATAATCTTGGTTAAAGCTTCAATTTTGTTTTAAATGCTTTTCCATTGAAAATGATACCTCTCTTTCAGCTCCCCCATTTCTGAGAAGTATAAAATCTCATAATTTATTATTACCAAAGGGGAAAGGTGGGAGGAGGGATAAAGTAACAGTTTGGGATTAACACATACACACTGCTATGTATAAAATAGATCATCAACAAGGAACTACTGTATAGCACAGGGAACTACACTCAACATTTTGCAATAACCTATAAGGGGAAATAATCTGAAAAAGAATAGATATTTTTATTGACATCATCTATCAATGACAGTTAAAGTGTAACCTAAGGGAAGCTGGTGGTGAGTGCTTCTGACCCTGAAGACTTCAATCATCTAAAGTTTGGACTCTGCCTACTTCCCAAGGCCCTTAATGAACATATGTGTAGCCGTAGCTTAAAAAATTCCCCAGTTTGGGTTTCGGGGAGACACTGATTTTGAAAAAGCCCTGGTGTTCTCCTTACATGAATGGGACTCTTCCTACTGCTAAAACATGTCTGTCACACCCAGAGGATGGTATACCGTCTGATTGGGAAGAGTTTGGAGAAGGCATCTCATCTCCTCATCTCCTGGTGCTCGGGTTCACCCATCCAGCGTCTTTACTAACAGTCTCCCCACTTGGAGATGGCAGCACTGTCAACATCCTGTTGCGTACAGTTTGGAATTTGTCCAGAGGATGAAGCAGAAGGATGAGGAACAATGAGAGACAAGTCCTAGGTGTTCAGACAGGCACATGTCACTCTAATTTCCAATCAGGAAGACGAATTGACCAAAGGCTAGGGTTGCCCATGGAAACAGTATAGGGCTTGAGGAAATCCCGCTGCTTTGTGGCCAGTTCCCATAAACACAAGTTGAACAATGGAACTCAGGGGCAGTAAAATTCACGAAACTGCAGAGTTGAAAATATCCATCACTGAAAAATGTCTTGAGGAAAGTCAGAGAAAGGGACTTGTAAGCAAGGGAGAATGGCAGGAAAGGGATTTGAGGAGGTAGAAAGGACTCGCCATTAAGCACAAGAAAAGGGGCTGAACATTGCCAACATTGCAGTTGGCCAAAAAGGGTGTATGCGTTTTTTTCTGTATATATTCAAGAAAAGGGCATACACTTTTTTAGCCAACCAAACAGGTGGGCACTGGAAATCAATACTACAAAAGATATCACTTCGCATCAGTCAGAAGAGCCATCCTCATAAAGCGTAAACAACAGAAATGCAGGACAGGGCAAGGAGAAGAGGGAGCCCTGTGAGACTTATAGTGGAAATGTATATTGCCAACGGCCATTCTGGAGAAGTGTATTGTGTTTACTAAAGCATCTAAAAAATGAGCTACAGAGCATAGGGCACTTGCACTCATGGGCGTATATCTTGGGAAAAACAAAAATCGAGAGGACACAGGCACCCCAATGTTTACCCCCTCTCTGTTTAAAAGATCCTCGACTAGGATATAACTTAAATGTCTCTGGAGGGAAAAAATGGATAGACATGTGGTACTTAGGTAGAGTGGAATATTATTCAGCCTGGAAATCTATGAAATATGGCCAGTTGTAACAACTCCGGAGGAGTTACGTATGATCATTCTAAGTGACATAATTCAAAAAGAAAAAGACACATATCATAAGATATCACTTAAAGGTGGAATCCAAAATGGCTACACATGAAATAAATTACAAAACAAAAACATAGTCAAATATGTAGAAAACACGCATAAGGCTGCTAAACGGGAAAGGTGGGGAGGGGTGAGGCATCATCCAGGAGGTTGAAATTAGCAAAGATACCATTCCAAATACCAAACTGATAATCAACAAGGCCTACACGGTAGCTAAAAGAACTGCACTCAGCACACTCAAGTCACCAGAAAAGAATATATACGACTGGTAAGAATCTGAAAAAGAATTTATTGATGTCTCTCCATACGTGGATCAAGTGGATGTACAGCAGCAAGAAACAGAGCTTTGAAAATCAGCTGTAACCAATATAGTAATAAATTGAAAAAAATAAACGACAGAGAGACAGAGAAAACCTCTTACAACTTTTCCTCAGGGCCGGTGATGCAACATGGATTGAACACATCTAGACCCACAGCAGGATGAGACATAAGGCTGGAAACTGTTTGCACTAAGAGAAATGTGAGGTTGGGTGAGGAAATGCACACCCTTTAAAGTAATACTACCTGGTACCCATTCAATGGGTCCCAAATCTGCAGGTTCAAGGGATCTTCCTACAGCTAAAACATGCATGGAAAACCCAGAGGACTGTACACCATGTGATCGGGAGATGTGTCTAAAATGCAGCTCATTTATTCTCTCCTGGTGCTCCTGTTCACCATTCCAGCCACGTTACTTAGAATCTCCCCACTTGGAGAATCAGCACGTTTAAACTTCTGTTTCACACATTTTGCAAATTGTGAGGAGGATGAACGGGAAGAGGGGGAACCAATGAGAGAATAGTTGTAGGGGTTTGGACGGGCACATATCACTCTAATTTCCCATTAAGAATAAGAATTGAAAAAAGGCTCAGCCCGCCTCGCCGGAGCCAAAATAGGGCCTAAAGCAATCCTGCGGGTTTGAGGTCAGCTCACAAAAGAGCAACTTAAAAAATGGAGCTCAGGGTCACTGCAATTCACAAACCTGCAGAGTTATAAATGAAAACTAACGTCCAAAAATATGTTGAGGTAAGGCAAAGAAGAGGATCTGAATGCAAGACAGAATTGCAAGAAACAGATTTCAAGAGATAGATTGGACTCGTCTTTAAAGCACATAAAAAGCGGCAGAATTTCGACAATGATGCAGTTGGCCCAAAAGGGCGTATGCGTTTTTTCCTGATTATATCCAGGAAAAAACGCATGCGCACTTTATGGGCAACGAAGCAAGCAAGCAATGCAAATGTGCACAACAAAGAAGTCTCATTTCCCACCGGTCAAAAGGGCCATCCTAAAAAATTGTAAAAACCAGAAATGTAGGACAGGCCATGGAGAACAGGGAGCCTTTATACGCTGATGGGCAGTGTGTGAACTGCCGAGAGCCACTCTGGAGAAGTGTATGGTGGTTCCTAAATCATCTAAAAAACAGAGCTACAGAGCATAGGACACTTCCAATCATGGGAGTATATCTAGGGAAGTCTAAAAATCAACAAGACACAAGCACACCACAGTTTAGGGCTACTCTGTTTACAAGAACCTCAACTTCAGTACACCTTAAATATCCCAGGAAAGAGAACAATGGATAAAGAAGATGTGGTACTTATGTACAATGGAATATCTCTTCACCATGAAATCAATGTAATAAGGCTAGTAGAAGGATAAAGAGTGGATTTAGGTCCGATAATACTACTTGAAATAAGTCAAACAGAAAAAGAAACATATCATAAGATATCACTTATAGAGGGAGGGTAAATATGGCTGCACAAGAAATGAATTACAGAACAGAACAGTGTCTCACATTTAGAAAACACACTTATGTCAGCTTAAGGGGAAAGGAGAGGTGGGGTGATGCATAAAACCAGAGTTTAAAATTAGCACAGATACCGTTCAATAAACCAAATAGGTATTAGACAAGATCTACACCTTGCTCAATGAACTGGCCTCAACACACCCTATACACCGCAGAGAAATATATCTGAGTAATAAGAATCTTAAAACCCATGTATTGATATATCTCCATAAGGGAATCAAGTGTGTGCAGAGCAGCACAAACACAGCAGTGAAAGTGAGCTAAACCCCATTATAGAAATAAATTTTAAAAACAAAACGCAGAAACAATGAAAGAGAGAAAAATTCTTACAAAATTCGCTCAGGGGCTGTGATGCAACCTGGATTGACCACATATAAACCCACAGCTGGATAAGACATAAGGCTGGACACTTGGGGCTGAGAGGATTGGTGAGCTTTGGTGAGCAACTGCCAAAAGTTTAATGCAATACTTCATGCTCCTCATTCCAGGGTCCCAACACTCCAGGTTGAAGGGAATCTTCCTACAGCTAAACCATGCCTGGGAAACTGAGCGACTGGTATACCATATGATCGGGAAAGGTTTCTAAAACGCACCTCATTTTTCCTCTCCTGGGGCTCCGGATCGACATTCCAGCCACTTTACTAACAATATCCCCACATGGAGAGTCAATGCCTTTAAGTTCTGGTATCACACAGTCTGCAGTTAGTGCGGAGGATGAATGGGAATAGGGGAAACCAGTGAGAAACTAGCTGTAGCGGTTTCAATGGGCATATGTCACTCTAATTTCACATCAGTAAGAAGAATAAAACAAAGGCACAGCAAGGTGCTCCAGAAGAAGAATAGGGCCTGAAGGAATCATGTGGTTATGAGGCAAGACCACAAAAATAAGAGCTGAAAAATGGAGCTAAGGGCCACTGCAATTCAAAAACATGCAGAGTTATAAAGGCCAACTATTTTCAAAAAATATATTGAGGTAAGGCTATGAAAAGGCATTGAAAGCAAGGCAGAATTGCAGGAAACCGATTTCAGGAGGTAGACTGGAATTGCATTTAAAGGATAGGAAAAGACGCAGAACGTCCACAATGATGCACTTGGCCAAAAAGGGCGTATGCGTTTTTTCCTGAATATATTCAGGAAAAAATGCATACGCCCTTTTTGGCCAACCAAGCAAGCTTGCAAAGGAAATCTGCACTACAATGAAGTCTCACTTCCCCCCGGTCAAAAGGGCCATCTGAAAAATGTGTAAAATCCAGAAAGGCAGGACAGGCCATGGAGAACTGGGAGCCTTGTTATGCTGATGGGCGGGATGTCAATTGCCAAGAGCCACTCGGGAGAGGTGTATGGTGTTTCCTGAAACATCTAAAAAACAAAGCAACAGAGCCTAGGGCACTTCCACTTATGGTCCTATAGCTTAGGGAAATTAAAATCAAAAAGACACAGCCACCGCAAAGTTTGGGACAGCTCTGTTTACAAGAACCTCGTTTACGGTACAAGTTCAATATCGCAGAAAGTGAAAAATGGATAAAGAAGTTGTGGTACTTACGTACAATGCAATATCACTCAGCAATGAAATCTATGTCATCAGGCCCGTAGCAGCATAATGAGTGGATTCAGGTATGATGATTCTAACTGAAATAAGTCACACAGAAAAAGAAACATCATAAGATATCACTAATACACGGAATGTAAACTTGGCTACACAGGAACTGGATTACAAAACAGAACAGGGTCTCAAATTTAGAAAACCAACTTATGCTTGCTTAAGGGGAAAGGTGAGTTGGGGTGCTGCATCAAACCAGAGATTGAAATGAGCACAGATAAAGTTCCTTAAGCCAAATATGGAATAGACAAGAACTACTCCTTGCTCAACGAAATGGACTCAACACCCCATATTAAACGCCTAAGAATGTACCTGACTAGTAAGTATCTTAAAACCTATGGATTGCTATGTCTCTGAAAGAAAATCAAGCGTGTGTACAGGGGCATAAACGCAGCAGTGATAGGATTGGAGAGGTTCGGTGAGCAAATGAAGACCCTTTGAAGTCATATTGCATGGTACCCATTCCACGGGTCTCAACTCTCCAGGTTTAAGGGATTCTGCCTTCAGGTAAAACATGCACGTGGAACCCAGAGTATGATCAACCGTGTGATCGGGAGACGTGTTCCAATATGTCTCAGTTCTCGTCCCCTGGTACTCGGGTGCAACATTCCAGACGCTTTACTAACACTCTCCCGACTTGGAGAGTCAGTGCCTTTAACCTCCTGTTTGGCCCATTTGCAATTTCTGAGGAAGATGAACAGGAATAGGGAGAACCAAAGAGAGACTAGGTGGAGGTGTCTGGACGGGCAAATTTAACTCTCATTTCCCACCAGGAAGAGGAATTAACCAAAGGCTCAGCGTGCCATGCCGGAACCAGATTAGGACCTGAAGCAATCCTGCGGTGTTGTGGCCAGCTCACAAGAAAGCGAGTTGAAGAAAGGAGCTCAGGGGCACTGTAATTCACAAACCTGCAGAGTTATAAATGACAGCTATCGTCCAAAAATATACTGAAGTAAGGCTGCCAAGAGGACTTGAAAGCGGGGCAGAATTGCAGGAAACCGATTTCAGGAGGTAGACTGGAATTGCATTTAAAGCATAGGAAAAGAGGCAGAACGTCCACAATGATGCACTTGGTAAAAAGGGCGTATGCGTTTTTTCCTGAATATATTCAGGAAAAAACGCATACGCCCTTTTTGGCCAACCAAGCAAGCTTGCAAAGGAAATCTGCACTACAATGAAGTCTCACTTCCCCCCGGTCAAAAGGGCCATCTGAAAAAAGTGTAAAATCCAGAAAGGCAGGACAGGCCATGGAGAACTGGGAGCCTTGTTATGCTGATGGGCGGGATGTAAATTGCCAACAGCCACTCCGGAGAGGTGTATGGTGTTTCCTGAAACATCTAAAAAACAAAGCAACAGAGCCTAGGGCACTTCCACTTATGGTCCTATAGCTTAGGGAAATTAAAATCAAAAAGACACAGCCACCCCAAAGTTTGGGACGGCTCTGTTTACAAGAACCTCGTTTACGGTACAAGTTCAATAGCGCAGAAAGTGAAAAATGGATAAAGAAGTTGTGGTTTACGTACAATGCAATATCACTCAGCAATGAAATCTATGTCATCAGGCCCGTAGCAGCATAATGAGTGGATTCAGGTATGATGATTCTAACTGAAATAAGTCACACAGAAAAAGAAACATCATAAGATATCACTAATACACGGGATGTAAACTTGGCTACACAGGAACTGGATTACAAAACAGAACAGGGTCTCAAATTTAGAAAACCAACTTATGCTTGCTTAAGGGGAAAGGTGAGTTGGGGTGCTGCATAAAACCAGAGATTTAAATGAACACAGATAAAGTTCCTTAAGCCAAATATAGAATAGACAAGAACTACTCCTTGCTCAACGAAATGGACTCAACACCCCATATTAAACGCCTAAGAATGTACCTGACTAGTAAGTATCTTAAAACCTATGGATTGCTATGTCTCTGAAAGAAAATCAAGCGTGTGTACAGGGGCATAAACGCAGCAGTGATAGGATTGGAGAGGTTCGGTGAGCAAATGAAGACCCTTTGAAGTCATATTGCATGGTACCCATTCCACGGGTCTCAACTCTCCAGGTTTAAGGGATTCTTCCTTCAGCTAAAACATGCACGTGGAACCCAGAGTATGATCAACCGTGTGATCGGGAGACGTGTTCCAATATGTCTCAGTTCTCGTCCCCTGGTACTCGGGTGCAACATTCCAGACGCTTTACTAACACTCTCCCGACTTGGAGAGTCAGTGCCTTTAACCTCCTGTTTGGCCCAGTTTGCAATTTCTGCGGAAGATGAACAGGAATAGGGAGAACCAATGAGAGACTAGCTGGAGGTGTCTGGACGGGCAAATTTAACTCTCATTTCCCACCAGGAAGAGGAATTAACCAAAGGCTCAGCGTGCCGTGCCGGAACCAGATTAGGGCCTGAAGCAATCCTGCGGTGTTGCGGCCAGCTCACAAGAAAGCGAGTTGAAGAAAGGAGCTCAGGGGCACTGTAATTCACAAACCTGCAGAGTTATAAATGACAGCTATCGTCCAAAAATATACTGAAGTAAGGCTGCCAAGAGGACTTGAAAGCGGGGCAGAATTGCAGGAAACCGATTTCAGGAGGTAGACTGGAATTGCATTTAAAGCATAGGAAAAGAGGCAGAACGTCCACAATGATGCACTTGGCCAAAAAGGGCGTATGCGTTTTTTCCTGAATATATTCAGGAAAAAACGCATACGCCCTTTTTGGCCAACCAAGCAAGCTTGCAAAGGAAATCTGCACTACAATGAAGTCTCACTTCCCCCCGGTCAAAAGGGCCATCTGAAAAAAGTGTAAAATCCAGAAAGGCAGGACAGGCCATGGAGAACTGGGAGCCTTGTTATGCTGATGGGCGGGATGTAAATTGCCAACAGCCACTCGGGAGAGGTGTATGGTGTCTCCTGAAACATCTAAAAAACAAAGCAACAGAGCCTAGGGCACTTCCACGTATGGTCCTATAGCTTAGGGAAATTAAAATCAAAAAGACACAGCCACCCCAAAGTTTGGGACGGCTCTGTTTACAAGAACCTCGTTTACGGTACAAGTTCAATATCGCAGAAAGTGAAAAATGGATAAAGAAGTTGTGGTACTTACGTACAATGCAATATCACTCAGCAATGAAATCTATGTCATCAGGCCCGTAGCAGCATAATGAGTGGATTCAGGTATGATGATTCTAACTGAAATAAGTCACACAGAAAAAGAAACATCATAAGATATCACTAATACACGGGATGTAAACTTGGCTACACAGGAACTGGATTACAAAACAGAACAGGGTCTCAAATTTAGAAAACCAACTTATGCTTGCTTAAGGGGAAAGGTGAGTTGGGGTGCTGCATCAAACCAGAGATTGAAATGAGCACAGATAAAGTTCCTTAAGCCAAATATGGAATAGACAAGAACTACTCCTTGCTCAACGAAATGGACTCAACACCCCATATTAAACGCCTAAGAATGTACCTGACTAGTAAGTATCTTAAAACCTATGGATTGCTATGTCTCTGAAAGAAAATCAAGCGTGTGTACAGGGGCATAAACGCAGCAGTGATAGGATTGGAGAGGTTCGGTGAGCAAATGAAGACCCTTTGAAGTCATATTGCATGGTACCCATTCCACGGGTCTCAACTCTCCAGGTTTAAGGGATTCTTCCTTCAGCTAAAACATGCACGTGGAACCCAGAGTATGATCAACCGTGTGATCGGGAGACGTGTTCCAATATGTCTCAGTTCTCGTCCCCTGGTACTCGGGTGCAACATTCCAGACGCTTTACTAACACTCTCCCGACTTGGAGAGTCAGTGCCTTTAACCTCCTGTTTGGCCCAGTTTGCAATTTCTGCGGAAGATGAACAGGAATAGGGAGAACCAATGAGAGACTAGCTGGAGGTGTCTGGACGGGCAAATTTAACTCTCATTTCCCACCAGGAAGAGGAATTAACCAAAGGCTCAGCGTGCCGTGCCGGAACCAGATTAGGGCCTGAAGCAATCCTGCGGTGTTGCGGCCAGCTCACAAGAAAGCGAGTTGAAGAAAGGAGCTCAGGGGCACTGTAATTCACAAACCTGCAGAGTTATAAATGACAGCTATCGTCCAAAAATATACTGAAGTAAGGCTGCCAAGAGGACTTGAAAGCGGGGCAGAATTGCAGGAAACCGATTTCAGGAGGTAGACTGCAATTGCATTTAAAGCATAGGAAAAGAGGCAGAACGTCCACAATGATGCACTTGGCCAAAAAGGGCGTATGCGTTTTTTCCTGAATATATTCAGGAAAAAACGCATACGCCCTTTTTGGCCAACCAAGCAAGCTTGCAAAGGAAATCTGCACTACAATGAAGTCTCACTTCCCCCCGGTCAAAAGGGCCATCTGAAAAAAGTGTAAAATCCAGAAAGGCAGGACAGGCCATGGAGAACTGGGAGCCTTGTTATGCTGATGGGCGGGATGTAAATTGCCAACAGCCACTCGGGAGAGGTGTATGGTGTTTCCTGAAACATCTAAAAAACAAAGCAACAGAGCCTAGGGCACTTCCACTTATGGTCCTATAGCTTAGGGAAATTAAAATCAAAAAGACACAGCCACCCCAAAGTTTGGGACGGCTCTGTTTACAAGAACCTCGTTTACGGTACAAGTTCAATATCGCAGAAAGTGAAAAATGGATAAAGAAGTTGTGGTACTTACGTACAATGCAATATCACTCAGCAATGAAATCTATGTCATCAGGCCCGTAGCAGCATAATGAGTGGATTCAGGTATGATGATTCTAACTGAAATAAGTCACACAGAAAAAGAAACATCATAAGATATCACTAATACACGGGATGTAAACTTGGCTACACAGGAACTGGATTACAAAACAGAACAGGGTCTCAAATTTAGAAAACCAACTTATGCTTGCTTAAGGGGAAAGGTGAGTTGGGGTGCTGCATAAAACCAGAGATTTAAATGAGCACAGATAAAGTTCCTTAAGCCAAATATGGAATAGACAAGAACTACTCCTTGCTCAACGAAATGGACTCAACACCCCATATTAAACGCCTAAGAATGTACCTGACTAGTAAGTATCTTAAAACCTATGGATTGCTATGTCTCTGAAAGAAAATCAAGCGTGTGTACAGGGGCATAAACGCAGCAGTGATAGGATTGGAGAGGTTCGGTGAGCAAATGAAGACCCTTTGAAGTCATATTGCATGGTACCCATTCCACGGGTCTCAACTCTCCAGGTTTAAGGGATTCTTCCTTCAGCTAAAACATGCACGTGGAACCCAGAGTATGATCAACCGTGTGATCGGGAGACGTGTTCCAATATGTCTCAGTTCTCGTCCCCTGGTACTCGGGTGCAACATTCCACACGCTTTACTAACACTCTCCCGACTTGGAGAGTCAGTGCCTTTAACCTCCTGTTTGGCCCAGTTTGCAATTTCTGCGGAAGATGAACAGGAATAGGGAGAACCAATGAGAGACTAGCTGGAGGTGTCTGGACGGGCAAATTTAACTCTCATTTCCCACCAGGAAGAGGAATTAACCAAAGGCTCAGCGTGCCGTGCCGGAACCAGATTAGGGCCTGAAGCAATCCTGCGGTGTTGCGGCCAGCTCCCAAGAAAGCGAGTTGAAGAAAGGAGCTCAGGGGCACTGTAATTCACAAACCTGCAGAGTTATAAATGACAGCTATCGTCCAAAAATA
Source organism: Leucopleurus acutus (assembly GCF_964270905.1). Taxonomy (NCBI): domain Eukaryota; kingdom Metazoa; phylum Chordata; class Mammalia; order Artiodactyla; family Delphinidae; genus Leucopleurus; species Leucopleurus acutus. Next base: position 661,412 of record NW_028139184.1, read on the forward strand.
TACTGAAGTAAGGCTGCCAAGAGGACTTGAAAGCGGGGCAGAATTGCAGGAAACCGATTTCAGGAGGTAGACTGGAATTGCATTTAAAGCATAGGAAAAGAGGCAGAACGTCCACAATGATGCACTTGGCCAAAAAGGGCGTATGCGTTTTTTCCTGAATATATTCAGGAAAAAACGCATACGCCCTTTTTGGCCAACCAAGCAAGCTTGCAAAGGAAATCTGCACTACAATGAAGTCTCACTTCCCCCCGGTCAAAAGGGCCATCTGAAAAAAGTGTAAAATCCAGAAAGGCAGGACAGGCCATGGAGAACTGGGAGCCTTGTTATGCTGATGGGCGGGATGTAAATTGCCAACAGCCACTCAGGAGAGGTGTATGGTGTTTCCTGAATCATCTAAAAAACAAAGCAACAGAGCCTAGGGCACTTCCACTTATGGTCCTATAGATTAGGGAAATTAAAATCAAAAAGACACAGCCACCCCAAAGTTTGGGACGGCTCTGTTTACAAGAACCTCGTTTACGGTACAAGTTCAATATCGCAGAAAGTGAAAAATGGATAAAGAAGTTCTGGTACTTACGTACAAGGCAATATCACTCAGCAATGAAATCTATGTCATCAGGCCCGTAGCAGCATAATGAGTGGATTCAGGTATGATGATTCTAACTGAAATAAGTCACACAGAAAAAGAAACATCATAAGATATCACTAATACACGGGATGTAAACTTGGCTACACAGGAACTGGATTACAAAACAGAACAGGGTCTCAAATTTAGAAAACCAACTTATGCTTGCTTAAGGGGAAAGGTGAGTTGGGGTGCTGCATAAAACCAGAGATTTAAATGAGCACAGATAAAGTTCCTTAAGCCAAATATGGAATAGACAAGAACTACTCCTTGCTCAACGAAATGGACTCAACACCCCATATTAAACGCCTAAGAATGTACCTGACTAGTAAGTATCTTAAAACCTATGGATTGCTATGTCTCTGAAAGAAAATCAAGCGTGTGTACAGGGGCATAAACGCAGCAGTGATAGGATTGGAGAGGTTCGGTGAGCAAATGAAGACCCTTTGAAGTCATATTGCATGGTACCCATTCCACGGGTCTCAACTCTCCAGGTTTAAGGGATTCTGCCTTCAGGTAAAACATGCACGTGGAACCCAGAGTATGATCAACCGTGTGATCGGGAGACGTGTTCCAATATGTCTCAGTTCTCGTCCCCTGGTACTCGGGTGCAACATTCCAGACGCTTTACTAACACTCTCCCGACTTGGAGAGTCAGTGCCTTTAACCTCCTGTTTGGCCCAGTTTGCAATTTCTGCGGAAGATGAACAGGAATAGGGAGAACCAATGAGAGACTAGCTGGAGGTGTCTGGACGGGCAAATTTAACTCTCATTTCCCACCAGGAAGAGGAATTAACCAAAGGCTCAGCGTGCTGTGCCGGAACCAGATTAGGGCCTGAAGCAATCCTGCGGTGTTGCGGCCAGCTCACAAGAAAGCGAGTTGAAGAAAGGAGCTCAGGGGCACTGTAATTCACAAACCTGCAGAGTTATAAATGACAGCTATCGTCCAAAAATATACTGAAGTAAGGCTGCCAAGAGGACTTGAAAGCGGGGCAGAATTGCAGGAAACCGATTTCAGGAGGTAGACTGGAATTGCATTTAAAGCATAGGAAAAGAGGCAGAACGTCCACAATGATGCACTTGGCCAAAAAGGGCGTATGCGTTTTTTCCTGAATATATTCAGGAAAAAACGCATACGCCCTTTTTGGCCAACCAAGCAAGCTTGCAAAGGAAATCTGCACTACAATGAAGTCTCACTTCCCCCCGGTCAAAAGGGCCATCTGAAAAAAGTGTAAAATCCAGAAAGGCAGGACAGGCCATGGAGAACTGGGAGCCTTGTTATGCTGATGGGCGGGATGTAAATTGCCAACAGCCACTCGGGAGAGGTGTATGGTGTTTCCTGAAACATCTAAAAAACAAAGCAACAGAGCCTAGGGCACTTCCACTTATGGTCCTATAGCTTAGGGAAATTAAAATCAAAAAGACACAGCCACCCCAAAGTTTGGGACGGCTCTGTTTACAAGAACCTCGTTTACGGTACAAGTTCAATATCGCAGAAAGTGAAAAATGGATAAAGAAGTTGTGGTACTTACGTACAATGCAATATCACTCAGCAATGAAATCTATGTCATCAGGCCCGTAGCAGCATAATGAGTGGATTCAGGTATGATGATTCTAACTGAAATAAGTCACACAGAAAAAGAAACATCATAAGATATCACTAATACACGGGATGTAAACTTGGCTACACAGGAACTGGATTACAAAACAGAACAGGGTCTCAAATTTAGAAAACCAACTTATGCTTGCTTAAGGGGAAAGGTGAGTTGGGGTGCTGCATCAAACCAGAGATTGAAATGAGCACAGATAAAGTTCCTTAAGCCAAATATGGAATAGACAAGAACTACTCCTTGCTCAACGAAATGGACTCAACACCCCATATTAAACGCCTAAGAATGTACCTGACTAGTAAGTATCTTAAAACCTATGGATTGCTATGTCTCTGAAAGAAAATCAAGCGTGTGTACAGGGGCATAAACGCAGCAGTGATAGGATTGGAGAGGTTCGGTGAGCAAATGAAGACCCTTTGAAGTCATATTGCATGGTACCCATTCCACGGGTCTCAACTCTCCAGGTTTAAGGGATTCTTCCTTCAGCTAAAACATGCACGTGGAACCCAGAGTATGATCAACCGTGTGATCGGGAGACGTGTTCCAATATGTCTCAGTTCTCGTCCCCTGGTACTCGGGTGCAACATTCCAGACGCTTTACTAACACTCTCCCGACTTGGAGAGTCAGTGCCTTTAACCTCCTGTTTGGCCCAGTTTGCAATTTCTGCGGAAGATGAACAGGAATAGGGAGAACCAATGAGAGACTAGCTGGAGGTGTCTGGACGGGCAAATTTAACTCTCATTTCCCACCAGGAAGAGGAATTAACCAAAGGCTCAGCGTGCCGTGCCGGAACCAGATTAGGGCCTGAAGCAATCCTGCGGTGTTGCGGCCAGCTCACAAGAAAGCGAGTTGAAGAAAGGAGCTCAGGGGCACTGTAATTCACAAACCTGCAGAGTTATAAATGACAGCTATCGTCCAAAAATATACTGAAGTAAGGCTGCCAAGAGGACTTGAAAGCGGGGCAGAATTGCAGGAAACCGATTTCAGGAGGTAGACTGCAATTGCATTTAAAGCATAGGAAAAGAGGCAGAACGTCCACAATGATGCACTTGGCCAAAAAGGGCGTATGCGTTTTTTCCTGAATATATTCAGGAAAAAACGCATACGCCCTTTTTGGCCAACCAAGCAAGCTTGCAAAGGAAATCTGCACTACAATGAAGTCTCACTTCCCCCCGGTCAAAAGGGCCATCTGAAAAAAGTGTAAAATCCAGAAAGGCAGGACAGGCCATGGAGAACTGGGAGCCTTGTTATGCTGATGGGCGGGATGTAAATTGCCAACAGCCACTCGGGAGAGGTGTATGGTGTTTCCTGAAACATCTAAAAAACAAAGCAACAGAGCCTAGGGCACTTCCACTTATGGTCCTATAGCTTAGGGAAATTAAAATCAAAAAGACACAGCCACCCCAAAGTTTGGGACGGCTCTGTTTACAAGAACCTCGTTTACGGTACAAGTTCAATATCGCAGAAAGTGAAAAATGGATAAAGAAGTTGTGGTACTTACGTACAATGCAATATCACTCAGCAATGAAATCTATGTCATCAGGCCCGTAGCAGCATAATGAGTGGATTCAGGTATGATGATTCTAACTGAAATAAGTCACACAGAAAAAGAAACATCATAAGATATCACTAATACACGGGATGTAAACTTGGCTACACAGGAACTGGATTACAAAACAGAACAGGGTCTCAAATTTAGAAAACCAACTTATGCTTGCTTAAGGGGAAAGGTGAGTTGGGGTGCTGCATAAAACCAGAGATTGAAATGAGCACAGATAAAGTTCCTTAAGCCAAATATGGAATAGACAAGAACTACTCCTTGCTCAACGAAATGGACTCAACACCCCATATTAAACGCCTAAGAATGTACCTGACTAGTAAGTATCTTAAAACCTATGGATTGCTATGTCTCTGAAAGAAAATCAAGCGTGTGTACAGGGGCATAAACGCAGCAGTGATAGGATTGGAGAGGTTCGGTGAGCAAATGAAGACCCTTTGAAGTCATATTGCATGGTACCCATTCCACGGGTCTCAACTCTCCAGGTTTAAGGGATTCTTCCTTCAGCTAAAACATGCACGTGGAACCCAGAGTATGATCAACCGTGTGATCGGGAGACGTGTTCCAATATGTCTCAGTTCTCGTCCCCTGGTACTCGGGTGCAACATTCCAGACGCTTTACTAACACTCTCCCGACTTGGAGAGTCAGTGCCTTTAACCTCCTGTTTGGCCCAGTTTGCAATTTCTGCGGAAGATGAACAGGAATAGGGAGAACCAATGAGAGACTAGCTGGAGGTGTCTGGACGGGCAAATTTAACTCTCATTTCCCACCAGGAAGAGGAATTAACCAAAGGCTCAGCGTGCCGTGCCGGAACCAGATTAGGGCCTGAAGCAATCCTGCGGTGTTGCGGCCAGCTCACAAGAAAGCGAGTTGAAGAAAGGAGCTCAGGGGCACTGTAATTCACAAACCTGCAGAGTTATAAATGACAGCTATCGTCCAAAAATATACTGAAGTAAGGCTGCCAAGAGGACTTGAAAGCGGGGCAGAATTGCAGGAAACCGATTTCAGGATGTAGACTGGAATTGCATTTAAAGCATAGGAAAAGAGGCAGAACGTCCACAATGATGCACTTGGCCAAAAAGGGCGTATGCGTTTTTTCCTGAATATATTCAGGAAAAAACGCATACGCCCTTTTTGGCCAACCAAGCAAGCTTGCAAAGGAAATCTGCACTACAATGAAGTCTCACTTCCCCCCGGTCAAAAGGGCCATCTGAAAAAAGTGTAAAATCCAGAAAGGCAGGACAGGCCATGGAGAACTGGGAGCCTTGTTATGCTGATGGGCGGGATGTAAATTGCCAACAGCCACTCAGGAGAGGTGTATGGTGTTTCCTGAATCATCTAAAAAACAAAGCAACAGAGCCTAGGGCACTTCCACTTATGGTCCTATAGATTAGGGAAATTAAAATCAAAAAGACACAGCCACCCCAAAGTTTGGGACGGCTCTGTTTACAAGAACCTCGTTTACGGTACAAGTTCAATATCGCAGAAAGTGAAAAATGGATAAAGAAGTTGTGGTACTTACGTACAATGCAATATCACTCAGCAATGAAATCTATGTCATCAGGCCCGTAGCAGCATAATGAGTGGATTCAGGTATGATGATTCTAACTGAAATAAGTCACACAGAAAAAGAAACATCATAAGATATCACTAATACACGGGATGTAAACTTGGCTACACAGGAACTGGATTACAAAACAGAACAGGGTCTCAAATTTAGAAAACCAACTTATGCTTGCTTAAGGGGAAAGGTGAGTTGGGGTGCTGCATAAAACCAGAGATTTAAATGAGCACAGATAAAGTTCCTTAAGCCAAATATGGAATAGACAAGAACTACTCCTTGCTCAACGAAATGGACTCAACACCCCATATTAAACGCCTAAGAATGTACCTGACTAGTAAGTATCTTAAAACCTATGGATTGCTATGTCTCTGAAAGAAAATCAAGCGTGTGTACAGGGGCATAAACGCAGCAGTGATAGGATTGGAGAGGTTCGGTGAGCAAATGAAGACCCTTTGAAGTCATATTGCATGGTACCCATTCCACGGGTCTCAACTCTCCAGGTTTAAGGGATTCTGCCTTCAGGTAAAACATGCACGTGGAACCCAGAGTATGATCAACCGTGTGATCGGGAGACGTGTTCCAATATGTCTCAGTTCTCGTCCCCTGGTACTCGGGTGCAACATTCCAGACGCTTTACTAACACTCTCCCGACTTGGAGAGTCAGTGCCTTTAACCTCCTGTTTGGCCCAGTTTGCAATTTCTGCGGAAGATGAACAGGAATAGGGAGAACCAATGAGAGACTAGCTGGAGGTGTCTGGACGGGCAAATTTAACTCTCATTTCCCACCAGGAAGAGGAATTAACCAAAGGCTCAGCGTGCCGTGCCGGAACCAGATTAGGGCCTGAAGCAATCCTGCGGTGTTGCGGCCAGCTCACAAGAAAGCGAGTTGAAGAAAGGAGCTCAGGGGCACTGTAATTCACAAACCTGCAGAGTTATAAATGACAGCTATCGTCCAAAAATATACTGAAGTAAGGCTGCCAAGAGGACTTGAAAGCGGGGCAGAATTGCAGGAAACCGATTTCAGGAGGTAGACTGGAATTGCATTTAAAGCATAGGAAAAGAGGCAGAACGTCCACAATGATGCACTTGGCCAAAAAGGGCGTATGCGTTTTTTCCTGAATATATTCAGGAAAAAACGCATACGCCCTTTTTGGCCAACCAAGCAAGCTTGCAAAGGAAATCTGCACTACAATGAAGTCTCACTTCCCCCCGGTCAAAAGGGCCATCTGAAAAAAGTGTAAAATCCAGAAAGGCAGGACAGGCCATGGAGAACTGGGAGCCTTGTTATGCTGATGGGCGGGATGTAAATTGCCAACAGCCACTCGGGAGAGGTGTATGGTGTCTCCTGAAACATCTAAAAAACAAAGCAACAGAGCCTAGGGCACTTCCACTTATGGTCCTATAGCTTAGGGAAATTAAAATCAAAAAGACACAGCCACCCCAAAGTTTGGGACGGCTCTGTTTACAAGAACCTCGTTTACGGTACAAGTTCAATATCGCAGAAAGTGAAAAATGGATAAAGAAGTTGTGGTACTTACGTACAATGCAATATCACTCAGCAATGAAATCTATGTCATCAGGCCCGTAGCAGCATAATGAGTGGATTCAGGTATGATGATTCTAACTGAAATAAGTCACACAGAAAAAGAAACATCATAAGATATCACTAATACACGGGATGTAAACTTGGCTACACAGGAACTGGATTACAAAACAGAACAGGGTCTCAAATTTAGAAAACCAACTTATGCTTGCTTAAGGGGAAAGGTGAGTTGGGGTGCTGCATCAAACCAGAGATTGAAATGAGCACAGATAAAGTTCCTTAAGCCAAATATGGAATAGACAAGAACTACTCCTTGCTCAACGAAATGGACTCAACACCCCATATTAAACGCCTAAGAATGTACCTGACTAGTAAGTATCTTAAAACCTATGGATTGCTATGTCTCTGAAAGAAAATCAAGCGTGTGTACAGGGGCATAAACGCAGCAGTGATAGGATTGGAGAGGTTCGGTGAGCAAATGAAGACCCTTTGAAGTCATATTGCATGGTACCCATTCCACGGGTCTCAACTCTCCAGGTTTAAGGGATTCTTCCTTCAGCTAAAACATGCACGTGGAACCCAGAGTATGATCAACCGTGTGATCGGGAGACGTGTTCCAATATGTCTCAGTTCTCGTCCCCTGGTACTCGGGTGCAACATTCCAGACGCTTTACTAACACTCTCCCGACTTGGAGAGTCAGTGCCTTTAACCTCCTGTTTGGCCCAGTTTGCAATTTCTGCGGAAGATGAACAGGAATAGGGAGAACCAATGAGAGACTAGCTGGAGGTGTCTGGACGGGCAAATTTAACTCTCATTTCCCACCAGGAAGAGGAATTAACCAAAGGCTCAGCGTGCCGTGCCGGAACCAGATTAGGGCCTGAAGCAATCCTGCGGTGTTGCGGCCAGCTCACAAGAAAGCGAGTTGAAGAAAGGAGCTCAGGGGCACTGTAATTCACAAACCTGCAGAGTTATAAATGACAGCTATCGTCCAAAAATATACTGAAGTAAGGCTGCCAAGAGGACTTGAAAGCGGGGCAGAATTGCAGGAAACCGATTTCAGGAGGTAGACTGGAATTGCATTTAAAGCATAGGAAAAGAGGCAGAACGTCCACAATGATGCACTTGGCCAAAAAGGGCGTATGCGTTTTTTCCTGAATATATTCAGGAAAAAACGCATACGCCCTTTTTGGCCAACCAAGCAAGCTTGCAAAGGAAATCTGCACTACAATGAAGTCTCACTTCCCCCCGGTCAAAAGGGCCATCTGAAAAAAGTGTAAAATCCAGAAAGGCAGGACAGGCCATGGAGAACTGGGAGCCTTGTTATGCTGATGGGCGGGATGTAAATTGCCAACAGCCACTCGGGAGAGGTGTATGGTGTTTCCTGAAACATCTAAAAAACAAAGCAACAGAGCCTAGGGCACTTCCACTTATGGTCCTATAGCTTAGGGAAATTAAAATCAAAAAGACACAGCCACCCCAAAGTTTGGGACGGCTCTGTTTACAAGAACCTCGTTTACGGTACAAGTTCAATATCGCAGAAAGTGAAAAATGGATAAAGAAGTTGTGGTACTTACGTACAATGCAATATCACTCAGCAATGAAATCTATGTCATCAGGCCCGTAGCAGCATAATGAGTGGATTCAGGTATGATGATTCTAACTGAAATAAGTCACACAGAAAAAGAAACATCATAAGATATCACTAATACACGGGATGTAAACTTGGCTACACAGGAACTGGATTACAAAACAGAACAGGGTCTCAAATTTAGAAAACCAACTTATGCTTGCTTAAGGGGAAAGGTGAGTTGGGGTGCTGCATAAAACCAGAGATTGAAATGAGCACAGATAAAGTTCCTTAAGCCAAATATGGAATAGACAAGAACTACTCCTTGCTCAACGAAATGGACTCAACACCCCATATTAAACGCCTAAGAATGTACCTGACTAGTAAGTATCTTAAAACCTATGGATTGCTATGTCTCTGAAAGAAAATCAAGCGTGTGTACAGGGGCATAAACGCAGCAGTGATAGGATTGGAGAGGTTCGGTGAGCAAATGAAGACCCTTTGAAGTCATATTGCATGGTACCCATTCCACGGGTCTCAACTCTCCAGGTTTAAGGGATTCTTCCTTCAGCTAAAACATGCACGTGGAACCCAGAGTATGATCAACCGTGTGATCGGGAGACGTGTTCCAATATGTCTCAGTTCTCGTCCCCTGGTACTCGGGTGCAACATTCCAGACGCTTTACTAACACTCTCCCGACTTGGAGAGTCAGTGCCTTTAACCTCCTGTTTGGCCCAGTTTGCAATTTCTGCGGAAGATGAACAGGAATAGGGAGAACCAATGAGAGACTAGCTGGAGGTGTCTGGACGGGCAAATTTAACTCTCATTTCCCACCAGGAAGAGGAATTAACCAAAGGCTCAGCGTGCCGTGCCGGAACCAGATTAGGGCCTGAAGCAATCCTGCGGTGTTGCGGCCAGCTCACAAGAAAGCGAGTTGAAGAAAGGAGCTCAGGGGCACTGTAATTCACAAACCTGCAGAGTTATAAATGACAGCTATCGTCCAAAAATATACTGAAGTAAGGCTGCCAAGAGGACTTGAAAGCGGGGCAGAATTGCAGGAAACCGATTTCAGGAGGTAGACTGGAATTGCATTTAAAGCATAGGAAAAGAGGCAGAACGTCCACAATGATGCACTTGGCCAAAAAGGGCGTATGCGTTTTTTCCTGAATATATTCAGGAAAAAACGCATACGCCCTTTTTGGCCAACCAAGCAAGCTTGCAAAGGAAATCTGCACTACAATGAAGTCTCACTTCCCCCCGGTCAAAAGGGCCATCTGAAAAAAGTGTAAAATCCAGAAAGGCAGGACAGGCCATGGAGAACTGGGAGCCTTGTTATGCTGATGGGCGGGATGTAAATTGCCAACAGCCACTCGGGAGAGGTGTATGGTGTCTCCTGAAACATCTAAAAAACAAAGCAACAGAGCCTAGGGCACTTCCACTTATGGTCCTATAGCTTAGGGAAATTAAAATCAAAAAGACACAGCCACCCCAAAGTTTGGGACGGCTCTGTTTACAAGAACCTCGTTTACGGTACAAGTTCAATATCGCAGAAAGTGAAAAATGGATAAAGAAGTTGTGGTACTTACGTACAATGCAATATCACTCAGCAATGAAATCTATGTCATCAGGCCCGTAGCAGCATAATGAGTGGATTCAGGTATGATGATTCTAACTGAAATAAGTCACACAGAAAAAGAAACATCATAAGATATCACTAATACACGGGATGTAAACTTGGCTACACAGGAACTGGATTACAAAACAGAACAGGGTCTCAAATTTAGAAAACCAACTTATGCTTGCTTAAGGGGAAAGGTGAGTTGGGGTGCTGCATCAAACCAGAGATTGAAATGAGCACAGATAAAGTTCCTTAAGCCAAATATGGAATAGACAAGAACTACTCCTTGCTCAACGAAATGGACTCAACACCCCATATTAAACGCCTAAGAATGTACCTGACTAGTAAGTATCTTAAAACCTATGGATTGCTATGTCTCTGAAAGAAAATCAAGCGTGTGTACAGGGGCATAAACGCAGCAGTGATAGGATTGGAGAGGTTCGGTGAGCAAATGAAGACCCTTTGAAGTCATATTGCATGGTACCCATTCCACGGGTCTCAACTCTCCAGGTTTAAGGGATTCTTCCTTCAGCTAAAACATGCACGTGGAACCCAGAGTATGATCAACCGTGTGATCGGGAGACGTGTTCCAATATGTCTCAGTTCTCGTCCCCTGGTACTCGGGTGCAACATTCCAGACGCTTTACTAACACTCTCCCGACTTGGAGAGTCAGTGCCTTTAACCTCCTGTTTGGCCCAGTTTGCAATTTCTGCGGAAGATGAACAGGAATAGGGAGAACCAATGAGAGACTAGCTGGAGGTGTCTGGACGGGCAAATTTAACTCTCATTTCCCACCAGGAAGAGGAATTAACCAAAGGCTCAGCGTGCCGTGCCGGAACCAGATTAGGGCCTGAAGCAATCCTGCGGTGTTGCGGCCAGCTCACAAGAAAGCGAGTTGAAGAAAGGAGCTCAGGGGCACTGTAATTCACAAACCTGCAGAGTTATAAATGACAGCTATCGTCCAAAAATATACTGAAGTAAGGCTGCCAAGAGGACTTGAAAGCGGGGCAGAATTGCAGGAAACTGATTTCAGGAGGTAGACTGGAATTGCATTTAAAGCATAGGAAAAGAGGCAGAACGTCCACAATGATGCGCTTGGCCAAAAAGGGCGTATGCGTTTTTTCCTGAATATATTCAGGAAAAAACGCATACGCACTTTTTGGCCAACCAAGCAAGCTTGCAAAGGAAATCTGCACTACAATGAAGTCTCACTTCCCCCCGGTCAAAAGGGCCATCTGAAAAAAGTGTAAAATCCAGAAAGGCAGGACAGGCCATGGAGAACTGGGAGCCTTGTTATGCTGATGGGCGGGATGTAAATTGCCAACAGCCACTCGGGAGAGGTGTATGGTGTTTCCTGAAACATCTAAAAAACAAAGCAACAGAGCCTAGGGCACTTCCACTTATGGTCCTATAGCTTAGGGAAATTAAAATCAAAAAGACACAGCCACCCCAAAGTTTGGGACGGCTCTGTTTACAAGAACCTCGTTTACGGTACAAGTTCAATATCGCAGAAAGTGAAAAATGGATAAAGAAGTTGTGGTACTTACGTACAATGCAATATCACTCAGCAATGAAATCTATGTCATCAGGCCCGTAGCAGCATAATGAGTGGATTCAGGTATGATGATTCTAACTGAAATAAGTCACACAGAAAAAGAAACATCATAAGATATCACTAATACACGGAATGTAAACTTGGATACACAGGAACTGCATTACAAAACAGAACAGGGTCTCAAATTTAGAAAACCAACTTATGCTTGCTTAAGGGGAAAGGTGAGTTGGGGTGCTGCATAAAACCAGAGATTGAAATGAGCACAGATAAAGTTCCTTAAGCCAAATATGGAATAGACAAGAACTACTCCTTGCTCAACGAAATGGACTCAACACCCCATATTAAACGCCTAAGAATGTACCTGACTAGTAAGTATCTTAAAACCTATGCACTGCTATGTCTCTGAAAGAAAATCAAGCGTGTGTACAGGGGCATAAACGCAGCAGTGATAGGATTGGAGAGGTTCGGTGAGCAAATGAAGACCCTTTGAAGTCATATTGCATGGTACCCATTCCACGGGTCTCAACTCTCCAGGTTTAAGGGATTCTTCCTTCAGCTAAAACATGCACGTGGAACCCAGAGTATGATCAACCGTGTGATCGGGAGACGTGTTCCAATATGTCTCAGTTCTCGTCCCCTGGTACTCGGGTGCAACATTCCAGACGCTTTACTAACACTCTCCCGACTTGGAGAGTCAGTGCCTTTAACCTCCTGTTTGGCCCAGTTTGCAATTTCTGCGGAAGATGAACAGGAATAGGGAGAACCAATGAGAGACTAGCTGGAGGTGTCTGGACGGGCAAATTTAACTCTCATTTCCCACCAGGAAGAGGAATTAACCAAAGGCTCAGCGTGCCGTGCCGGAACCAGATTAGGGCCTGAAGCAATCCTGCGGTGTTGCGGCCAGCTCACAAGAAAGCGAGTTGAAGAAAGGAGCTCAGGGGCACTGTAATTCACAAACCTGCAGAGTTATAAATGACAGCTATCGTCCAAAAATATACTGAAGTAAGGCTGCCAAGAGGACTTGAAAGCGGGGCAGAATTGCAGGAAACCGATTTCAGGAGGTAGACTGGAATTGCATTTAAAGCATAGGAAAAGAGGCAGAACGTCCACAATGATGCACTTGGCCAAAAAGGGCGTATGCGTTTTTTCCTGAATATATTCAGGAAAAAACGCATACGCCCTTTTTGGCCAACCAAGCAAGCTTGCAAAGGAAATCTGCACTACAATGAAGTCTCACTTCCCCCCGGTCAAAAGGGCCATCTGAAAAAAGTGTAAAATCCAGAAAGGCAGGACAGGCCATGGAGAACTGGGAGCCTTGTTATGCTGATGGGCGGGATGTAAATTGCCAACAGCCACTCGGGAGAGGTGTATGGTGTTTCCTGAAACATCTAAAAAACAAAGCAACAGAGCCTAGGGCACTTCCACTTATGGTCCTATAGCTTAGGGAAATTAAAATCAAAAAGACACAGCCACCCCAAAGTTTGGGACGGCTCTGTTTACAAGAACCTCGTTTACGGTACAAGTTCAATATCGCAGAAAGTGAAAAATGGATAAAGAAGTTGTGGTACTTACGTACAATGCAATATCACTCAGCAATGAAATCTATGTCATCAGGCCCGTAGCAGCATAATGAGTGGATTCAGGTATGATGATTCTAACTGAAATAAGTCACACAGAAAAAGAAACATCATAAGATATCACTAATACACGGGATGTAAACTTGGCTACACAGGAACTGGATTACAAAACAGAACAGGGTCTCAAATTTAGAAAACCAACTTATGCTTGCTTAAGGGGAAAGGTGAGTTGGGGTGCTGCATAAAACCAGAGATTGAAATGAGCACAGATAAAGTTCCTTAAGCCAAATATGGAATAGACAAGAACTACTCCTTGCTCAACGAAATGGACTCAACACCCCATATTAAACGCCTAAGAATGTACCTGACTAGTAAGTATCTTAAAACCTATGGATTGCTATGTCTCTGAAAGAAAATCAAGCGTGTGTACAGGGGCATAAACGCAGCAGTGATAGGATTGGAGAGGTTCGGTGAGCAAATGAAGACCCTTTGAAGTCATATTGCATGGTACCCATTCCACGGGTCTCAACTCTCCAGGTTTAAGGGATTCTTCCTTCAGCTAAAACATGCACGTGGAACCCAGAGTATGATCAACCGTGTGATCGGGAGACGTGTTCCAATATGTCTCAGTTCTCGTCCCCTGGTACTCGGGTGCAACATTCCAGACGCTTTACTAACACTCTCCCGACTTGGAGAGTCAGTGCCTTTAACCTCCTGTTTGGCCCAGTTTGCAATTTCTGCGGAAGATGAACAGGAATAGGGAGAACCAATGAGAGACTAGCTGGAGGTGTCTGGACGGGCAAATTTAACTCTCATTTCCCACCAGGAAGAGGAATTAACCAAAGGCTCAGCGTGCCGTGCCGGAACCAGATTAGGGCCTGAAGCAATCCTGCGGTGTTGCGGCCAGCTCACAAGAAAGCGAGTTGAAGAAAGGAGCTCAGGGGCACTGTAATTCACAAACCTGCAGAGTTATAAATGACAGCTATCGTCCAAAAATATACTGAAGTAAGGCTGCCAAGAGGACTTGAAAGCGGGGCAGAATTGCAGGAAACCGATTTCAGGAGGTAGACTGGAATTGCATTTAAAGCATAGGAAAAGAGGCAGAACGTCCACAATGATGCGCTTGGCCAAAAAGGGCGTATGCGTTTTTTCCTGAATATATTCAGGAAAAAACGCATACGCACTTTTTGGCCAACCAAGCAAGCTTGCAAAGGAAATCTGCACTACAATGAAGTCTCACTTCCCCCCGGTCAAAAGGGCCATCTGAAAAAAGTGTAAAATCCAGAAAGGCAGGACAGGCCATGGAGAACTGGGAGCCTTGTTATGCTGATGGGCGGGATGTAAATTGCCAACAGCCACTCGGGAGAGGTGTATGGTGTTTCCTGAAACATCTAAAAAACAAAGCAACAGAGCCTAGGGCACTTCCACTTATGGTCCTATAGCTTAGGGAAATTAAAATCAAAAAGACACAGCCACCCCAAAGTTTGGGACGGCTCTGTTTACAAGAACCTCGTTTACGGTACAAGTTCAATATCGCAGAAAGTGAAAAATGGATAAAGAAGTTGTGGTACTTACGTACAATGCAATATCACTCAGCAATGAAATCTATGTCATCAGGCCCGTAGCAGCATAATGAGTGGATTCAGGTATGATGATTCTAACTGAAATAAGTCACACAGAAAAAGAAACATCATAAGATATCACTAATACACGGAATGTAAACTTGGATACACAGGAACTGCATTACAAAACAGAACAGGGTCTCAAATTTAGAAAACCAACTTATGCTTGCTTAAGGGGAAAGGTGAGTTGGGGTGCTGCATAAAACCAGAGATTGAAATGAGCACAGATAAAGTTCCTTAAGCCAAATATGGAATAGACAAGAACTACTCCTTGCTCAACGAAATGGACTCAACACCCCATATTAAACGCCTAAGAATGTACCTGACTAGTAAGTATCTTAAAACCTATGCACTGCTATGTCTCTGAAAGAAAATCAAGCGTGTGTACAGGGGCATAAACGCAGCAGTGATAGGATTGGAGAGGTTCGGTGAGCAAATGAAGTCCCTTTGAAGTCATATTGCATGGTACCCATTCCACGGGTCTCAACTCTCCAGGTTTAAGGGATTCTTCCTTCAGCTAAAACATGCACGTGGAACCCAGAGTATGATCAACCGTGTGATCGGGAGACGTGTTCCAATATGTCTCAGTTCTCGTCCCCTGGTACTCGGGTGCAACATTCCAGACGCTTTACTAACACTCTCCCGACTTGGAGAGTCAGTGCCTTTAACCTCCTGTTTGGCCCAGTTTGCAATTTCTGCGGAAGATGAACAGGAATAGGGAGAACCAATGAGAGACTAGCTGGAGGTGTCTGGACGGGCAAATTTAACTCTCATTTCCCACCAGGAAGAGGAATTAACCAAAGGCTCAGCGTGCCGTGCCGGAACCAGATTAGGGCCTGAAGCAATCCTGCGGTGTTGCGGCCAGCTCACAAGAAAGCGAGTTGAAGAAAGGAGCTCAGGGGCACTGTAATTCACAAACCTGCAGAGTTATAAATGACAGCTATCGTCCAAAAATATACTGAAGTAAGGCTGCCAAGAGGACTTGAAAGCGGGGCAGAATTGCAGGAAACCGATTTCAGGAGGTAGACTGGAATTGCATTTAAAGCATAGGAAAAGAGGCAGAACGTCCACAATGATGCACTTGGCCAAAAAGGGCGTATGCGTTTTTTCCTGAATATATTCAGGAAAAAACGCATACGCCCTTTTTGGCCAACCAAGCAAGCTTGCAAAGGAAATCTGCACTACAATGAAGTCTCACTTCCCCCCGGTCAAAAGGGCCATCTGAAAAAAGTGTAAAATCCAGAAAGGCAGGACAGGCCATGGAGAACTGGGAGCCTTGTTATGCTGATGGGCGGGATGTCAATTGCCAAGAGCCACTCGGGAGAGGTGTATGGTGTTTCCTGAAACATCTAAAAAACAAAGCAACAGAGCCTAGGGCACTTCCACTTATGGTCCTATAGCTTAGGGAAATTAAAATCAAAAAGACACAGCCACCCCAAAGTTTGGGACGGCTCTGTTTACAAGAACCTCGTTTACGGTACAAGTTCAATATCGCAGAAAGTGAAAAATGGATAAAGAAGTTGTGGTACTTACGTACAATGCAATATCACTCAGCAATGAAATCTATGTCATCAGGCCCGTAGCAGCATAATGAGTGGATTCAGGTATGATGATTCTAACTGAAATAAGTCACACAGAAAAAGAAACATCATAAGATATCACTAATACACGGGATGTAAACTTGGCTACACAGGAACTGGATTACAAAACAGAACAGGGTCTCAAATTTAGAAAACCAACTTATGCTTGCTTAAGGGGAAAGGTGAGTTGGGGTGCTGCATCAAACCAGAGATTGAAATGAGCACAGATAAAGTTCCTTAAGCCAAATATGGAATAGACAAGAACTACTCCTTGCTCAACGAAATGGACTCAACACCCCATATTAAAGGCCTAAGAATGTACCTGACTAGTAAGTATCTTAAAACCTATGGATTGCTATGTCTCTGAAAGAAAATCAAGCGTGTGTACAGGGGCATAAACACAGCAGTGATAGGATTGGAGAGGTTCGGTGAGCAAATGAAGACCCTTTGAAGTCATATTGCATGGTACCCATTCCACGGGTCTCAACTCTCCAGGTTTAAGGGATTCTTCCTTCAGCTAAAACATGCACGTGGAACCCAGAGTATGATCAACCGTGTGATCGGGAGACGTGTTCCAATATGTCTCAGTTCTCGTCCCCTGGTACTCGGGTGCAACATTCCAGACGCTTTACTAACACTCTCCCGACTTGGAGAGTCAGTGCCTTTAACCTCCTGTTTGGCCCAGTTTGCAATTTCTGCGGAAGATGAACAGGAATAGGGAGAACCAATGAGAGACTAGGTGGAGGTGTCTGGACGGGCAAATTTAACTCTCATTTCCCACCAGGAAGAGGAATTAACCAAAGGCTCAGCGTGCCGTGCCGGAACCAGATTAGGGCCTGAAGCAATCCTGCGGTGTTGCGGCCAGCTCACAAGAAAGCGAGTTGAAGAAAGGAGCTCAGGGGCACTGTAATTCACAAACCTGCAGAGTTATAAATGACAGCTATCGTCCAAAAATATACTGAAGTAAGGCTGCCAAGAGGACTTGAAAGCGGGGCAGAATTGCAGGAAACCGATTTCAGGAGGTAGACTGGAATTGCATTTAAAGCATAGGAAAAGAGGCAGAACGTCCACAATGATGCACTTGGCCAAAAAGGGCGTATGCGTTTTTTCCTGAATATATTCAGGAAAAAACGCATACGCCCTTTTTGGCCAACCAAGCAAGCTTGCAAAGGAAATCTGCACTACAATGAAGTCTCACTTCCCCCCGGTCAAAAGGGCCATCTGAAAAAAGTGTAAAATCCAGAAAGGCAGGACAGGCCATGGAGAACTGGGAGCCTTGTTATGCTGATGGGCGGGATGTAAATTGCCAACAGCCACTCGGGAGAGGTGTATGGTGTCTCCTGAAACATCTAAAAAACAAAGCAACAGAGCCTAGGGCACTTCCACTTATGGTCCTATAGCTTAGGGAAATTAAAATCAAAAAGACACAGCCACCCCAAAGTTTGGGACGGCTCTGTTTACAAGAACCTCGTTTACGGTACAAGTTCAATATCGCAGAAAGTGAAAAATGGATAAAGAAGTTGTGGTACTTACGTACAATGCAATATCACTCAGCAATGAAATCTATGTCATCAGGCCCGTAGCAGCATAATGAGTGGATTCAGGTATGATGATTCTAACTGAAATAAGTCACACAGAAAAAGAAACATCATAAGATATCACTAATACACGGGATGTAAACTTGGCTACACAGGAACTGGATTACAAAACAGAACAGGGTCTCAAATTTAGAAAACCAACTTATGCTTGCTTAAGGGGAAAGGTGAGTTGGGGTGCTGCATAAAACCAGAGATTGAAATGAGCACAGATAAAGTTCCTTAAGCCAAATATGGAATAGACAAGAACTACTCCTTGCTCAACGAAATGGACTCAACACCCCATATTAAACGCCTAAGAATGTACCTGACTAGTAAGTATCTTAAAACCTATGGATTGCTATGTCTCTGAAAGAAAATCAAGCGTGTGTACAGGGGCATAAACGCAGCAGTGATAGAATTGGAGAGGTTCGGTGAGCAAATGAAGACCCTTTGAAGTCATATTGCATGGTACCCATTCCACGGGTCTCAACTCTCCAGGTTTAAGGGATTCTTCCTTCAGCTAAAACATGCACGTGGAACCCAGAGTATGATCAACCGTGTGATCGGGAGACGTGTTCCAATATGTCTCAGTTCTCGTCCCCTGGTACTCGGGTGCAACATTCCAGACGCTTTACTAACACTCTCCCGACTTGGAGAGTCAGTGCCTTTAACCTCCTGTTTGGCCCAGTTTGCAATTTCTGCGGAAGATGAACAGGAATAGGGAGAACCAATGAGAGACTAGCTGGAGGTGTCTGGACGGGCAAATTTAACTCTCATTTCCCACCAGGAAGAGGAATTAACCAAAGGCTCAGCGTGCCGTGCCGGAACCAGATTAGGGCCTGAAGCAATCCTGCGGTGTTGCGGCCAGCTCACAAGAAAGCGAGTTGAAGAAAGGAGCTCAGGGGCACTGTAATTCACAAACCTGCAGAGTTATAAATGACAGCTATTGTCCAAAAATATACTGAAGTAAGGCTGCCAAGAGGACTTGAAAGCGGGGCAGAATTGCAGGAAACCGATTTCAGGAGGTAGACTGGAATTGCATTTAAAGCATAGGAAAAGAGGCAGAACGTCCACAATGATGCACTTGGCCAAAAAGGGCGTATGCGTTTTTTCCTGAATATATTCAGGAAAAAACGCATACGCCCTTTTTGGCCAACCAAGCAAGCTTGCAAAGGAAATCTGCACTACAATGAAGTCTCACTTCCCCCCGGTCAAAAGGGCCATCTGAAAAAAGTGTAAAATCCAGAAAGGCAGGACAGGCCATGGAGAACTGGGAGCCTTGTTATGCTGATGGGCGGGATGTCAATTGCCAAGAGCCACTCGGGAGAGGTGTATGGTGTTTCCTGAAACATCTAAAAAACAAAGCAACAGAGCCTAGGGCACTTCCACTTATGGTCCTATAGCTTAGGGAAATTAAAATCAAAAAGACACAGCCACCCCAAAGTTTGGGACGGCTCTGTTTACAAGAACCTCGTTTACGGTACAAGTTCAATATCGCAGAAAGTGAAAAATGGATAAAGAAGTTGTGGTACTTACGTACAATGCAATATCACTCAGCAATGAAATCTATGTCATCAGGCCCGTAGCAGCATAATGAGTGGATTCAGGTATGATGATTCTAACTGAAATAAGTCACACAGAAAAAGAAACATCATAAGATATCACTAATACACGGGATGTAAACTTGGCTACACAGGAACTGGATTACAAAACAGAACAGGGTCTCAAATTTAGAAAACCAACTTATGCTTGCTTAAGGGGAAAGGTGAGTTGGGGTGCTGCATCAAACCAGAGATTGAAATGAGCACAGATAAAGTTCCTTAAGCCAAATATGGAATAGACAAGAACTACTCCTTGCTCAACGAAATGGACTCAACACCCCATATTAAAGGCCTAAGAATGTACCTGACTAGTAAGTATCTTAAAACCTATGGATTGCTATGTCTCTGAAAGAAAATCAAGCGTGTGTACAGGGGCATAAACACAGCAGTGATAGGATTGGAGAGGTTCGGTGAGCAAATGAAGACCCTTTGAAGTCATATTGCATGGTACCCATTCCACGGGTCTCAACTCTCCAGGTTTAAGGGATTCTTCCTTCAGCTAAAACATGCACGTGGAACCCAGAGTATGATCAACCGTGTGATCGGGAGACGTGTTCCAATATGTCTCAGTTCTCGTCCCCTGGTACTCGGGTGCAACATTCCAGACGCTTTACTAACACTCTCCCGACTTGGAGAGTCAGTGCCTTTAACCTCCTGTTTGGCCCAGTTTGCAATTTCTGCGGAAGATGAACAGGAATAGGGAGAACCAATGAGAGACTAGGTGGAGGTGTCTGGACGGGCAAATTTAACTCTCATTTCCCACCAGGAAGAGGAATTAACCAAAGGCTCAGCGTGCCGTGCCGGAACCAGATTAGGGCCTGAAGCAATCCTGCGGTGTTGCGGCCAGCTCACAAGAAAGCGAGTTGAAGAAAGGAGCTCAGGGGCACTGTAATTCACAAACCTGCAGAGTTATAAATGACAGCTATCGTCCAAAAATATACTGAAGTAAGGCTGCCAAGAGGACTTGAAAGCGGGGCAGAATTGCAGGAAACCGATTTCAGGAGGTAGACTGGAATTGCATTTAAAGCATAGGAAAAGAGGCAGAACGTCCACAATGATGCACTTGGCCAAAAAGGGCGTATGCGTTTTTTCCTGAATATATTCAGGAAAAAACGCATACGCCCTTTTTGGCCAACCAAGCAAGCTTGCAAAGGAAATCTGCACTACAATGAAGTCTCACTTCCCCCCGGTCAAAAGGGCCATCTGAAAAAAGTGTAAAATCCAGAAAGGCAGGACAGGCCATGGAGAACTGGGAGCCTTGTTATGCTGATGGGCGGGATGTAAATTGCCAACAGCCACTCGGGAGAGGTGTATGGTGTCTCCTGAAACATCTAAAAAACAAAGCAACAGAGCCTAGGGCACTTCCACTTATGGTCCTATAGCTTAGGGAAATTAAAATCAAAAAGACACAGCCACCCCAAAGTTTGGGACGGCTCTGTTTACAAGAACCTCGTTTACGGTACAAGTTCAATATCGCAGAAAGTGAAAAATGGATAAAGAAGTTGTGGTACTTACGTACAATGCAATATCACTCAGCAATGAAATCTATGTCATCAGGCCCGTAGCAGCATAATGAGTGGATTCAGGTATGATGATTCTAACTGAAATAAGTCACACAGAAAAAGAAACATCATAAGATATCACTAATACACGGGATGTAAACTTGGCTACACAGGAACTGGATTACAAAACAGAACAGGGTCTCAAATTTAGAAAACCAACTTATGCTTGCTTAAGGGGAAAGGTGAGTTGGGGTGCTGCATAAAACCAGAGATTGAAATGAGCACAGATAAAGTTCCTTAAGCCAAATATGGAATAGACAAGAACTACTCCTTGCTCAACGAAATGGACTCAACACCCCATATTAAACGCCTAAGAATGTACCTGACTAGTAAGTATCTTAAAACCTATGGATTGCTATGTCTCTGAAAGAAAATCAAGCGTGTGTACAGGGGCATAAACGCAGCAGTGATAGAATTGGAGAGGTTCGGTGAGCAAATGAAGACCCTTTGAAGTCATATTGCATGGTACCCATTCCACGGGTCTCAACTCTCCAGGTTTAAGGGATTCTTCCTTCAGCTAAAACATGCACGTGGAACCCAGAGTATGATCAACCGTGTGATCGGGAGACGTGTTCCAATATGTCTCAGTTCTCGTCCCCTGGTACTCGGGTGCAACATTCCAGACGCTTTACTAACACTCTCCCGACTTGGAGAGTCAGTGCCTTTAACCTCCTGTTTGGCCCAGTTTGCAATTTCTGCGGAAGATGAACAGGAATAGGGAGAACCAATGAGAGACTAGGTGGAGGTGTCTGGACGGGCAAATTTAACTCTCATTTCCCACCAGGAAGAGGAATTAACCAAAGGCTCAGCGTGCCGTGCCGGAACCAGATTAGGGCCTGAAGCAATCCTGCGGTGTTGCGGCCAGCTCACAAGAAAGCGAGTTGAAGAAAGGAGCTCAGGGGCACTGTAATTCACAAACCTGCAGAGTTATAAATGACAGCTATCGTCCAAAAATATACTGAAGTAAGGCTGCCAAGAGGACTTGAAAGCGGGGCAGAATTGCAGGAAACCGATTTCAGGAGGTAGACTGGAATTGCATTTAAAGCATAGGAAAAGAGGCAGAACGTCCACAATGATGCACTTGGCCAAAAAGGGCGTATGCGTTTTTTCCTGAATATATTCAGGAAAAAACGCATACGCCCTTTTTGGCCAACCAAGCAAGCTTGCAAAGGAAATCTGCACTACAATGAAGTCTCACTTCCCCCCGGTCAAAAGGGCCATCTGAAAAAAGTGTAAAATCCAGAAAGGCAGGACAGGCCATGGAGAACTGGGAGCCTTGTTATGCTGATGGGCGGGATGTAAATTGCCAACAGCCACTCGGGAGAGGTGTATGGTGTTTCCTGAAACATCTAAAAAACAAAGCAACAGAGCCTAGGGCACTTCCACTTATGGTCCTATAGCTTAGGGAAATTAAAATCAAAAAGACACAGCCACCCCAAAGTTTGGGACGGCTCTGTTTACAAGAACCTCGTTTACGGTACAAGTTCAATATCGCAGAAAGTGAAAAATGGATAAAGAAGTTGTGGTACTTACGTACAATGCAATATCACTCAGCAATGAAATCTATGTCATCAGGCCCGTAGCAGCATAATGAGTGGATTCAGGTATGATGATTCTAACTGAAATAAGTCACACAGAAAAAGAAACATCATAAGATATCACTAATACACGGGATGTAAACTTGGCTACACAGGAACTGGATTACAAAACAGAACAGGGTCTCAAATTTAGAAAACCAACTTATGCTTGCTTAAGGGGAAAGGTGAGTTGGGGTGCTGCATAAAACCAGAGATTGAAATGAGCACAGATAAAGTTCCTTAAGCCAAATATGGAATAGACAAGAACTACTCCTTGCTCAACGAAATGGACTCAACACCCCATATTAAACGCCTAAGAATGTACCTGACTAGTAAGTATCTTAAAACCTATGGATTGCTATGTCTCTGAAAGAAAATCAAGCGTGTGTACAGGGGCATAAACACAGCAGTGATAGGATTGGAGAGGTTCGGTGAGCAAATGAAGACCCTTTGAAGTCATATTGCATGGTACCCATTCCACGGGTCTCAACTCTCCAGGTTTAAGGGATTCTTCCTTCAGCTAAAACATGCACGTGGAACCCAGAGTATGATCAACCGTGTGATCGGGAGACGTGTTCCAATATGTCTCAGTTCTCGTCCCCTGGTACTCGGGTGCAACATTCCAGACGCTTTACTAACACTCTCCCGACTTGGAGAGTCAGTGCCTTTAACCTCCTGTTTGGCCCAGTTTGCAATTTCTGCGGAAGATGAACAGGAATAGGGAGAACCAATGAGAGACTAGCTGGAGGTGTCTGGACGGGCAAATTTAACTCTCATTTCCCACCAGGAAGAGGAATTAACCAAAGGCTCAGCGTGCCGTGCCGGAACCAGATTAGGGCCTGAAGCAATCCTGCGGTGTTGCGGCCAGCTCACAAGAAAGCGAGTTGAAGAAAGGAGCTCAGGGGCACTGTAATTCACAAACCTGCAGAGTTATAAATGACAGCTATCGTCCAAAAATATACTGAAGTAAGGCTGCCAAGAGGACTTGAAAGCGGGGCAGAATTGCAGGAAACCGATTTCAGGAGGTAGACTGGAATTGCATTTAAAGCATAGGAAAAGAGGCAGAACGTCCACAATGATGCGCTTGGCCAAAAAGGGCGTATGCGTTTTTTCCTGAATATATTCAGGAAAAAACGCATACGCACTTTTTGGCCAACCAAGCAAGCTTGCAAAGGAAATCTGCACTACAATGAAGTCTCACTTCCCCCCGGTCAAAAGGGCCATCTGAAAAAAGTGTAAAATCCAGAAAGGCAGGACAGGCCATGGAGAACTGGGAGCCTTGTTATGCTGATGGGCGGGATGTAAATTGCCAACAGCCACTCGGGAGAGGTGTATGGTGTTTCCTGAAACATCTAAAAAACAAAGCAACAGAGCCTAGGGCACTTCCACTTATGGTCCTATAGCTTAGGGAAATTAAAATCAAAAAGACACAGCCACCCCAAAGTTTGGGACGGCTCTGTTTACAAGAACCTCGTTTACGGTACAAGTTCAATATCGCAGAAAGTGAAAAATGGATAAAGAAGTTGTGGTACTTACGTACAATGCAATATCACTCAGCAATGAAATCTATGTCATCAGGCCCGTAGCAGCATAATGAGTGGATTCAGGTATGATGATTCTAACTGAAATAAGTCACACAGAAAAAGAAACATCATAAGATATCACTAATACACGGGATGTAAACTTGGCTACACAGGAACTGGATTACAAAACAGAACAGGGTCTCAAATTTAGAAAACCAACTTATGCTTGCTTAAGGGGAAAGGTGAGTTGGGGTGCTGCATCAAACCAGAGATTGAAATGAGCACAGATAAAGTTCCTTAAGCCAAATATGGAATAGACAAGAACTACTCCTTGCTCAACGAAATGGACTCAACACCCCATATTAAACGCCTAAGAATGTACCTGACTAGTAAGTATCTTAAAACCTATGGATTGCTATGTCTCTGAAAGAAAATCAAGCGTGTGTACAGGGGCATAAACGCAGCAGTGATAGGATTGGAGAGGTTCGGTGAGCAAATGAAGACCCTTTGAAGTCATATTGCATGGTACCCATTCCACGGGTCTCAACTCTCCAGGTTTAAGGGATTCTGCCTTCAGCTAAAACATGCACGTGGAACCCAGAGTATGATCAACCGTGTGATCGGGAGACGTGTTCCAATATGTCTCAGTTCTCGTCCCCTGGTACTCGGGTGCAACATTCCAGACGCTTTACTAACACTCTCCCGACTTGGAGAGTCAGTGCCTTTAACCTCCTGTTTGGCCCAGTTTGCAATTTCTGCGGAAGATGAACAGGAATAGGGAGAACCAATGAGAGACTAGCTGGAGGTGTCTGGACGGGCAAATTTAACTCTCATTTCCCACCAGGAAGAGGAATTAACCAAAGGCTCAGCGTGCCGTGCCGGAACCAGATTAGGGCCTGAAGCAATCCTGCGGTGTTGCGGCCAGCTCACAAGAAAGCGAGTTGAAGAAAGGAGCTCAGGGGCACTGTAATTCACAAACCTGCAGAGTTATAAATGACAGCTATCGTCCAAAAATATACTGAAGTAAGGCTGCCAAGAGGACTTGAAAGCGGGGCAGAATTGCAGGAAACCGATTTCAGGAGGTAGACTGGAATTGCATTTAAAGCATAGGAAAAGAGGCAGAACGTCCACAATGATGCACTTGGCCAAAAAGGGCGTATGCGTTTTTTCCTGAATATATTCAGGAAAAAACGCATACGCCCTTTTTGGCCAACCAAGCAAGCTTGCAAAGGAAATCTGCACTACAATGAAGTCTCACTTCCCCCCGGTCAAAAGGGCCATCTGAAAAAAGTGTAAAATCCAGAAAGGCAGGACAGGCCATGGAGAACTGGGAGCCTTGTTATGCTGATGGGCGGGATGTCAATTGCCAAGAGCCACTCGGGAGAGGTGTATGGTGTTTCCTGAAACATCTAAAAAACAAAGCAACAGAGCCTAGGGCACTTCCACTTATGGTCCTATAGCTTAGGGAAATTAAAATCAAAAAGACACAGCCACCCCAAAGTTTGGGACGGCTCTGTTTACAAGAACCTCGTTTACGGTACAAGTTCAATATCGCAGAAAGTGAAAAATGGATAAAGAAGTTGTGGTACTTACGTACAATGCAATATCACTCAGCAATGAAATCTATGTCATCAGGCCCGTAGCAGCATAATGAGTGGATTCAGGTATGATGATTCTAACTGAAATAAGTCACACAGAAAAAGAAACATCATAAGATATCACTAATACACGGGATGTAAACTTGGCTACACAGGAACTGGATTACAAAACAGAACAGGGTCTCAAATTTAGAAAACCAACTTATGCTTGCTTAAGGGGAAAGGTGAGTTGGGGTGCTGCATAAAACCAGAGATTTAAATGAACACAGATAAAGTTCCTTAAGCCAAATATGGAATAGACAAGAACTACTCCTTGCTCAACGAAATGGACTCAACACCCCATATTAAACGCCTAAGAATGTACCTGACTAGTAAGTATCTTAAAACCTATGGATTGCTATGTCTCTGAAAGAAAATCAAGCGTGTGTACAGGGGCATAAACGCAGCAGTGATAGGATTGGAGAGGTTCGGTGAGCAAATGAAGACCCTTTGAAGTCATATTGCATGGTACCCATTCCACGGGTCTCAACTCTCCAGGTTTAAGGGATTCTTCCTTCAGCTAAAACATGCACGTGGAACCCAGAGTATGATCAACCGTGTGATCGGGAGACGTGTTCCAATATGTCTCAGTTCTCGTCCCCTGGTACTCGGGTGCAACATTCCAGATGCTTTACTAACACTCTCCCGACTTGGAGAGTCAGTGCCTTTAACCTCCTGTTTGGCCCAGTTTGCAATTTCTGCGGAAGATGAACAGGAATAGGGAGAACCAATGAGAGACTAGCTGGAGGTGTCTGGACGGGCAAATTTAACTCTCATTTCCCACCAGGAAGAGGAATTAACCAAAGGCTCAGCGTGCCGTGCCGGAACCAGATTAGGGCCTGAAGCAATCCTGCGGTGTTGCGGCCAGCTCACAAGAAAGCGAGTTGAAGAAAGGAGCTCAGGGGCACTGTAATTCACAAACCTGCAGAGTTATAAATGACAGCTATCGTCCAAAAATATACTGAAGTAAGGCTGCCAAGAGGACTTGAAAGCGGGGCAGAATTGCAGGAAACCGATTTCAGGAGGTAGACTGGAATTGCATTTAAAGCATAGGAAAAGAGGCAGAACGTCCACAATGATGCACTTGGCCAAAAAGGGCGTATGCGTTTTTTCCTGA
Source organism: Leucopleurus acutus (assembly GCF_964270905.1). Taxonomy (NCBI): domain Eukaryota; kingdom Metazoa; phylum Chordata; class Mammalia; order Artiodactyla; family Delphinidae; genus Leucopleurus; species Leucopleurus acutus. The sequence continues at coordinate 688,430 of NW_028139184.1, forward strand.
ATATATTCAGGAAAAAACGCATACGCGCTTTTTGGCCAACCAAGCAAGCTTGCAAAGGAAATCTGCACTACAATGAAGTCTCACTTCCCCCCGGTCAAAAGGGCCATCTGAAAAAAGTGTAAAATCCAGAAAGGCAGGACAGGCCATGGAGAACTGGGAGCCTTGTTATGCTGATGGGCGGGATGTAAATTGCCAACAGCCACTCGGGAGAGGTGTATGGTGTTTCCTGAAACATCTAAAAAACAAAGCAACAGAGCCTAGGGCACTTCCACTTATGGTCCTATAGATTAGGGAAATTAAAATCAAAAAGACACAGCCACCCCAAAGTTTGGGACGGCTCTGTTTACAAGAACCTCGTTTACGGTACAAGTTCAATATAGCAGAAAGTGAAAAATGGATAAAGAAGTTGTGGTACTTACGTACAATGCAATATCACTCAGCAATGAAATCTATGTCATCAGGCCCGTAGCAGCATAATGAGTGGATTCAGGTATGATGATTCTAACTGAAATAAGTCACACAGAAAAAGAAACATCATAAGATATCACTAATACACGGGATGTAAACTTGGCTACACAGGAACTGGATTACAAAACAGAACAGGGTCTCAAATTTAGAAAACCAACTTATGCTTGCTTAAGGGGAAAGGTGAGTTGGGGTGCTGCATAAAACCAGAGATTTAAATGAACACAGATAAAGTTCCTTAAGCCAAATATGGAATAGACAAGAACTACTCCTTGCTCAACGAAATGGACTCAACAGCCCATATTAAACGCCTAAGAATGTACCTGACTAGTAAGTATCTTAAAACCTATGGATTGCTATGTCTCTGAAAGAAAATCAAGCGTGTGTACAGGGGCATAAACGCAGCAGTGATAGGATTGGAGAGGTTCGGTGAGCAAATGAAGACCCTTTGAAGTCATATTGCATGGTACCCATTCCACGGGTCTCAACTCTCCAGGTTTAAGGGATTCTTCCTTCAGCTAAAACATGCACGTGGAACCCAGAGTATGATCAACCGTGTGATCGGGAGACGTGTTCCAATATGTCTCAGTTCTTGTCCCCTGTTACTCGGGTGCAACATTCCAGACGCTTTACTAACACTCTCCCGACTTGGAGAGTCAGTGCCTTTAACCTCCTGTTTGGCCCAGTTTGCAATTTCTGCGGAAGATGAACAGGAATAGGGAGAACCAATGAGAGACTAGGTGGAGGTGTCTGGACGGGCAAATTTAACTCTCATTTCCCACCAGGAAGAGGAATTAACCAAAGGCTCAGCGTGCCGTGCCGGAACCAGATTAGGGCCTGAAGCAATCCTGCGGTGTTGCGGCCAGCTCACAAGAAAGCGAGTTGAAGAAAGGAGCTCAGGGGCAGTGTAATTCACAAACCTGCAGAGTTATAAATGACAGCTATCGTCCAAAAATATACTGAAGTAAGGCTGCCAAGAGGACTTGAAAGCGGGGCAGAATTGCAGGAAACCGATTTCAGGAGGTAGACTGGAATTGCATTTAAAGCATAGGAAAAGAGGCAGAACGTCCACAATGATGCACTTGGCCAAAAAGGGCGTATGCGTTTTTTCCTGAATATATTCAGGAAAAAACGCATACGCCCTTTTTGGCCAACCAAGCAAGCTTGCAAAGGAAATCTGCACTACAATGAAGTCTCACTTCCCCCCGGTCAAAAGGGCCATCTGAAAAAAGTGTAAAATCCAGAAAGGCAGGACAGGCCATGGAGAACTGGGAGCCTTGTTATGCTGATGGGCGGGATGAAAATTGCCAACAGCCACTCGGGAGAGGTGTATGGTGTTTCCTGAAACATCTAAAAAACAAAGCAACAGAGCCTAGGGCACTTCCACTTATGGTCCTATAGCTTAGGGAAATTAAAATCAAAAAGACACAGCCACCCCAAAGATTGGGACGGCTCTGTTTACAAGAACCTCGTTTACGGTACAAGTTCAATAGCGCAGAAAGTGAAAAATGGATAAAGAAGTTGTGGTACTTACGTACAATGCAATATCACTCAGCAATGAAATCTATGTCATCAGGCCCGTAGCAGCATAATGAGTGGATTCAGGTATGATGATTCTAACTGAAATAAGTCACACAGAAAAAGAAACATCATAAGATATCACTAATACACGGGATGTAAACTTGGCTACACAGGAACTGGATTACAAAACAGAACAGGGTCTCAAATTTAGAAAACCAACTTATGCTTGCTTAAGGGGAAAGGTGAGTTGGGGTGCTGCATCAAACCAGAGATTGAAATGAGCACAGATAAAGTTCCTTAAGCCAAATATAGAATAGACAAGAACTACTCCTTGCTCAACGAAATGGACTCAACACCCCATATTAAACGCCTAAGAATGTACCTGACTAGTAAGTATCTTAAAACCTATGGATTGCTATGTCTCTGAAAGAAAATCAAGCGTGTGTACAGGGGCATAAACGCAGCAGTGATAGGATTGGAGAGGTTCGGTGAGCAAATGAAGACCCTTTGAAGTCATATTGCATGGTACCCATTCCACGGGTCTCAACTCTCCAGGTTTAAGGGATTCTTCCTTCAGCTAAAACATGCACGTGGAACCCAGAGTATGATCAACCGTGTGATCGGGAGACGTGTTCCAATATGTCTCAGTTCTCGTCCCCTGGTACTCGGGTGCAACATTCCAGACGCTTTACTAACACTCTCCCGACTTGGAGAGTCAGTGCCTTTAACCTCCTGTTTGGCCCAGTTTGCAATTTCTGCGGAAGATGAACAGGAATAGGGAGAACCAATGAGAGACTAGCTGGAGGTGTCTGGACGGGCAAATTTAACTCTCATTTCCCACCAGGAAGAGGAATTAACCAAAGGCTCAGCGTGCCGTGCTGGAACCAGATTAGGGCCTGAAGCAATCCTGCGTTGTTGCGGCCAGATCACAAAAAAGCGAGTTGAAGAAAGGAGCTCAGGGGCACTGTAATTCACAAACCTGCAGAGTTATAAATGACAGCTATCGTCCAAAAATATACTGAAGTAAGGCTGCCAAGAGGACTTGAAAGCGGGGCAGAATTGCAGGTAACCGATTTCTGGAGGTAGACTGGAATTGCATTTAAAGCATAGGAAAAGAGGCAGAACGTCCACAATGATGCACTTGGCCAAAAAGGGCGTATGCGTTTTTTCGTGCAGGAAAAACGCATACGCCCTTTTTGGCCAACCAAGCAAGCTTGCAAAGGAAATCTGCACTACAATGAAGTCTCACTTCCCCCCAGTCAAAGGGGCCATCTGAAAAAAAGTGTAAAATCCAGAAAGGCAGGACAGGCCATGGAGAACTGGGAGCCTTGTTATGCTGATGGGCGGGATGTAAATTGCCAAGAGCCACTCGGGAGAAGTGTATGGTGTTTTCTGAAACATCTAAAAAACAACGCAAGAGAGCCTAGGGCACTTCCACTTATGGTGCTGTAGCTTAGGGAAAGTAAAATCAAAAAGACACAGCCACCCCAAAGTTTGGGACGGCTCTGTTTACAAGAACCTCATTTACGGTACAAGTTCAATATCGCAGAAAGTGAAAAATGGATAAAGAAGTTGTGGTACTTACGTACAATGCAATATCACTCAGCAATGAAACCTATGTCATCAGGCCCGTAGCAGCATAATGAGTGGATTCAGGTATGATGATTCTAACTGAAATAAGTCACACAGAAAAAGAAACATCATAAGATATCACTAATACACGGAATGTGAACTTGGCTACACATGAACTGAATTATAAAACAGAACAGGGTCTCAAGTTTAGAAAACCAACTTATGCTCTTTTAAGGGGGAAGGTGAGTTGGGGTGCTGCATAAAACCAGAGTTTGACATTAGCACAGATACTGTTCCATAAGCCAAATGTGTAATAGACAAGACCTACCCCTTGCTCAACAAAATGGAGTCAACAATGAGGTATCACCTCACACCTGATAGAATGGGCATCATCAGAATATCTACAAACAATAAATGCTGGAAAGGGTGTGGAGAAAAGGAACCCTCTTCCACTATTGTTGGGAATATAAATTGTTACATTCACTATGGAGAACAATATGGAGTTTCTTAAGAAACTAACAATAGAATTACCATATGATACAGCAATCCCAGTACTGGACATATACCCAGACAAAACCATAAATCAAAAAGAGACATTCACCGCAATGTTCATTGCATCACTATTTACAATATCGAGGTAATGGAAGCAACCTAAATGCCCACAGACAGACGAATGCATAAAGCTGTGGTACATATATAAAATGGAATATTACTAAGCCATGAAAAGGAATGAAATTGGGTCATTTGTAGAGACGTCGATGGATCTAGAGACTGTCATACAGAGTGAAGTAAGTCAGAAAGAGAAAAACAAATCTTGTATATTCATGCATATATGTGGAACCTAGAAAAACCGTACAGATTAACCATTTTGCAAGGCATAAATAGAGCAACAGATGTAGACAACAAATGTATGGACAACAAGGGGGGAAAGCTGTTGGGGGGGTGGTGGTGGGAGGAGTTGAGAGACTGGGATTGGCATGTATACATTTATATGTATAAAATAGATAACCAATAAGAACCTGCTGTATAAAAATATAAAATAAAATTCAAAATTGAAAAGAAATAAAATTTAAAAAATAAAACAGAAAAAACAATTATTCCCTTCACATACATGTATTTATATGAATAAATTATTTCCATGCTTATATCTGTAAATACAAAAAAGAGGAATAAAATCTACCTTGAACCAAAAACGAAAAAGAGAAAAAAAACACAGAACCCACCAGTTCCACAGAGGAAAACCGTATCAGGGCACTTGCTCCAGTTGTAAACAATTCTGAAGTTGGTCAGTGGTGGGGAATCGTCTCCCATTCAGCCAGCAGCCCCCACGTAACAAGCATCCTCATTGCAAAGCTGGGGCACCGTGCCGAGGCATCTGTGAGTAAACGTGAGCTGAGCCCCAGGCCAGTTGCTGCTGAACTATTCCCACCCGTCCCAGGTAAAACACCTGAATATATACAAGGACTTGAAAGCCTAGAGGAAGGACCATAGAGCCACACGAGTGACAGCATGCCAGCCGACTTGGTGCCTGCAGGCCAGCCAGGATGGTCCTGGCCCTGGGTGCTCTTCTGGAAGATTTCCATTTCCCTGCCTGAGATACCCGTCCTGTCCCTGCCCCCACTGCTTTTTTCCTTCCTCACCTCTGCCCAGGGAGAAATTCCAGCAGCAGGTATGGGTGACACATCCTCTTCTTTAGCAGGTGGCAGCCTGGCAACTGCTGCAGAAAGTCCAGCAGAGCCCCACTCACACTGGGCCACCCACAAAGCCGTGGCCTCTCACTCCCTCCCACCAGCCCAGCCCCGAGACTGCTGACAGGGCAGAGAAAATGGCGTCAGGCACGGCTGCAGGGGCTCTTGCTGCCTGGAGTGGTATTTATATTTATCTCAACCCAGGCACACCTGGGGAGGGCTGGCCGGCACGGTAAGGCTGCCCAGCTCAGCCAATCATCACCCCTCAGGGGCTCACAGTTGCAGAAAATGGAACTTGCTGAACCGGCCAGGTCCAAGGAACAGGTGTGGGCTCCTGAGAGTCAGGATAGACAAGGGGCTGCAGCTTTGGCATGTTTTCTAATCATTTTATCTGGCCCATGAGTGGGAGACAACTTCAAGAAAACCCTCTCCTAATGAGAGGAACCCAGGAGTCAGGGAGAGGAGGGGTGAGTGGTGGTTGGAGACAGAGGCCTGGTGCCCCGGGTACAGTGGAAGTCTCTGGAAGACCAGGTGGAGGGAGGCCGCACAGAGTGATGCCCAGGGTCACAGACCTGTCGCAGCTGCTGTTTGTTAGTTCAAGTCCTGCTCTGAGGTGCTCTGTGTCAGCTCTGAGCGACAGGTGAGCTGGGGGTGCTCTGCAATGAGGGCTATGTGCACGGTTCCTGTGTGCCCAGCCCTGCCACGGGACCTGCAAGGGTAGCTCTGTATCCTGGGTAGGGCCTGACCACGAGAGCCCCGTGGGCTGGGGTGGGGGTGGGGTACCTGCCCAGGTGAGCTCCATATTCTGGGATTGGTCTGACCACGAGAGCCCCATGGGCTGCTGGGGACCTGGTAAAGGATGTCAGGACAGTCAGTGAAGCCACCGAGGATATACCTCCAGTTGCTCCTAATTCCTACACCCTGCTGGTCATTCTACCAACCACCAGGACATGGTATTCTGTATTAGTCTTCAATGATGCCTTCTTTTGTATTCCATTAGTCCCAGAGTCACAAGAAATTTTGGCTTGTGAGTGGCAGGACTCAACATACAACTAAAACAATACTTCCGGGCCGTCTTGCCCCAAGGGTGCAAAAATTCCCACACCATCTTTGGGGAAACCTTAGCTAAAGACCTAAAAGTTCTACCTCTGGAAAAGGAAACCCTCCTTCAGTACTCAGACGACATTCTGATCGCCAGCCCTACTAAGGAGGCCTCTGAACTACCAAGCCAATAAAGGATAGAAGTTGTCCAAGAAAAAGCTCAAATATCACAGACTGCGGTGACCTGCCTGGGCTTCATTCTCACAGAAGGTCGGAGAAGCCCATCCCAGGAAAGGGAAGAAACCATTTTCGGCCTTACTCCTTTCTAAAACTAGAAGACAGCTTAGGGGTTCCTGGGGAGGCCAGGGTTTGCTGCTTCTGGATCCCTAACTGCAGTCTACTAGCTGGGCCTCTATATGAAACACTGAAAGGAAAAGATGATGATCCTTTTGAATAGAATCCAGAAGTGGCCTTTCAAGAATGGAAAGAGCAGTCAATTCAGACCCTTGCCCTGGAACTCCCTAATTTAGCTAAACCCTTTGACCTTTACATTCCCGGTGAAAGGTGAATCGCCATTGGAGAATTAGTGTAAAAACTAGGACCACTTGAAATGGAACAATGCAAGAATGCCATCCAGGTAGGATAAACTATGGTCACCAAGGGGCTTGGCCCACTGCCGCATCTGGCCAAGATACTGGCGGTATCTAAAAACCTGGAAATCAGCAGCCCAAAAGGCCTCCTCCCTCCTAAGGGAAAAGGACCCCACGTGGTGATCCTAACCACCAACCATGCCCTGAAGTTGCAGGGTTTGCTCCGTGGGCACATCAACCTCGAGTGAGGAGGCCCTCCAACTCCAACATCCAGAGAGATAACCGGGGGCAACAGGGCACCATGACGACTCGTGTGAACATCACTTGACCTGGAGTTTCTCTCATAAAACAACAGGAGTGTGTCCCAAAAGAGTGGACTACGGCTTGCAGGACTTACTGCACCCAGAGGGGAGCTAGTAATCTTGGCGGGGGAACCGTATATCACACTGTCACCATAGAAAAGCCTACAGACACCGTGATGATGGTGGCCAATAAGACTGGCTGGACTCCTGTTTACTTCAAAAGGCTGTTGACTCAGTGGCCATCATGGTCCTTGATCACCACTGACCCTGGACTGTCTGGGAGTTGAGCGGGCAGGGCTCTGACACCTGGTGCTGTTTGTACGTTAATTCAGGGGCCTAATTGAAGAAAGTGCAGACTACTGGTCAGAGCATCTAGGCTGGCAGAAACGGTCAGCCTAAGGTGGCCGAACAAATGTGGGGCGGGGTGAAACCGGCCCCCACAGCGTCTCTGCACATCTCTTTCCTGGACCCTTAAAGGTCATTAGAATCTATAACGCTTCCAATGCTGGTGCTCGGGTGGACGAGCAGGGAGGCAGGGGGCCTGGGGACAATCAACGTCACCTGGAGGCTGCTGGGGAGAAGCTCTGACCCTCACCCCTTGGTATGAGGGCTCCCAACTCAGCACTCAGCAGTTACAGAAGAAGGGTCTGCACCCTCAGCACTCCAAGAATGAGGAACGGGACAAAAGGCAGAGGAGGGGTTTGTCCCCAGCAAAGCCCATTAAAAATCCATGGGAGATAAAAATAGAATCTGGGCAATAAAGTCAAGTCTAACCTTTTTTATCCTTTGTGCTTTGTCTAATTTCATGTGCTCCTAGGGTCCCACATGCAGAGGTTCCACACCCGGCACTTCAGACCAGATTTCCTAGTGCAGAATGGCTGGGTCGACACCTCAGCTCCTGGGGCCCAGTGCAGACTCCGCGATATAGAGCCTGAGCTGCAGCCAACCCGGCCCTCGAGAGTTCCGCCCCCTCCCTCCCACTGACTCTGACAGGATCTCTACACAGCAGCCCAGCCCACAGCCCACGGGGTAGTGCATGCTCTCACCTCTCCATTCTCTGATCAAAATATAAAGTTTCCTTTGCTTGTGAACCAAACTCAGTCTCGATCTGTTGGCCCCAATGACACTGCGCAGGGGGACACTTGTTGGGGTCCACTCTGGAGGATCAGTAACAGAAATTGAGACTATTGTAACCTCAATGAACAGATGTGTGAGCCAAACTGTAGTTAACATAGAACAGTGTATAAGGCTCGGGTAAAATAAGATGTTTCTAACGCTTCCATTGGATATTTCCATCACTTTATTATAAGCAAGTTCAGTGAAAAGGTTTGTCTTATTTGTCAGGTCAATATTAGAGAAACGAAGTGATTTCTTTCCAAGGATGTACATCTAATAATCTTGGTTAAAGCTTCAATCTTGTTTTAAATGCTTTTCCATTGAAAATGATACCTCTCTTTCAGCTCCCCCATTTCTGAGAAGTATAAAATCTTATAATTTATTATTACCAAAGCGGAAAGGTGGGAGGAGGGATAAATTAACAGTTTGGGATTAACACATACACACTGCTATGTATAAAATAGATCATCAACAAGGAACTACTGTATAGCACAGGGAACTACACTCAACATTTTGCAATAACCTATAAGGGGAAATAATCTGAAAAAGAATAGATATTTTTATTGACATCATCTATCAATGACAGTTAAAGTGTAACCTAAGGGAAGCTGGTGGTGAGTGCTTCTGACCCTGAAGACTTCAATCATCTAAAGTTTGGACTCTGCCTACTTCCCAAGGCCCTTAATGAACATATGTGTAGCCGTAGCTTAAAAAATTCCCCAGTTTGGGTTTCGGGGAGACACTGATTTTGAAAAAGCCCTGGTGTTCTCCTTACATGAATGGGACTCTTCCTACTGCTAAAACATGTCTGTCACACCCAGAGGATGGTATACCGTCTGATCGGGAAGAGTTTGGAAAAGGCATCTCATCTCCTCATCTCCTGGTGCTCGGGTTCACCCATCCAGCGTCTTTACTAACAGTCTCCCCACTTGGAGATGACAGCACTGTCAACATCCTGTTGCGTACAGTTTGGAATTTGTCCAGAGGATGAAGCAGAAGGATGAGGAACAATGAGAGACAAGTCCTAGGTGTTCAGACAGGCACATGTCACTCTAATTTCCAATCAGGAAGACGAATTGACCAAAGGCTAGGGTTGCCCATGGAAACAGTATAGGGCTTGAGGAAATCCCGCTGCTTTGTGGCCAGTTCCCATAAACACAAGTTGAACAATGGAACTCAGGGGCAGTAAAATTCACGAAACTGCAGAGTTGAAAATATCCATCACTGAAAAATGTCTTGAGGAAAGTCAGAGAAAAGGACTTGTAAGCAAGGGAGAATGGCAGGAAAGGGATTTGAGGAGGTAGAAAGGACTCACCATTAAGCACAAGAAAAGGAGCTGAACATTGCCAACATTGCAGTTGGCCAAAAAGGGTGTATGCGTTTTTTTCTGTATATATTCAAGAAAAGGGCATACACTTTTTTAGCCAACCAAACAGGTGGGCACTGGAAGTCAATACTACAAGAGATATCACTTCGCATCAGTCAGAAGAGCCATCCTCATAAAGTGTAAACAACAAAAATGCAGGACAGGGCAAGGAGAAGAGGGAGCCCTGTGAGACTTATAGTGGAAATGTATATTGCCAACGGCCATTCTGGAGAAGTGTATTGTGTTTACTAAAGCATCTAAGAAATGAGCTACAGAGCATAGGGCACTTGCACTCATGGGCGTATATCTTGGGAAAAACAAAAATCGAGAGGACACAGGCACCCCAATGTTTACCCCCTCTCTGTTTAAAAGATCCTCGACTAGGATATAAATTAAATGTCTCTGAAGAGAAAAAATGGATAGAGATGTGGTACTTAGGTAGAGTGGAATATTATTCAGCCTGGAAATCAATGAAATATGGCCAGTTGTAACAACTCCGGAGGAGTTACGTATGATCATTCTAAGTGACATAATTCAAAAAGAAAAAGACACATATCATAAGATATCACTTAAAGGTGGAATCCAAAATGGCTACACATGAAATAAATTACAAAACAAAAACATAGTCAAATATGTAGAAAACACGCATAAGGCTGCTAAACGGGAAAGGTGGGGAGGGGTGAGGCATCATCCAGGAGGTTGAAATTAGCAAAGATACCATTCCAAATACCAAACTGATAATCAACAAGGCCTACACGGTAGCTAAAAGAACTGCACTCAGCACACTCAAGTCACCGGAAAAGAATATATACGACTGGTAAGAATCTGAAAAAGAATTTACTGATGTCTCTCTGTACGTGAATCAAGTGGATGTACAGCAGCAAGAAACAGAGCTTTGAAAATCAGCTGTAAACAATATAGTAATAAATTGAAAAAAATAAACGACAGAGAGACAGAGAAAACCTCTTACAACTTTTCCTCAGGGCCGGTGATGCAACATGGATTGAACACATCTAGACCCACAGCAGGATGAGACATAAGGCTGGAAACTGTTTGCACTAAGAGAAATGTGAGGTTGGGTGAGGAAATGCACACCCTTTAAAGTAATACTACCTGGTACCCATTCAATGGGTCCCAAATCTGCAGGTTCAAGGGATCTTCCTACAGCTAAAACATGCATGGAAAACCCAGAGGACTGTACACCATGTGATCGGGAGATGTGTCTAAAATGCAGCTCATTTATCCTCTCCTGGTGCTCCTGTTCACCATTCCAGCCACGTTACTTAGAATCTCCCCACTTGGAGAATCAGCACATTTCAACTTCTGTTTCAAACATTTTGCAAATTGTGAGGAGGATGAACGGGAAGAGGGGGAACCAATGAGAGAATAGTTGTAGGGGTTTGGACGGGCACATATCACTCTAATTTCCCATTAAGAATAAGAATTGCAAAAAGGCTCAGCCCGCCTCGCCCGAGCCAAATAGGGCCTGAAGCAATCCTGCGGGTTTGAGGCCAGCTCACAAAAGAGCAACTTAAAAAATGGAGCTCAGGGTCACTGCAATTCACAAACCTGCAGAGTTATAAATGAAAACTAACGTCCAAAAATATGTTGAGGTAAGGCAAAGAAGAGGATCTGAATGCAAGACAGAATTGCAAGAAACAGATTTCAAGAGATAGATTGGACTCGTCTTTAAAGCACATGAAAAGCGGCAGAATTTCGACAATGATGCAGTTGGCCCAAAAGGGCGTATGCGTTTTTTCCTGATTATATCCAGGAAAAAACGCATACACACTTTATGGGCAACGAAGCAAGCAAGCAATGCAAATGTGCACAACAAAGAAGTCTCATTTCCCACTGGTCAAAAGGGCCATCCTAAACAATTGTAAAAACCAGAAATGCAGGACAGGCCATGGAGAACAGGGAGCCTTTATACGCTGATGGGCAGTGTGTGAACTGCCGAGAGCCACTCTGGAGAAGTGTATGGTGGTTCCTAAATCATCTAAAAAACAGAGCTACAGAGCATAGGACACTTCCAATCATGGGAGTATATCTAGGGAAGTCTAAAAATCAACAAGACACAAGCACACCACAGTTTAGGGCTACTCTGTTTACAAGAACCTCAACTTCAGTACACCTTAAATATCCCAGGAAAGAGAACAATGGATAAAGAAGATGTGGTACTTATGTACAATGGAATATCTCTTCACCATGAAATCAATGTAATAAGGCTAGTAGAAGGATAAAGAGTGGATTTAGGTCCGATAATACTACTTGAAATAAGTCAAACAGAAAAAGAAACATATCATAAGATATCACTTATAGAGGGAGGGTAAATATGGCTGCACAAGAAATGAATTACAGAACAGAACAGTGTCTCACATTTAGAAAACACACTTATTTCAGCTTAAGGGGAAAGGAGAGGTGGGGTGATGCATAAAACCAGAGTTTGAAATTAGCACAGATACCGTTCAATAAACCAAATAGATATTAGACAAGATCTACACCTTGCTCAATGAACTGGCCTCAACACACCCTATACACCGCAGAGAAATATATCTGAGTAATAAGAATCTTAAAACCCATGTATTGATATATCTCCATAAGGGAATCATGTGTGTGCAGAGCGGCACAAACACAGCAGTGAAAATGAGCTAAACCCCATTATAGAAATAAATTTTAAAAACAAAACGCAGAAACAATGAAAGAGAGAAAAATTCTTACAAAATTCGCTCAGGGGCTGTGATGCAACCTGGATTGACCACATATAAACCCACAGCTGGATAAGACATAAGGCTGGACACTTGGGGCTGAGAGGATTGGTGAGCTTTGGTGAGCAACTGCCAAAAGTTTAATGCAATACTTCATGCTACTCATTCCAAGGGTCCCAACACTCCAGGTTGAAGGGAATCTTCCTACAGCTAAACCATGCTTGGGAAACCCAGCGACTGGTATACCATATGATCGGGAAAGGTTTCTAAAACGCACCTCATTTTTCCTCTCCTGGGGCTCCGGATCGACATTCCAGCCGCTTTACTAAAAATATCCCCACATGGAGAGTCAATGCCTTTAAGTTCTGGTATCGCACAGTCTGCAGTTAGTGCGGAGGATGAATGGGAATAGGGGGAACCAGTAAGAAACTAGCTGTAGCAGTTTCAATGGGCACATGTCACTCTAATTTCATATCAGTGAGAAAAATAAACCAAAGGAACAGCAAGGTGCCCCAGAAGAACAATAGGGCCTGAAGGAATTCTGTGGTTATGAGGCAAGATGACAAAAATAAGAGCTGTAAAATGGAGCTAAGGGCCACTGCAATTCAAAATCTGCAGAGTTATAAAGGCCAACTATTTTCAAAAAATATATTGAGGTAAGGCTATGAAGAGGCATTGAAAGCAAGGCAGAATTGCAGGAAACCGATTTCAGGAGGTAGACTGGAATTGCATTTAAAGCACAGGAAAAGAGGCAGAACATCAACAATGATGCACTTGGTCAAAAAGGGCATATGCGTTTTTTCCTGAATATATTCAGCAAAAAACACATACGCCCTTTTGGGCCAACCAAGCAAGCTTGCAAAGGAAATCTGCACTACAATGAAGTCTCACTTCCCCCTGGTCAAAAGGGCCATCTGAAAAAAGTGTAAAATCCAGAAAGTCAGGACAGGCCATGGAGACCTGGGAGCCTTGTTATGCTGATGGGCGGGATGTAAATTGCCAACAGCCACTCCTGAGAAGTGTATGGTGTTTCCTGAAACATCCAAAAAACAAAGCAACAGAGCCTAGGGCACTTCCACTTATGGTCCTATAGCTTAGGGAAATTAAAATCAAAAAGACACAGCCACCCCAAAGTTTGGGACGGCTCTGTTTACAAGAACCTCGTTTACGGTACAAGTTCAATATCGCAGAAAGTGAAAAATGGATAAAGAATTTGTGGTACTTACGTACAATGCAATATCACTCAGCAATGAAATCTATGTCATCAGGCCCGTAGCAGCATAATGAGTGGATTCAGGTATGATGATTCTAACTGAAATAAGTCACACAGAAAAAGAAACATCATAAGATATCACAAATACACGGAATGTAAACTTGGCTACACAGGAACTGGATTACAAAACAGAACAGGGTCTCAAATGTAGAAAACCAACTTATGCTTGCTTAAGGGGGAAGGTGAGTTGGGGTGCTGCATAAAACCAGAGATTGAAATGAGCACAGATAAAGTTCCTTAAGCCAAATATGGAATAGACAAGAGCTACTCCTTGCTCAACGAAATGGACTCAACACACCGTATTAAACGCCTAAGAATGTACCTGACTAGTAAGTATCTTAAAACCTATGGATGTCTATATCTACGAAAGAGAATCAAGCGTGTGTACAGGGGCATGAACGCAGCAGTGATAGGATTGGAGAGGTTCGGTGAGCAAATGAAGACCCTTTGAAGTCATATTGCATGGTACCCATTCCACGGGTCTCAACTCTCCAGGTTTAAGGGATTCTTCCTTCAGCTAAAACATGCATGTGGAACCCAGCGTATGATCAACCATGTCATCGGGAGACGTGTTCCAATATGTCTCAGTTCTCGTCCCCTGGTACTCGGGTGCAACATTCCAGACGCTTTACTAACACTCTCCCGACTTGGAGAGTCAGTGCCTTTAACCTCCTGTTTGGCCCAGTTTGCAATTTCTGCGGAAGATGAACAGGAATAGGGAGAACCAATGAGAGACTAGCTGGAGGTGTCTGGACGGGCAAATTTAACTCTCATTTCCCACCAGGAAGAGGAATTAACCAAAGGCTCAGCGTGCCGTGCCAGAGCCACAGCAGGGCCTGAAGCACTCATGTGGTGTTGCGGCCAGCTCACAAGAAAGCGAGTTGAAGAAAGGAGCTCAGGGGCACTGTAATTCACAAACCTGCAGAGTTATAAATGACAGCTATCGTCCAAAAATATACTGAAGTAAGGCTGCCAAGAGGACTTGAAAGCGGGGCAGAATTGCAGGAAACCGATTTCTGGAGGTAGACTGGAATTGCATTTAAAGCATAGGAAAAGAGGCAGAACGTCCACAATGATGCACTTGGACAAAAGGGGCGTATGCGTTTTTTCCTGAATATATTCAGGAAAAAACGCATACGCACTTTTTGGCCAACCAAGCAAGCTTGCAAAGGAAATCTGCACTACAATGAAGTCTCACTTCCCCCCGGTCAAAAGGGCCATCTGAAAAAAGTGTAAAATACAGAAAGGCAGGACAGGCCATGGAGAACTGGGAGCCTTGTTATGCTGATGGGCGGGATGAAAATTGCCAACAGCCACTCGGGAGAAGTGTATGGTGTTTCCTGAAACATCTAAAAAACAAAGCAACAGAGCCTAGGGCACTTCCACTTATGGTCCTATAGCTTAGGGAAATTAAAATCAAAAAGACACAGCGACCCCAAAGTTTGGGACGGCTCTGTTTACAAGAACCTCGTTTACGGTACAAGTTCAATATCGCAGAAAGCGAAAAATGGATAAAGAAGTTGTGGTACTTACGTACAATGCAATATCACTCAGCAATGAATTCTATGTCATTAGGCCCGTAGCAGCATAATGAGTGGATTCAGGTATGATGATTCTACCTGAAATAAGTCACACAGAAAAAGAAACATCATAAGATATCACTAATACACGGAATGTAAACTTGGCTACACAGGAACTGGATTACAAAACAGAACAGGGACTCAAATTTAGAAAACCAACTTATGGTTGCTTAAGGGGAAAGGTGAGTTGGGGTGCTGCATAAAACCAGAGATAGAAATGAGCACAGATAAAGTTCCTTAAGCCAAATATAGAATAGACAAGAACTACTCCTTGCTCAACGAAATGGACTCAACACCCCATATTAAACGCCTAAGAATGTACCTGACTAGTAAGTATCTTAAAACCTATGGATTGCTATGTCTCTGAAAGAAAATCAAGCGTGTGTACAGGGGCATGAACGCAGCAGTGATAGGATTGGAGAGGTTTGGTGAGCAAATGAAGACCCTTTGAAGTCATATTGCATGGTACCCATTCCACGGGTCTCAACTCTCCAGGTTTAAGGGATTCTGCCTTCAGCTAAAACATGCATGTGGAACCCAGAGTATGATCAACCGTGTGATTGGGAGACATGTTCCAATATGTCTCAGTTCTCGTCCCCTGGTACTTGGGTGCAACGTTCCAGACGCTTTACTAACACTCTCCCGATTTGGAGACTCAGTGCCTTTAACCTCGTGTTTGGCCCAGTTTGCAATTTCTACGGAAGATGAACAGGAATAGGGAGAACCAATGAGAGACTAGCTGGAGGTGTCTGGACGGGCAAATTTAACTCTCATTTCCCACCAGGAAGAGGAGTTAACCAAAGGCTCAGCGTGCCATGCCGGAACCAGTTTAGGGCCTGAAGCAATCCTGCGGTGTTGCGGCCAGCTCACAAGAAAGCAAGTTGAAGAAAGGAGCTCAGGGGCACTGTAATTCACAAAGCTGCACAGTTACAAATGACAGCTATCGTCCAAAAATATACTGAAGTAAGGCTGCCAAGAGGACTTGAAAGCGGGGCAGAATTGCAGGAAATCGATTTCAGGAGGTAGACTGGAATTGCATTTAAAGCATAGGAAAAGAGGCAGAACGTCCACAATGATGGACTTGGCCAAAAAGGGCGTATGCGTTTTTTCCTGAATATATTCAGGAAAAAACGCATACGCCCTTTTTGGCCAACCAAGCAAGCTTGCAAAGGAAATCTGCACTACAATGAAGTCTCACTTCCCCATGGTCAAAAGGGCCACCTGAAAAAAGTGTAAAATCCAGAAAGGCAGGACAGGCCATGGAGAACTGGGAGCCTTTTTGTGCTGATGGGCGGGATGTAAATTGCCAACAGCCACTTGGGAGAAGTGTATGGTGTTTCCTTCAACATCAAAAAACAAAGCAACAGAGCCTAGGGCACTTCCACTTATGGTCCTATAGCTTAGGGAAATTAAAATCAAAAAGACACAGCCACCCCAAAGTTTTGGACGGCTCTGTTTACAAGAACCTCGTTTACGGTACAAGTTCAATAGCGCAGAAAGTGAAATATGGATAAAGAAATTGTGGTACTTACGTATAATGCAATATCACTCAGCAATGAAATCTATGTCATCAGGCCCGTAGCAGCATAATGAGTGGATTCAGGTATGATGATTCTAACTGAAATAAGTCACACAGAAAAAGAAATATCATAAGATATCACTAATACACGGAATGTAAACTTGGCTACACAGGAACTGGATTACAAATCAGAACAGGGTCTCAAATTTAGAAAACCAACTTATGCTTGCTTAAGCGAAAAGGTGAGTTGGTGTGCTGCATCAAACCAGAGATTGAAATGAGCACAGATAAAGTTCCTTAAGCCAAATATGGAATAGACAAGAACTACTCCTTGCTCAACGAAATGGACTCAACACCCCATATTAAACGCCTAAGAATGTACCTGACTAGTAATTAACTTAAAACCTATGGATTGCTATGTCTCTGAAAGAGAATCAAGCGTGTGTACAGGGGCATAAACGCAGCAGTGATAGGATTGGAGAGGTTCGGTGAGCAAATGAAGACCCTTTGAAGTCATATTGCATGGTTCCCATTCCACGGGTCTCAACTCTCCAGGTTTAAGCGATTCTGCCTTTAGCTAAAACATGCACGTGGAACCCAGAGTATGATCAACCATGTGATCGGGAGACATGTTCCAATATGTCTCAGTTCTCGTCCCCTGGTACTCGGGTGCAACATTCTACACGCTTTACTAACACTCTCCCGACTTGGAGAGTCAGTGCCTTTAACCTCCTGTTTGGCCCAGTTTGCAATTTCTCCGGAAGCTGAAGAGGAATAGGGAGAACCAATGAGAGACTAGCTGGAGGTGTCTGGACGGGCAAATTTAACTGTCATTTCCCACCAGGAAGAGGAATTAACCAAAGGCTCAGCGTGCCGTGCCGGAACCAGATTAGGGCCTGAAGCAATCCTGCGGTGTTGCGGCCAGCTCACAAGAAAGCGAGTTGAAGAAAGGAGCTCAGGGGCAGTGTAATTCACAAACCTGCAGAGTTATAAATGACAGCTATCGTCCAAAAATATACTGAAGTAAGGCTGCCAAGAGGACTTGAAAGCGGGGCAGAATTGCAGGAAACCAATTTCAGGAGGTAGACTGGAATTGCATTTAAAGCATAGGAAAAGAGGCAGAACGTCCACAATGATGCACTTGGCCAAAAAGGGCGTATGCGTTTTTTCCTGAATATATTCAGGAAAAAACGCATACGCACTTTTTGGCCAACCAAGCAAGCTTGCAAAGGAAATCTGCACTACAATGAAGTCTCACTTCCCCCCGGTCAAAAGGGCCATCTGAAAAAAGTGTAAAATCCAGAAAGGCAGGACAGGCCATGGAGAACTGGGAGCCTTGTTATGCTGATGGGCGGGATGTAAATTGCCAACAGCCACTAGGGAGAAGTGTATGGTGTTTCCTGAAACATCTATAAAACAAAGCAACAGAGCCTAGGGCACTTCCACTTATGGTCCTATAGCTTAGGGAAATTAAAATCAAAAAGACACAGCCACCCCAAAGTTTGGGACGGCTCTGTTTACAAGAACCTCGTTTATGGTACAAGTTCAATATCGCAGAAAGTGAAAAATGGATAAAGAAGTTGTGGTACTTACGTACAATGCTATATCACTCAGCAATGAAATCTATGTCATCAGGCCCATAGCAGCATAATGAGTGGATTCAGGTATGATGATTCTAACTGAAATATGTCACACAGAAAAAGAAACATCATAAGATATCAGTAATACACGGAATGTAAACTTGGGTACACAGGAACTGGATTACAAAACAAAACAGGGTCTCAAATTTAGAAAACCAACTTATGCTTGCTTAAGGGGAAAGGTGAGTTGGGGTGCTGCATCAAACCAGAGATTTAAATGAGCACAGATAAAGTTCCTTAAGCCAAATATGGAATAGACAAGAACTACTCCTTGCTCAACGAAATGGACTCAACACCCCATATTAAACGTCTAAGAATGTACCTGACTAGTAAGTATCTTAAAACCTATGGATTGCTATGTCTCTGAAAGAAAATCAAGAGTGTGTACAGGGGCATAAACGCAGCAGTGATAGGATTGGAGAGGTTCGGTCAGCAAATGAAGACCCTTTGAAGTCATATTGCATGGTACCCATTCCACAGGTCTCAACTCTCCAGGTTTAAGGGATTCTGCCTTCAGCTAAAACATGCATGTGGAACCCAGAGTATGATCAACCGTGTGATCGGGAGACATGTTCCAATATGTCTCAGTTCTCGTCCCCTGGTACTCGCGTGCAACGTTCCAGACGCTTTACTAGCACTCTCCGGAATTGGAGAGTCAGTGCCTTTAACCTCCTGTTTGGCCCAGTTTGCAATGTCTGCGGAAGATGAACAGGAATAGGGAGAACCAATGAGAGACTAGCTGGAGGTGTCTGGACGGACAAATTTAACTCTCATTTCCCACCAGGAAGAGGAATTAACCAAAGGCTCAGCATGCCGTGCCAGAACCAGATTAGGGCCTGAAGCAATCCTGCGGTGTTGCGGCCAGCTCACAAGAAAGCGAGTTGAAGAAAGGAGCTCAGGGGCAGTGTAATTCACAAACCTGCAGAGTTATAAATGACAGCTATCGTCCAAAAATATACTGAAGTAAGGGTGCCAAGAGGACTTGAAAGTGGGGCAGAATTGCAGGAAACTGATTTCAGGAGGTAGACTGGAATTGCATTTAAAGCATAGGAAAAGAGGCAGAACGTCCACAATGATGCACTTGGACAAAAAGGGCGTATGCGTTTTTTTCTGAATATATTCAAGAAAAAACGCATACGCACTTTTTGGCCAACCAAGCAAGCTTGCAAAGGAAATCTGCAGTACAATGAAGTCTCACTTCCCCCTGGTCAAAGGGCCACCTGAAAAAAGTGTAAAATCCAGAAAGGCAGGACAGGCCATGGAGACCTGGGAGCCTTGTTATGCTGATGGGCGGTATGTGAATTGCCAACAGCCACTCCGGAGAAGTGTATGGTTTTTCCTGAAACATCTAAAAAACAAAGCAACAGAGCCTAGGGCACTTCCACTTATGGTCCTATAGCTTAGGGAAATTAAAATCAAAAAGACACAGCCACCCCAAAGTTTGGGACGGCTCTGTTTACAAGAACCTCGTTTACGGTCCAAGTTCAATATCGCAGAAAGTGAAAAATGAATAAAGAAATTGTGGTACTTACGTTCAATGCAATATCACTCAGCAATGAAATCTATGTCAGCAGGCCCATAGTAGCATAATGAGTGGATTCAGGTATGATGATTCTAACTGAAATAAGTCACACAGAAAAAGAAACATCATAAGATATCACTAATACACGGAATGTAAACTTGGCTACACAGGAACTGGATTACAAAACAGAACAGGGTCTCAAATTTAGAAAACCAACTTATGCTTGCTGAAGGGGAAAGGTGAGTTGGGGTGCTGCATCAAACCAGAGATTGAAATGAGCACAGATAAACTTCCTTAAGCCAAATATGGAATAGACAAGAACTACTCCTTGCTCAACGAAATGGACTCAACACCCCATATTAAACGCCTAAGAATGTACCTGACTAGTAACTATCTTAAAACCTATGGATTGCTATGTCTCTGAAAGAAAATCAAGCGTGTGTACAGGGGCATAAACGCAGCAGTGATAGGATTGGAGAGGTTCGGTGAGCAAATGAAGACCCTTTGAAGTCATATTGCATGGTACCCATTCCACGGGTCTCAACTCTCCGGTTTAAGGGATTCTGCCTTCAGCTAAAACATGCATGTGGAACCCAGAGTATGATCAACCGTGTGATCGGGAGACATGTTCCAATATGTCTCAGTTCTCATGCCCTGGTACTCGGGTGGAACATTCCAGACGCTTTACTAACACTCACCCGACTTGGAAAGTCAGTGCCTTTAACCTCCTGTTTGGCCCAGTTTGCAATTTCTGAGGAAGATGAACAGGAATAGGGAGAACCAATGAGAGACTAGCTGGAGGTGTCTGGACGGGCAAATTTAACTCTCATTTCCCACCAGGAAGAGGAATTAACCAAAGGCTCAGCGTGCTGTGCCGGAACCAGATTAGGGCCTGAAGCAATCCTGCGGTGTTGCGGCCAGCTCACAAGTAAGCGAGTTGAAGAAAGGAGCTCAGGGGCACTGTAATTCACAAACCTGCAGAGTTATAAATGATAGCTATCGTCCAAAAATATACTGAAGTAAGGCTGCCAAGAGGACTTGAAAGCGGGGCAGAATTGCAGGAAACCGATTTCAGGAGGTAGACTGGAATTGCATTTAAAGCATAGGAAAAGAGGCAGAACGTCCACAATGATGCACTTGGCCAAAAAGGGCGTATGCGTTTTTTCCTGAATATATTCAGGAAAGAACGCATACGCCCTTTTTGGCCAACCAAGCAAGCTTGCAAAGGAAATCTGCACTACAATGAAGTCTCACTTCCCCCCGGTCAAAAGGGTCATCTGAAAAAAGTGTAAAATCCAGAAAGGCAGGACAGGCCATGGAGAACTGGGAGCCTTGTTATGCTGATGGGCGAGATATAAATTGCCAAGAGTCAGTCGGAAGAAGTGTATGGTGCTTTCTGAAACATATAAAAAACAAAGCAACGGAGCCTAGGGCACTTCCACTTATGGTTCTATAGCTTAGGGAAATTAAAATCAAAAAGACACAGCCACCCCAAAGTTTGGGACGGCTCTGTTTACAAAAACCTCGTTTACGGTACAAGTTCAATATCGCAGAAAGTGAAAAATGGTTAAAGAAGTTGTGGTACTTACGTACAATGCAATATCACTCAGCAATGAAATCTATGTCATCAGGCCCGTAGCAGCATAATGAGTGGATTCAGGTATGATGATTCTAACTGAAATAAGTCACACAGATAAAGAAACTTCATAAGATATCACTAATACACGGAATGTAAACTTGGCTACACAGGAACTGGATTACAAAACAGAACAGGGTCTCAAATTTAGAAAACCAACTTATGCTTGCTTAAGGGGAAAGGTGAGTTGGGGTGCTGCATAAAACCAGAGATTGAAATGAGCACAGATAAAATTCCTTAAGCCAAATATGGAATAGACAAGAACTACTCCTTGCTCAACGAAATGGACACAACCCCCCATATTAAACGCCTAAGAATGTACCTGACTAGTAAGTTTCTTAAAACCTATGGATTGCTATGTCTCTGAAAGAAAATAAAGCGTGTGTACAGGGGCATAAACGCAGCAGTGATAGGATTGGAGAGGTTCGGTGAGCAAATGAAGACCCTTTGAAGTCATATTGCATGGTACCCATTCCACGGGTCTCAACTCTCCAGGTTTAAGGGATTCTTCCTTCAGCTAAAACATGCATGTTGAATCCAGAATATGTTCAACCGTGTGATTGGGAGACGTGTTCCAATATGTCTCAGTTCTCGTCCCCTGGTACTCGGGTGCAACATTCCAGACGCTTTACTAACACTCTCCCGACTTGGAAAGTCAGTGCCTTTAACCTCCTGTTTGGCCCATTTGCAATTTCTGCGGAAGATGAACAGGAATAGGGAGAACCAATGAGAGACTAGCTGGAGGTGTCTGGACGGGCAAATTTAACTCTCATTTCCCACCAGGAAGAGGAATTAACCAAAGGCTCAGCGTGCCATGCCGGAACCAGATTAGGGCCTGAAGCAATCCTGCGGTGTTGCGGCCAGCTCACAAGAAAGCGAGTTGAAGAAAGGAGCTCAGGGGCAGTGTAATTCACAAACCTGCAGAGTTATAAATGACAGCTATCGTCCAAAAATATACTGAAGTAAGGCTGCCAAGAGGACTTGAAAGCGGGGCAGAATTGCAGGAAACCGATTTCAGGAGGTAGACTGGAATTGCATTTAAAGCATAGGAAAAGAGGCAGAACGTCCACAATGATGCACTTGGCCAAAAAGTGCGTATGTGTTTTTTCCTGAATATATTCAGGAAAAAACGCATACGCACTTTTTGGCCCACCAAGCAAGCTTGCAATGGAAATCTGCAGTACAATGAAGTCTCACTTCCCCCTGGTCAAAAGGGTCATCTGAAAAAAGTGTAAAATCCAGAAAGGCAGGACAGGCCATGGAGAACTGGGAGCCTTGTTATGCTGATGGGCGGGATGTAAATTGCCAACAGCCACTCGGGAGAGGTGTATGGTGTTTCCTGAAACATCTAAAAAACAAAGCAACAGAGCCTAGTGCACTTCCACTTATGGTCCTATAGCTTAGGGAAATTAAAATCAAAAAGACACAGCCACCCCAATGTTTGGGACGGCTCTGTTTACAAGAACCTCATTTACGGTTAAGGTTCAATATCGCAGAAGTGAAAAATGGATAAAGAAGTTGTGGTACTTACGTACAATGCAATATCACTCAGCAATGAAATCTATGTCATCAGGCCCATAGCAGCATAATGAGTGGATTCAGGTATGATGATTCTAACTGAAATAAGTCACACAGAAAAAGAAACATCATAAGATATCACTAATACACGGAATATAAACTTGGCTACACAGGAACTGGATTACAAATCAGAACAGGGTCTCAAATTTAGAAAACCAACTTATGCTTGCTTAAGCGAAAAGGTGAGTTGGGGTGCTGCATCAAACCAGAGATTGAAATGAGCACAGATAAAGTTCCTTAAGCCAAATATGGAATAGACAAGAACTACTCCTTGCTCAACGAAATGGACTCAACACCCCATATTAAACGCCTAAGAATGTACCTGACTAGTAAGTAACTTAAAACCTATGGATTGCTATGTCTCTGAAAGAAAATGAAGCATGTATACAGGGGTATAAACGCAGCAGTGATAGGATTGGAGAGGTTCGGTGAGCAAATGAAGACCCCTTGAAGTCATATTGCATGGTACCCATTCCACGGGTCTCAACTCTCCAGGTTTAAGGGATTCTGCCTTCAGCTAAAACATGCATGTGGAACCCAGAGTATGATCAACCATGTGATCGGGAGACGTGTTCCAATATGTCTCAGTTCTCGTGCCCTGGTACTCGGGTGCAACATTCCAGATGCTTTACTAACACTCTCCCGACTTGGAGAGTCAGTGCCTTTAACCTCCTGTTTGGCCCAGTTTGCAATTTCTGCGGAAGATGAACAGGAATAGGGAGAACCAATGAGAGACTAGCTGGAGGTGTCTGGACGGGCAAATTTAACTCTCATTTCCCACCAGGAAGAGGAATTAACCAAAGGTTCAGCGTGCCGTGCCGGAACCAGATGAGGGCCTGAAGCAATCCTGCGGTGTTGCGGCCAGCTCCCAAGAAAGCGAGTTGAAGAAAGGAGCTCAGGGGCACTGTAATTCACAAACCTGCAGAGTTATAAATGACAGGTATCGTCCAAAAATATACTGAAGTAAGGCTGCCAAGAGGACTTGAAAGCGGGGCAGAATTGCAGGAAACCGATTTCAGGAGGTAGACTGGAATTGCATTTAAAGCATAGGAAAAGAGGCAGAACGTCCACAATGATGCACTTGGCCAAAAAGGGCGTATGCGTTTTTTCCTGAATATATTCAAGAAAAAACGCATACGCACTTTTTGGCCAACCAAGCAAGCTTGCAAAGGAAATCTGCACTACAATGAAGTGTCACTTCCCCCCTCTCAAAAGAGCCATCTGAAAAATGTGTAAAATCCAGAAAGGCAGGACAGGCCATGGAGAACTGGGAGCCTTGTTATGCTGATGGGCGAGATATAAATTGCCAAGAGTCAGTCGGAAGAAGTGTATGGTGCTTTCTGAAACATATAAAAAACAAAGCAACGGAGCCTAGGGCACTTCCACTTATGGTCCTATAGCTTAGGGAAATTAAAATCAAAAAGAAACAGCCACCCCAAAGTTTGGGACGGCTCTGTTTACAAAAACCTCGTTTACGGTACAAGTTCAATATCACAGAAAGTCAAAAATGGATAAAGAAGTTGTGATACTTACGTACAATGCAATATCACTCAGCAATGAAATCTATGTCATCAGGCCCGTAGCAGCATATTGAGTGGATTCAGGTATGATGATTCTAACTGAAATAAGTCACACAGATAAAGAAACATCATAAGATATCACTAATACACGGAATGTAAACTTGGCTACACAGGAACTGGATTAAAAAACAGAACAGGGTCTCAAATTTAGAAAACCTACTTATGCTTGCTTAAGGGGATAGGTGTGTTGGGGTGCTGCATCAAACCTGAGATTGAAATGAGCACAGATAAAGTTCCTTAAGCCAAATATGGAATAGACAAGAGCTACTCCTTGCTCAACGAAATGGACTCAACATCTCATATTAAACGCCTAATAATGTACCTGACTAGTAAGTATCTTAAAACCTATGGATTGCTATGTCTCTGAAAGAAAATCATGCGTGTGTTCAGGGGCATAAACGCAGCAGTGATAGGATTGGAGAGGTTCGGTGAGCAAATGAAGACCCCTTGAAGTAATATTGCATGGTACCCATTCCACGGGTCTCAACTCTCCAGGTTTAAGGGATTCTGCCTTCAGCTAAAACATGCATGTGGAACCCAGAGTATGATCAACCGTGTGATCGGGAGACGTGTTCCAATATGTCTCAGTTCTTGTGCCCTGGTACTCGGGTGCAACATTCCAGATGCTTTACTAACACTCTCCCGACTTGGAGAGTCAGTGCCTTTAACCTCCTGTTTGGCCCAGTTTGCAATTTCTGCGGAAGATGAACAGGAATAGGGAAAACCAATGAGAGACTAGCTGGAGGTGTCTGGACGGGCAAATTTAACTCTCATTTCCCACCAGGAAGAGGAATTAACCAAAGGTTCAGCGTGCCGTGCCGGAACCAGATGAGGGCCTTAAGCAATCCTGTGCTGTTGCGGCCAGTTCCCAAGAAAGCGAGTTGAAGAAAGGAGCTCAGGGGCACTGTAATTCACAAACCTGCAGAGTTATAAATGACAGCTATCGTCCAAAAATATACTGAAGTAAGGCTGCCAAGAGGACTTGAAAGCGGGGCAGAATTGCAGGAAACCGATTTCAGGAGGTAGACTGGAATTGCATTTAAAGCATAGGAAAAGAGGCAGAACGTCCACAATGATGCACTTGGCCAAAAAGGGCGTATGCGTTTTTTCCTGAATATTTTCCTGAATATCCTGAATATATTCAGGAAAAAACGCATACGCCCTTTTTGGCCAACCAAGCAAGCTTGCAAAGGAAATCTGCACTACAATGAAGTCTCACTTCCCCCCGGTCAAAAGGGTCATCTGAAAAAAGTGTAAAATCCAGAAAGGCAGGACAGGCCATGGAGAACTAGGATCCTTGTTATGCTGATGGGCGGGATGTAAATTGCCAACAGCCACTCGGGAGAGGTGTATGGTGTTTCCTGAAACATCTAAAAAACAAAGCCACAGAGCCAAGGGCACTTCCACTTATGGTCCTATAGCTTAGGGAAATTAAAATCAAAAAGACACAGCCACCCCAAAGTTTGGGACGGCTCTGTTTACAAGAACCTCGTTTACGGTACAAGTTCAATATCGCAGAAAGTGAAAAATGGATAAAGAAGTTGTGGTACTTACGTACAATGCAATATCACTCAGCAATGAAATCTATGTCATCAGGCCCGTAGCAGCATAATGAGTGGATTCAGGTATGATGATTCTAACTGAAATAAGTCACACAGATAAAGAAACTTCATAAGATATCACTAATACACGGAATGTAAACTTGGCTACACAGGAACTGGATTACAAAACAGAACAGGGTCTCAAATTTAGAAAACCTACTTATGCTTGCTTAAGGGGATAGGTGAGTTGGGGTGCTGCATCAAACCTGAGATTGAAATGAGCACAGATAAAGTTCCTTAAGCCAAATATGGAATAGACAAGAGCTACTCCTTGCTCAACGAAATGGACTGAACACCTCATATTAAACGCCTAAGAATGTACCTGACTAGTAAGTATCTTAAAACCTATGGATTGCTATGTCTCTGAAAGAAAATCATGCGTGTGTTCAGGGGCATAAACGCAGCAGTGATAGGAATGGAGAGGTTCGGTGAGCAAATGAAGACCCCTTGAAGTCATATTGCATGGTACCCATTCCACGGGTCTCAACTCTCCAGGTTTAAGGGATTCTGCCTTCAGCTAAAACATGCATGTGGAACCCAGAGTATGATCAACCGTGTGATCGGGAGACGTGTTCCAATATGTCTCAGTTCTCATGCCCTGGTACTCGGGTGCAACATTCCAGACGCTTTACTAACACTCTCCCGACTTGGAGAGTCAGTGCCTTTAACCTCCTGTTTGGCCCAGTTTGCAATTTCTGCGGAAGATGAACAGGAATAGGGAGAACCAATGAGAGACTAGCTGGAGGTGTCTGGACGGGCAAATTTAACTCTCATTTCCCACCAGGAAGAGGAATTAACCAAAGGTTCAGCGTGCCGTGCCGGAACCAGATGAGGGCCTGAAGCAATCCTGCGGTGTTGCGGCCAGCTCCCAAGAAAGCGAGTTGAAGAAAGGAGCTCAGGGGCACTGTAATTCACAAACCTGCAGAGTTATAAATGACAGGTATCGTCCAAAAATATACTGAAGTAAGGCTGCCAAGAGGACTTGAAAGCGGGGCAGAATTGCAGGAAACCGATTTCAGGAGGTAGACTGGAATTGCATTTAAAGCATAGGAAAAGAGGCAGAACGTCCACAATGATGCACTTGGCCAAAAAGGGCGTATGCGTTTTTTCCTGAATATTTTCCTGAATATCCTGAATATATTCAGGAAAAAACGCATACGCCCTTTTTGGCCAACCAAGCAAGCTTGCAAAGGAAATCTGCACTACAATGAAGTCTCACTTCCCCCCGGTCAAAAGGGTCATCTGAAAAAAGTGTAAAATCCAGAAAGGCAGGACAGGCCATGGAGAACTAGGAGCCTTGTTATGCTGATGGGCGGGATGTAAATTGCCAACAGCCACTCGGGAGAGGTGTATGGTGTTTCCTGAAACATCTAAAAAACAAAGCCACAGAGCCAAGGGCACTTCCACTTATGGTCCTATAGCTTAGGGAAATTATAATCAAAAAGACACAGCCACCCCAAAGTTTGGGACGGCTCTGTTTACAAGAACCTCGTTTACGGTACAAGTTCAATATCGCAGAAAGTGAAAAATGGATAAAGAAGTTGTGGTACTTACGTACAATGCAATATCACTCAGCAATGAAATCTATGTCATCAGGCCCATAGCAGCATAATGAGTGGATTC
Organism: Leucopleurus acutus; assembly: GCF_964270905.1. NCBI lineage: Eukaryota > Metazoa > Chordata > Mammalia > Artiodactyla > Delphinidae > Leucopleurus > Leucopleurus acutus. Next base: position 716,351 of record NW_028139184.1, read on the forward strand.
AGGTATGATGATTCTAACTGAAATAAGTCACACAGAAAAAGAAACATCATAAGATATCACTAATACACGGAATGTAAACTTGGCTACACAGGAACTGGATTACAAAACAGAACAGGGTCTCAAATTTAGAAAACCAACTTATGCTTGCTTATGGGGAAAGGTGAGTTGGGGTGCTGCATCAAACCAGAGATTGAAATGAGCACAGATAAAGTTCCTTAAGCTAAATATGGAATAGACAAGAACTACTCCTTGCTCAACGAAATGGACTCAACACCCCATATTAAACGCCTAAGAATGTACCTGACTAGTAAGTAACTTAAAACCTATGGATTGCTATGTCTCTGAAAGAGAATCAAGCGTGTGTACAGGGGCATAAACGCAGCAGTGATAGGATTGGAGAGGTTTGGTGAGCAAATGAAGACCCTTTGAAGTCATATTGCATGGTACCCATTCCACGGGTCTCAACTCTCCGGTTTAAGGGATTCTGCCTTCAGCTAAAACATGCATGTGGAACCCAGAGTATGATCAACCGTGTGATCGGGAGACATGTTCCAATATGTCTCAGTTCTCATGCCCTGGTACTCGGGTGGAACATTCCAGACGCTTTACTAACACTCACCCGACTTGGAAAGTCAGTGCCTTTAACCTCCTGTTTGGCCCAGTTTGCAATTTCTGAGGAAGATGAACAGGAATAGGGAGAACCAATGAGAGACTAGCTGGAGGTGTCTGGACGGGCAAATTTAACTCTCATTTCCCACCAGGAAGAGGAATTAACCAAAGGCTCAGCGTGCCGTGCCGGAACCAGATTAGGGCCTGAAGCAATCCTGCGGTGTTGCGGCCAGCTCACAAGTAAGCGAGTTGAAGAAAGGAGCTCAGGGGCACTGTAATTCACAAACCTGCAGAGTTATAAATGATAGCTATCGTCCAAAAATATACTGAAGTAAGGCTGCCAAGAGGACTTGAAAGCGGGGCAGAATTGCAGGAAACCGATTTCAGGAGGTAGACTGGAATTGCATTTAAAGCATAGGAAAAGAGGCAGAACGTCCACAATGATGCACTTGGCCAAAAAGGGCGTATGCGTTTTTTCCTGAATATTTTCCTGAATATCCTGAATATATTCAGGAAAAAACGCATACGCCCTTTTTGGCCAACCAAGCAAGCTTGCAAAGGAAATCTGCACTACAATGAAGTCTCACTTCCCCCCGGTCAAAAGGGTCATCTGAAAAAAGTGTAAAATCCAGAAAGGCAGGACAGGCCATGGAGAACTGGGAGCCTTGTTATGCTGATGGGCGAGATATAAATTGCCAAGAGTCAGTCGGAAGAAGTGTATGGTGCTTTCTGAAACATATAAAAAACAAAGCAACGGAGCCTAGGGCACTTCCACTTATGGTTCTATAGCTTAGGGAAATTAAAATCAAAAAGACACAGCCACCCCAAAGTTTGGGACGGCTTTGTTTACAAAAACCTCGTTTACGGTACAAGTTCAATATCGCAGAAAGTGAAAAATGGATAAAGAAGTTGTGCTACTTACGTACAATGCAATATCACTCAGCAATGAAATCTATGTCATCAGGCCCGTAGCAGCATAATGAGTGGATTCAGGTATGATGATTCTAACTGAAATAAGTCACACAGATAAAGAAACTTCATAAGATATCACTAATACACGGAATGTAAACTTGGCTACACAGGAACTGGATTACAAAACAGAACAGGGTCTCAAATTTAGAAAACCAACTTATGCTTGCTTAAGGGGAAAGGTGAGTTGGGGTGCTGCATAAAACCAGAGATTGAAATGAGCTCAGATAAAATTCCTTAAGCCAAATATGGAATAGACAAGAACTACTCCTTGCTCAACGAAATGGACACAACCCCCCATATTAAACGCCTAAGAATGTACCTGACTAGTAAGTATCTTAAAACCTATGGATTGCTATGTCTCTGAAAGAAAATAAAGCGTGTGTACAGGGGCATAAACGCAGCAGTGATAGGATTGGAGAGGTTCGGTGAGCAAATGAAGACCCTTTGAAGTCATATTGCATGGTACCCATTCCACGGGTCTCAACTCTCCAGGTTTAAGGGATTCTTCCTTCAGCTAAAACATGCATGTTGAATCCAGAATATGTTCAACCGTGTGATTGGGAGACGTGTTCCAATATGTCTCAGTTCTCGTCCCCTGGTACTCGGGTGCAACATTCCAGACGCTTTACTAACACTCTCCCGACTTGGAAAGTCAGTGCCTTTAACCTCCTGTTTGGCCCATTTGCAATTTCTGCGGAAGATGAACAGGAATAGGGAGAACCAATGAAATACTAGCTGGAGGTGTCTGGACGGGCAAATTTAACTCTCATTTCCCACCAGGAAGAGGAATTAACCAAAGGCTCAGCGTGCCATGCCGGAACCAGATTAGGGCCTGAAGCAATCCTGCGGTGTTGCGGCCAGCTCACAAGAAAGCGAGTGGAAGAAAGGAGCTCAGGGGCAGTGTAATTCACAAACCTGCAGAGTTATAAATGACAGCTATCGTCCAAAAATATACTGAAGTAAGGCTGCCAAGAGGACTTGAAAGCGGGGCAGAATTGCAGGAAACCGATTTCAGGAGGTAGACTGGAATTGCATTTAAAGCATAGGAAAAGAGGCAGAACGTCCACAATGATGCACTTGGCCAAAAAGTGCGTATGTGTTTTTTCCTGAATATATTCAGGAAAAAACGCATACGCCCTTTTTGGCCCACCAAGCAAGCTTGCAATGGAAATCTGCAGTACAATGAAGTCTCACTTCCCCCTGGTCAAAAGGGTCATCTGAAAAAAGTGTAAAATCCAGAAAGGCAGGACAGGCCATGGAGAACTGGGAGCCTTGTTATGCTGATGGGCGGGATGTAAATTGCCAACAGCCACTCGGGAGAGGTGTATGGTGTTTCCTGAAACATCTAAAAAACAAAGCAACAGAGCCTAGTGCACTTCCACTTATGGTCCTATAGCTTAGGGAAATTAAAATCAAAAAGACACAGCCACCCCAATGTTTGGGACGGCTCTGTTTACAAGAACCTCATTTACGGTTAAGGTTCAATATCGCAGAAGTGAAAAATGGATAAAGAAGTTGTGGTACTTACGTACAATGCAATATCACTCAGCAATGAAATCTATGTCATCAGGCCCGTAGCAGCATAATGAGTGGATTCAGGTATGATGATTCTAACTGAAATAAGTCATACAGAAAAAGAAACATCATAAGATATCACTAATACACGGAATATAAACTTGGCTACACAGGAACTGGATTACAAATCAGAACAGGGTCTCAAATTTAGAAAACCAACTTATGCTTGCTTAAGCGAAAAGGTGAGTTGGGGTGCTGCATCAAACCAGAGATTGAAATGAGCACAGATAAAGTTCCTTAAGCCAAATATGGAATAGACAAGAACTACTCCTTGCTCAACGAAATGGACTCAACACCCCATATTAAACGCCTAAGAATGTACCTGACTAGTAAGTAACTTAAAACCTATGGATTGCTATGTCTCTGAAAGAGAATCAAGCGTGTGTACAGGGGCATAAACGCAGCAGTGATAGGATTGGAGAGGTTTGGTGAGCAAATGAAGACCCTTTGAAGTCATATTGCATGGTACCCATTCCACGGGTGTCAACTCTCCAGGTTTAAGGGATTCTTCCTTCAGCTAAAACATGCATGTGGAACCCAGAGTATGTTCAACCGTGTGATCGGGAGACGTGTTCCAATATGTCTCAGTTCTCGTCCCCTGGTCCTCGGTTGCAACATTCCAGACGCTTTACTAACACTCTCCCGACTTGGAGAGTCAGTGCCTTTAACCTCCTGTTTGGCCCATTTGCAATTTCTGCGGAAGATGAACAGGAATAGGGAGAACCAATGAGAGACTAGCTGGAGGTGTCTGGACGGGCAAATTTAACTCTCATTTCCCACCAGGAAGAGGAATTAACCAAAGGCTCAGCATGCCGTGCCGGAACCAGATTAGGGTCTGAAGCAATCCTGCGGTGTTGCGGCCAGCTCACAAGAAAGCGAGTTGAAGAAAGGAGCTCAGGGGCACTGTAATTCACAAACCTGCAGAGTAATAAATGACAGCTATCATCCAAAAATATACTGAAGTAAGGCTGCCAAGAGTACTTGAAAGCGGGGCAGAATTGCAGGAAACCGATTTCAGGAGGTAGACTGGAATTGCATTTAAAGCATAGGAAAAGAGGCAGAACGTCCACAATGATGCACTTGGCCAAAAAGGGCGTATGCGTTTTTTCCTGAATATTTTCCTGAATATCCTGAATATATTCAGGAAAAAACGCATACGCCCTTTTTGGCCAACCAAGCAAGCTTGCAAAGGAAATCTGCACTACAATGAAGTCTCACTTCCCCCCGGTCAAAAGGGTCATCTGAAAAAAGTGTAAAATCCAGAAAGGCAGGACAGGCCATGGAGAACTGGGAGCCTTGTTATGCTGATGGGCGGGATGTCAATTGCCAAGAGCCACTCGGGAGAGGTGTATGGTGTTTCCTGAAACATCTAAAAAACAAAGCAACAGAGCCTAGGGCACTTCCACTTATGGTCCTATAGCTTAGAGAAATTAAAATCAAAAAGACACAGCCACCCCAAAGTTTGGGACGGCTCTGTTTACAAGAACCTCGTTTACGGTCCAAGTTCAATATTGCAGAAAGTGAAAAATGAATAAAGAAGTTGTGGTACTTACGTTCAATGCAATATCACTCAGCAATGAAATCTATGTCATCAGGCCCATAGTAGCATAATGAGTGGATTCAGGTATGTTGATTCTAACTGAAATAAGTCACACAGAAAAAGGAACATCATAAGATATCACTAATACACGGAATGTAAACTTGGCTACACAGGAACTGGATTACAAAACAGAACAGGGTCTCAAATTTAGAAAACCAACTTATGCTTGCTTAAGGGGAAAGGTGAGTTGGGGTGCTGCATAAAACCAGAGATTGAAATGAGCACAGATAAAATTCCTTAAGCCAAATATGGAATAGACAAGAACTACTCCTTGCTCAACGAAATGGACACAACCCCCCATATTAAACGCCTAAGAATGTACCTGACTAGTAAGTATCTTAAAACCTATGGATTGCTATGTCTCTGAAAGAAAATAAAGCGTGTGTACAGGGGCATAAACGCAGCAGTGATAGGATTGGAGAGGTTCGGTGAGCAAATGAAGACCCTTTGAAGTCATATTGCATGGTACCCATTCCACGGGTCTCAACTCTCCAGGTTTAAGGGATTCTGCCTTCAGCTAAAACATGCATGTTGAATCCAGAATATGTTCAACCGTGTGATTGGGAGACGTGTTCCAATATGTCTCAGTTCTCGTCCCCCGGTACTCGGGTGCAACATTCCAGACGCTTTACTAACACTCTCCCGACTTGGAAAGTCAGTGCCTTTAACCTCCTGTTTGGCCCATTTGCAATTTCTGCGGAAGATGAACAGGAATAGGGAGAACCAATGAGAGACTAGCTGGAGGTGTCTGGACGGGCAAATTTAACTCTCATTTCCCACCAGGAAGAGGAATTAACCAAAGGCTCAGCGTGCCATGCCGGAACCAGATTAGGGCCTGAAGCAATCCTGCGGTGTTGCGGCCAGCTCACAAGAAAGCGAGTGGAAGAAAGGAGCTCAGGGGCAGTGTAATTCACAAACCTGCAGAGTTATAAATGACAGCTATCGTCCAAAAATATACTGAAGTAAGGCTGCCAAGAGGACTTGAAAGCGGGGCAGAATTGCAGGAAACCGATTTCAGGAGGTAGACTGGAATTGCATTTAAAGCATAGGAAAAGAGGCAGAACGTCCACAATGATGCACTTGGCCAAAAAGGGCGTATGCGTTTTTTCCTGAATATTTTCCTGAATATCCTGAATATATTCAGGAAAAAACGCATACGCCCTTTTTGGCCAACCAAGCAAGCTTGCAAAGGAAATCTGCACTACAATGAAGTCTCACTTCCCCCCGGTCAAAAGGGTCATCTGAAAAAAGTGTAAAATCCAGAAAGGCAGGACAGGCCATGGAGAACTAGGAGCCTTGTTATGCTGATGGGCGGGATGTAAATTGCCAACAGCCACTCGGGAGAGGTGTATGGTGTTTCCTGAAACATCTAAAAAACAAAGCCACAGAGCCAAGGGCACTTCCACTTATGGTCCTATAGCTTAGGGAAATTAAAATCAAAAAGACACAGCCACCCCAAAGTTTTGGACGGCTCTGTTTACAAGAACCTCGTTTACGGTCCAAGTTCAATAGCGCAGAAAGTGAAATATGGATAAAGAAATTGTGGTATTTACGTATAATGCAATATCACTCAGCAATGAAATCTATGTCATCAGGCCCGTAGCAGCATAATGAGTGGATTCAGGTATGATGATTCTAACTGAAATAAGTCACACAGAAAATGAAACATCATAAGATATCACTAATACACGGAATGTAAACTTGGCTACACAGGAACTGGATTACAAAACAGAACAGGGTCTCAAATTTAGAAAACCAACTTATGCTTGCTTATGGGGAAAGGTGAGTTGGGGTGCTGCATCAAACCAGAGATTGAAATGAGCACAGATAAAGTTCCTTAAGCCAAATATGGAATAGACAAGAACTACTCCTTGCTCAACGAAATGGACTCAACACCCCGTATTAAACGCCTAAGAATGTACCTGACTAGTAAGTAACTTAAAACCTATGGATTGCTATGTCTCTGAAAGAGAATCAAGCGTGTGTACAGGGGCATAAACGCAGCAGTGATAGGATTGGAGAGGTTTGGTGAGCAAATGAAGACCCTTTGAAGTCATATTGCATGGTACCCATTCCACGGGTCTCAACTCTCCGGTTTAAGGGATTCTGCCTTCAGCTAAAACATGCATGTGGAACCCAGAGTATGATCAACCGTGTGATCGGGAGACATGTTCCAATATGTCTCAGTTCTCATGCCCTGGTACTCGGGTGCAACATTCCAGACGCTTTACTAACACTCACCCGACTTGGAAAGTCAGTGCCTTTAACCTTCTGTTTGGCCCAGTTTGCAATTTCTGAGGAAGATGAACAGGAATAGGGAGAACCAATGAGAGACTAGCTGGAGGTGTCTGGACGGGCAAATTTAACTCTCATTTCCCACCAGGAAGAGGAATTAACCAAAGGCTCAGCGTGCCGTGCCGGAACCAGATTAGGGCCTGAAGCAATCCTGCGGTGTTGCGGCCAGCTCACAAGTAAGCGAGTTGAAGAAAGGAGCTCAGGGGCACTGTAATTCACAAACCTGCAGAGTTATAAATGATAGCTATCGTCCAAAAATATACTGAAGTAAGGCTGCCAAGAGGACTTGAAAGCGGGGCAGAATTGCAGGAAACCGATTTCAGGAGGTAGACTGGAATTGCATTTAAAGCATAGGAAAAGAGGCAGAACGTCCACAATGATGCACTTGGCCAAAAAGGGCTTATGCATTTTTTCCTGAATATATTCAGGAAAAAACACATACGCCCTTTTTGTCCAACCAAGCAAGCTTGCAAAGGAAATCTGCACTACAATGAAGTCTCACTTCCTCCCGGTCAAAAGGGCCATCTGAAAAAAGTGTAAAATCCAGAAAGGCAGGACAGGCCATGGAGAACTGGGAGCCTTGTTATGTTGATGGGCGGGATGTAAATTGCCAACAGCCAATAGGGAGAAGTGTATGGTGCTTCCTGAAATATCTAAAAAACATAGCAGAGGAGCCTAGAGCACTTCCACTTATGGTCCTATAGCTTAGGGAAATTAAAATCAAAAAGACACAGCCACCCCAAAGTTTGGGACGGCTCTGTTTACAAGATCCTCATTTACGGTACAAGTTCAATATCGCAGAAAGTGAAAAATGGATAAAGAAGTTGTGGTACTTACGTACAATGCAATATCACTCAGCAATGAAATCTATGTCATCAGGCCTGTAGCAGCATAATCAGTGGATTCAGGTATGATGATTCTAACTGAAATAAGTCACACAGAAAAAGAAACATCATAAGATATCACTAATACACGGAATGTAAACCTGGCTACACAGGAACTGGATTACAAATCAGAACAGGGTCTCAAATTTAGAAAACCAACTTATGCTTGCTTAAGGGGAAAGGTGAGTTGGAGTGCTGCATAAAACCAGAGATGAAATGAGCACAGATAAACTTCCTTAAGCCAAATATGGAATAGAAAATAACTATTCCTTGCTCAATGAAATGGACTCAACAACCCATATTAAACGCCTAAGAATGTACCTGACTATTAAGTATTTAAAACCTATGGATTGCTATGTCTCTGAAAGAAAATCAAGCGTGTGTACAGGGGCATAAACGCAGCAGTGATAGGATTGGAGAGGTTCGGTGAGCAAATGAAGACCCTTTGAAGTCATATTGCATGGTACCCATTCCACGGGTCTCAACTCTCCAGGTTTAAGGGATTCTGCCTTCAGCTAAAACATGCATGTGGATCCCAGGGTATGATCAACCGTGTGATCAGGAGACATGTTCCAATATGTCTCAGTTCTCGTCCCCTGGTACTCGGGTGCAACATTCCAGACGCTCTACTAACACTCTCCCGACTTGGAAAGTCAGTGCCTTTAACCTCCTGTTTGGCACAGTTTGCAATTTCTGCGGAAGATGAACAGGAATAGGAGAACCAATGAGAGACTAGCTGGAGGTGTCTGGACGGGCAAATTTAACTCTCATTTCCCACCAGGAAGAGGAATTAACCAAAGGCTCAGTGTGCCGTGCCGGAACCAGATTAGGGCCTGAAGCAATCCTGCGGTGCTACGGCCAGTTCAGAAGAAAGCGAGTTGAACAAAGGAGCTCAGGGGCACTGTAATTCACAAACCTGCAGAGTTATAAATGACAGTTATCGTCCAAAAATATACTGAAGTAAGGCTGCCAAGAGGACTTGAAAGCGGGGCAGAATTGCAGGAAACCGATTTCAGGAGGTAGAATGGAATTGCATTTAAAGCATAGGAAAAGCGGCAGAAATTCCACAATGATGCACTTGGCCAAAAAGTGCATATGCGTTTTTTCCTGAATATATTCAGGAAAAAACGCATACGCCCCTTTTGTCCAACCAAGCAAGCTTGCAAAGGAAATCTGCACTACAATGAAGTCTCACTTCCCCCCGGTCAAAAGGGCCATCTGAAAAAAGTGTAAAATCCAGAAAGGCAGGACAGGCCATGGAGAACTGGGAGCCTTGTTATGCTGATGGGCGGGATGTCAATTGCAAACAGCCACTCGGGAGAAGTGTATGGTGTTTCCTAAAACATCTAAAAAACAAAGCAGCGGAGCATAGGGCACTTCCACTTATGGTCCTATAGCTTACGGAAATTAAAATCAAAAAGACACAGCCACCCCAAAGTTTGGGACGGCTGTGTTTACAAGAACCTCATTTACGGTACAAGTTCAATATCGCAGAAAGTGAAAAATGGATAAAGAAGTTGTGGTACTTACGTACAATGCAATATCACTCAGCAATGAAATCTATGTCATCAGGCCCATAGCAGCATAATGAGTGGATTCAGGTATGATGATTCTAACTGACATAAGTCCACAGAAAATGAAACATCATAAGATATCACTAATACACGGAATGTAAACTTGGCTACATAGGAACTGGATTACAAAACAGAACAGGGTCTCAAATTTAGAAAACCAACTTATGCTTGCTTAAGGGGAAAGGTGAGTTGGGGTGCTGCATAAAACCAGAGATTGAAATGAACACAGATAAAGTTCCGTAAGCCAAATATTTAATAGACAAGAGCTACTTCTTGCTCAACGAAATGGACTCAACACCCCATATTAAACGCCTAAGAATGTACCTTACTATTAAGTAACTAAAAACCTATGGATTGCTATGTCTCTGAAAGAAAATCAAGCGTGTGTACAGGGGCATAAACGCAGCAGTGATAGGATTGGAGAGGTTCGGTGAGCAAATGAAGACCCTTTGAAGTCATATTGCATGGTACCCATTCCACGGGTCTCAACTCTCCAGGTTTAAGGGATTCTGCCTTCAGCTAAAACATGCATGTGGAACCCAGAGTATGATCAACCGTGTGATCGGGAGACATGTTCCAATATGTCTCAGTTCTCGTGCCCTGGTACTCGGGTGCAACATTCCAGACGCTTTACTAACACTCTCCCGACTTGGAGAGTCATTGCCTTTAACCTCCTGTTTGGCCCACTTTGCAATTTCTGCGGAAGATGAACAGGAATAGGGAGAACCAATGAGAGACTAGCTGGAGGTGTCTGGACGGGCAAATTTAACTCTCATTTCCCACCAGGAAGAGGAATTAACCAAAGGCTCAGCGTGCCGTGCCGGAACCAGATGAGGGCCTGAAGCAATCCTGCGGTGTTGCGGCCAGCTCCCAAGAAAGCGAGTTGAAGAAAGGAGCTCAGGGGCACTGTAATTCACAAACCTGCAGAGTTATAAATGACAGCTATCGTCCAAAAATATACTGAAGTAAGGCTGCCAAGAGGACTTGAAAGCGGGGCAGAATTGCAGGAAATCGATTTCAGGAGGTAGACTGGAATTGCATTTAAAGCATAGGAAAAGAGGCAGAACGTCCACAATGATGCACTTGGACAAAAAGGGCATATGCGTTTTTTCCTGAATATATTCAGGAAAAAACGCACACGCCCTTTTTGGCCAACCAAGCAAGCTTGCAAAGGAAATCTGCACTACAATGAAGTCTCACATCCCCCCGGTCAAAGGGGCCATCTGAAAAAAGTGTAAAATCCAGAAAGGCAGGACAGGCCATGGAGAACTGGGAGCCTTGTTATGCTGATGGGCGGGATGTAAATTGCCAAGAGCCACTCGGGAGTAGTGTATGATGTTTCCTGAAACATCTAAAAAACAAAGCAACAGAGCCTAGGGCACTTCCACTTATGGTCCTATAGCTTAGGGAAATTAAAATCAAAAAGACACAGCCACCCCAAAGTTTGGGATGGCTCTGTTTACAAGAACCTCATTTACGGTACAAGTTCAATATCGCAGAAAGTGAAAAATGGATAAAGAAGTTGTGGTACTTACGTACAATGCAATATCACTCAGCAATGAAATCTATGTCATCAGGCCCATAGCAGCATAATGAGTGGATTCAGGTATGATGATTCTAACTGAAATAAGTCACACAGAAAAAGAAACATCATAAGATATCACTAATACACGGAATGTAAACTTGGCTACACAGGAACTGGATTACAAATCAAAACAGGGTCTCAAATTTAGAAAACCAACTTATGCTTGCTTAAGCGAAAAGGTGAGTTTCGGTGCTGCATCAAACCAGAGATTGAAATGAGCACAGATAAAGTTCCTTAAGCCAAATATGGAATAGACAAGAACTACTCCTTGCTCAACGAAATGGACTCAACACCCCATATTAAACGCCTAAGAATGTACCTGACTAGTAAGTATCTTAAAACCTATGCACTGCTATGTCTCTGAAAGAAAATCAAGCGTGTGTACAGGGGCATAAACGCAGCAGTGATAGGATTGGAGAGGTTCGGTGAGCAAATGAAGACCCTTTGAAGTCATATTGCATGGTACCCATTCCACGGGTCTCAACTCTCCAGGTTTAAGGCATTCTGCCTTCAGATAAAACATGCATGTGGAACCCAGAGTATGATCAACCGTGTGATCGGGAGACATGTTCCAATATGTCTCAGTTCTCGTCCCCTGGTACTCGGGTGCAACGTTCCAGACGCTTTACTAACACTCTCCGGACATGGAGAGTCAGTGCCTTTAACCTCCTGTTTGGCCCAGTTTGCAATGTCTGCGGAAGATGAACAGGAATAGGGAGAACCAATGAGAGACTAGCTGGAGGTGTCTGGACGGGCAAATTTAACTCTCATTTCCCACCAGGAAGAGGAATTAACCAAAGGTTCAGCGTGCCGTGCCGGAACCAGATGAGGGCCTGAAGCAATCCTGCGGTGTTGCGGCCAGCTCCCAAGAAAGCGAGTTGAAGAAAGGAGCTCAGGGGCACTGTAATTCACAAACCTGCAGAGTTATAAATGACAGCTATCGTCCAAAAATATACTGAAGTAAGGCTGCCAAGAGGACTTGAAGGCGGGGCAGAATTGCAGGAAACCGATTTCAGGAGGTAGACTGCAATTGCATTTAAAGCATAGGAAAAGAGGCAGAACGTCCACAATGATGCACTTGGCCAAAAAGGGCGTATGCGTTTTTTCCTGAATATATTCAAGAAAAAACGCATACGCACTTTTTGGCCAACCAAGCAAGCTTGCAAAGGAAATCTGCACTACAATGAAGTGTCACTTCCCCCTGGTCAAAAGGGTCATCTGAAAAAAGTGTAAAATCCAGAAAGGCAGGACAGGCCATGGAGAACTGGGAGCCTTGTTATGCTGATGGGCGGGATGTAAATTGCCAACAGCCACTCGGGAGAGGTGTATGGTGTCTCCTGAAACATCTAAAAAACAAAGCAACAGAGCCTAGGGCACTTACACTTATGGTCCTATAGCTTAGGGAAATTAAAATCAAAAAGACACAGCCACCCCAAATTTTGGGATGGCTCTGTTTACAAGAACCTCGTTTACGGTACAAGTTCAATATCGCAGAAAGTGAAAAATGGATAAAGAAGATGTGGTACTTACGTACAATGCAATATCACTCAGCAATGAAATCTATGTCATCAGGCCCATAGCAGCATAATGAGTGGATTCAGGTATGATGATTCTAACTGACATAAGTCCACAGAAAATGAAACATCATAAGATATCACTAATACACGGAATGTAAACTTGGCTACATAGGAACTGGATTACAAAACAGAACAGGGTCTCAAATTTAGAAACCCAACTTATGCTTGCTTAAGGGGAAAGGTGAGTTGGGGTGCTGCATCAAACCAGAGATTGAAATGAGCACAGATAAAGTTCCTTAAGCCAAATATTTAATAGACAAGAGCTACTCCTTGCTCAATGAAATGGACTCAACACCCCATATTAAACGCCTAAGAATGTACCTGACTAGTAAGTATCTTAAAACCTATGGATAGCTATGTCTCTGAAAGAAAATCAAGCGTGTGTACAGGGGCATAAACGCAGCAGTGATAGGATTGGAGAGGTTCGGTGAGCAAATGAAGACCCTTTGAAGTCATATTGCATGGTACCCATTCCACGGGTCTCAACTCTCCAGGTTTAAGGGATTCTGCCTTCAGCTAAAACATGCATGTGGAACCCAGAGTATGATCAACCGTGTGATTGGGAGACATGTTCCAATATGTCTCAGTTCTCGTGCCCTGGTACTCGGGTGCAACATTCCAGACGCTTTACTAACACTCTCCCGACTCGGAGAGTCATTGCCTTTAACCTCGTGTTTGGCCCAGTTTGCAATTTCTGCGGAAGATGAACAGGAATAGGGAGAACCAATGAGAGACTAGCTGGAGGTGTCTGGACGGGCAAATTTAACTCTCATTTCCCACCAGGAAGAGGAATTAACCAAAGGCTCAGCGTGCCGTGCCGGAACCAGATGAGGGCCTGAAGCAATCCTGCGGTGTTGCGGCCAGCTCACAAGAAAGCGAGTTGAAGAAAGGAGCTCAGGGGCACTGTAATTCACAAACCTGCAGAGTTATAAATGACAGCTATCGTCCAAAAATATACTGAAGTAAGGCTGCCAAGAGGACTTGAAAGCGGGGCAGAATTGCAGGAAACCGATTTCAGGAGGTAGACTGCAATTGCATTTAAAGCATAGGAAAAGAGGCAGAACGTCCACAATGATGCACTTGGACAAAAAGGGCATATGCGTTTTTTTCTGAATATATTCAGGAAAAAACGCATACGCACTTTTTGGCCAACCAAGCAAGCTTGCAAAGGAAATCTGCACTACAATGAAGTCTCACTTCCCCCCGGTCAAAAGGGCCACCTGAAAAAAGTGTAAAATCCAGAAAGGCAGGACAGGCCATGGAGAACTGGGAGCCTTGTTATGCTGATGGGCGGTATGTGAATTGCCAACAGCCACTCGGGAGAAGTGTATGGTTTTTCCTGAAACATCTAAAAAACAAAGCAACAGAGCCTAGGGCACTTCCACTTATGGTCCTATAGCTTAGGGAAATTAAAATCAAAAAGACACAGCCACCCCAAAGTTTTGGACGGCTCTGTTTACAAGAACCTCGTTTACGGTACAAGTTCAATAGCGCAGAAAGTGAAATATGGATAAAGAAATTGTGGTACTTACGTATAATGCAATATCACTCAGCAATGAAATCTATGTCATCAGGCCCGTAGCAGCATAATGAGTGGATTCAGGTATGATGATTCTAACTGAAATAAGTCACACAGAAAAAGAAACATCATAAGATATCACTAATACACGGAATGTAAACTTGGCTACAGGGGAACTGGATTACAAATCAGAACAGGGACTCAAATTTAGAAAACCAACTTATGCTTGCTTAAGCGAAAAGGTGAGTTGGGGTGCTGCATCAAACCAGAGATTGAAATGAGCACAGATAAAGTTCCTTAAGCCAAATATGGAATAGACAAGAACTACTCCTTGCTCAACGAAATGGACTCAACACCCCATATTAAACGCCTAAGAATGTACCTGACTAGTAAGTAACTTAAAACCTATGGATTGCTATGTCTCTGAAAGAGAATCAAGCGTGTGTACAGGGGCATAAACGCAGCAGTGATATGATTGGAGAGGTTTGGTGAGCAAATGAAGACCCTTTGAAGTCATATTGCATGGTTTCCATTCCACGGGTCTCAACTCTCCAGGTTTAAGGGATTCTTCCTTCAGCTAAAACATGCATGTAGAACCCAGAATATGTTCAACTGTGTGATCGGGAGACGTGTTCCAATATGTCTCAGTTCTCGTCCCCTGGTACTCGGGTGCAACATTCCAGACGCTTTACTAACACTCTCCCGACTTGGAAAGTCAGTGCCTTTAACCTCCTGTTTGGCCCATTTGCAATTTCTGCGGAAGATGAACAGGAATAGGGAGAACCAATGAGAGACTAGCTGGAGGTGTCTGGACGGCAAATTTAACTCTCATTTCCCACCAGGAAGAGGAATTAACCAAAGGCTCAGCGTGCCGTGCCGGAACCAGATTAGGGCCTGAAGCAATCCTGCGGTGTTGCGGCCAGCTCACAAGAAAGCGAGTGGAAGAAAGGATCTCAGGGGCAGTGTAATTCACAAACCTGCAGAGTTATAAATGACAGCTATCGTCCAAAAATATACTGAAGTAAGGCTGCCAAGAGGACTTGAAAGCGGGGCAGAATTGCAGGAAACCGATTTCAGGAGGTAGACTGGAATTGCATTTAAAGCATAGGAAAAGAGGCAGAACGTCCACAATGATGCACTTGGCCAAAAAGGGCGTATGCGTTTTTTCCTGAATATATTCAGGAAAAAACGCATACGCACTTTTTGGCCAACCAAGCAAGCTTGCAAAGGAAATCTGCACTACAATGAAGTCTCACTTCCCCCCGGTCAAAAGGGTCATCTGAAAAAAGTGTAAAATCCAGAAAGGCAGGACAGGCCATGGAGAACTGGGAGCCTTGTTATGCTGATGGGCGGGATGTAAATTGCCAACAGCCACTCGGGAGAGGTATATGGTGTTTCCTGAAACATCTAAAAAACAAAGCAACAGAGCCTAGGGCACTTCCACTTATGGTCCTATAGCTTAGGGTAATTGAAATCAAAAAGACACAGCCACCCTAAAGTTTGGGACGGCTCTGTTTACAAGAACTTCGTTTACGGTCCAAGTTCAATATCGCAGAAAGTGAAAAATGAATAAAGAAGTTGTGGTACTTACGTTCAATGCAATATCACTCAGCAATGAAATCTATGTCATCAGGCCCATAGTAGCATAATGAGTGGATTCAGGTATGATGATTCTAACTGAAATAAGTCACACAGAAAAAGAAACATCATAAGATATCACTAATACACGGAATGTAAACTTGGCTACAGGGGAACTAGATTACAAATCAGAACAGGGTCTCAAATTCAGAAAACCAACTTATGCTTGCTTAAGCGAAAAGGTGAGTTGGGGTGCTGCATCAAACCAGAGATTGAAATGAGCACAGATAAAGTTCCTTAAGCCAAATACGGAATAGACAAGAACTACTCCTTGCTCAACGAAATGGACTCAACACCCCATATTAAACGCCTAAGAATGTACCTGACTAGTAAGTATCTTAAAACCTATGGATTGCTATGTCTCTGAAAGAAAATCAAGAGTGTGTACAGGGGCATAAACGCAGCAGTGATAGGATTGGAGAGGTTCGGTGAGCAAATGAAGACCCTTTGAAGTCATATTGCATGGTACCCATTCCACGGGTCTCAACTCTCCAGGTTTAACGGATTCTGCCTTCAGCTAAAACATGCATGTGGAACCCAGAGTATGATCAACCGTGTGATTGGGAGACATGTTCCAATATGTCTCAGTTCTCGTCCCCTGGTACTCGCGTGCAACGTTCCAGACGCTTTACTAACACTCTGCGGACTTGGAGAGTCAGTGCCTTTAACCTCCTGTTTGGCCCAGTTTGCAATGTCTGCGGAAGATGAACAGGAATAGGGAGAACCAATGAGAGACTAGCTGGAGGTGTCTGGACGGGCAAATTTAACTCTCATTTCCCACCAGGAAGAGGAATTAACCAAAGGCTCAGCGTGCCGTGCCGGAACCAGATTAGGGCCTGAAGCAATCCTGCGGTGTTGTGGCCAGCTCTCAAGAAAGCGAGTTGAAGAAAGGAGCTCAGGGGCACTGTAATTCACAAACCTGCAGAGTTATAAATGACAGCTATCGTCCAAAAATATACTGAAGTAAGGCTGCCAAGAGGACTTGAAAGCGAGGCAGAATTGCAGGAAATCGATTTCAGGAGGTAGACTGGAATTGCATTTAAAGCATAGGAAAAGAGGCAGAACGTCCACAATGATGCACTTGGCCAAAAAGGGCGTATGAGTTTTTTCCTGAATATATTCAAGAAAAAACGCATACGCCCTTTTCGGCCAACCAAGCAAGCTTGCAAATGAAATCTGCACTACAATGTAGTGTCACTTCCCCCCTCTCAAAAGAGCCATCTGAAAAATGTGTAAAATCCAGAAAGGCAGGACAGGCCATGGAGAACTGGGAGCCTTGTTATGCTGATGGGCGGGATGTAAATTGCCAACAGCCACTCGGGAGAGGTATATGGTGTTTCCTGAAACATCTAAAAAACAAAGCAACAGAGCCTAGGGTACTTCCACTTATGGTCCTATAGCTTAGGGTAATTGAAATCAAAAAGACACAGCCACCCTAAAGTTTGGGATGGCTCTGTTTACAAGAACTTCGTTTACAGTCCAAGTTCAATATCGCAGAAAGTGAAAAATGAATAAAGAAGTTGTGGTACTTACGTTCAATGCAATATCACTCAGCAATGAAATCTATGTCATCAGGCCCATAGTAGCATAATGAGTGGATTCAGGTATGATGATTCTAACTGAAATAAGTCACACAGAAAAAGAAACATCATAAGATATCACTAATACACGGAATGTAAACTTGGCTACAGGGGAACTGGATTACAAATCAGAACAGGGTCTCAAATTTAGAAAACCAACTTATGCTTGCTTAAGCGAAAAGGTGAGTTGGGGTGCTGCATCAAACCAGAGATTGAAATGAGCACAGATAAAGTTCCTTAAGCCAAATATGGAATAGACAAGAACTACTCCTTGCTCAACGAAATGGACTCAACACCCCATATTAAACGCCTAAGAATGTACCTGACTAGTAAGTATCTTAAAACCTATGGATTGCTATGTCTCTGAAAGAAAATCAAGAGTGTGTACAGGGGCATAAACGCAGCAATGATAGGATTGGAGAGGTTCGGTGAGCAAATGAAGACCCTTTGAAGTCATATTGCATGGTACCCATTCCACGGGTCTCAACTCTCCAGGTTTAACGGATTCTGCCTTCAGCTAAAACATGCATGTGGAACCCAGAGTATGATCAACCGTGTGATCGGGAGACATGTTCCAATATGTCTCAGTTCTCGTCCCCTGGTACTCGCGTGCAACGTTCCAGACGCTTTACTAACACTCTCCGGACTTGGAGAGTCAGTGCCTTTAACCTCCTGTTTGGCCCAGTTTGCAATGTCTGCGGAAGATAAACAGGAATAGGGAGAACCAATGAGAGACTAGCTGGAGGTGTCTGGACGGGCAAATTTAACTCTCATTTCCCACCAGGAAGAGGAATTAACCAAAGGCTCAGCATGCCGTGCCGGAACCAGATTAGGGCCTGAAGCAAACCTGCGGTGTTGCGGCCAGCTCACAAGAAAGCGAGTGGAAGAAAGGATCTCAGGGGCAGTGTAATTCACAAACCTGCAGAGTTATAAATGACAGCTATCGTCCAAAAATATACTGAAGTAAGGCTGCCAAGAGGACTTGAAAGCGGGGCAGAATTGCAGGAAACCGATTTCAGGAGGTAGACTGGAATTGCATTTAAAGCATAGGAAAAGAGGCAGAACGTCCACAATGATGCACTTGGCCAAAAAGGGCGTATGCGGTTTTTCCTGAATATATTCAAGAAAAAACGCATACGCACTTTTTGGCCAACCAAGCAAGCTTGCAAAGGAAATCTGCACTACAGTGAAGTGTCACTTCCCCCCGGTCAAAAGGGTCATCTGAAAAAAGTGTAAAATCCAGAAAGGCAGGACAGGCCATGGAGAACTGGGAGCCTTGTTATGCTGATGGGCGGTATGTGAATTGCCAACAGCCACTCTGCAGAAGTGTATGGTGATTCCTGAAACATCTAAAAAACAAAGCAACAGAGCCTAGGGCACTTCCACTTATGGTCCTATAGCTTAGGGAAATTAAAATCAAAAAGACACAGCCACCCCAAATTTTGGGATGGCTCTGTTTACAAGAACCTCGTTTACGGTACAAGTTCAATATCGCAGAAAGTGAAAAATGGATAAAGAAGATGTGGTACTTACGTACAATGCAATATCACTCAGCAATGAAATCTATGTCATCAGGCCCATAGCAGCATAATGAGTGGATTCAGGTATGATGATTCTAACTGACATAAGTCCACAGAAAATGAAACATCATAAGATATCACTAATACACGGAATGTAAACTTGGCTACATAGGAACTGGATTACAAAACAGAACAGGGTCTCAAATTTAGAAAACCAAATTATGCTTGCTTAAGGGGAAAGGTGAGTTGGAGTGCTGCATCAAACCAGAGATTGAAATGAGCACAGATAAAGTTCCTTAAGCCAAATATTTAATAGACAAGAGCTACTCCTTGCTCAACGAAATGGACTCAACACCCCATATTAAACGCCTAAGAATGTACCTGACTAGTAAGTATCTTAAAACCTATGGATTGCTAAGTCTCTGAAAGAAAATCAAGCGTGTGTACAGGGGCATAAACGCAGCAGTGATAGGATTGGAGAGGTTCGGTGAGCAAATGAAGACCCTTTGAAGTCATATTGCATGGTTTCCATTCCACGGGTCTCAACTCTCCAGGTTTAAGGGATTCTTCCTTCAGCTAAAACATGCATGTAGAACCCAGAATATGTTCAACTGTGTGATCGGGAGACGTGTTCCAATATGTCTCAGTTCTCGTCCCCTGGTACTCGGGTGCAACATTCCAGACGCTTTACTAACACTCTCCCGACTTGGAAAGTCAGTGCCTTTAACCTCCTGTTTGGCCCATTTGCAATTTCTGCGGAAGATGAACAGGAATAGGGAGAACCAATGAGAGACTAGCTGGAGGTGTCTGGACGGCAAATTTAACTCTCATTTCCCACCAGGAAGAGGAATTAACCAAAGGCTCAGCGTGCCGTGCCGGAACCAGATTAGGGCCTGAAGCAATCCTGCGGTGTTGCGGCCAGCTCACAAGAAAGCGAGTGGAAGAAAGGATCTCAGGGGCAGTGTAATTCACAAACCTGCAGAGTTATAAATGACAGCTATCGTCCAAAAATATACTGAAGTAAGGCTGCCAAGAGGACTTGAAAGCGGGGCAGAATTGCAGGAAACCGATTTCAGGAGGTAGACTGGAATTGCATTTAAAGCATAGGAAAAGAGGCAGAACGTCCACAATGATGCACTTGGCCAAAAAGGGCGTATGCGTTTTTTCCTGAATATATTCAGGAAAAAACGCATACGCACTTTTTGGCCAACCAAGCAAGCTTGCAAAGGAAATCTGCACTACAATGAAGTCTCACTTCCCCCCGGTCAAAAGGGTCATCTGAAAAAAGTGTAAAATCCAGAAAGGCAGGACAGGCCATGGAGAACTGGGAGCCTTGTTATGCTGATGGGCGGGATGTAAATTGCCAACAGCCACTCGGGAGAGGTATATGGTGTTTCCTGAAACATCTAAAAAACAAAGCAACAGAGCCTAGGGCACTTCCACTTATGGTCCTATAGCTTAGGGTAATTGAAATCAAAAAGACACAGCCACCCTAAAGTTTGGGACGGCTCTGTTTACAAGAACTTCGTTTACGGTCCAAGTTCAATATCGCAGAAAGTGAAAAATGAATAAAGAAGTTGTGGTACTTACGTTCAATGCAATATCACTCAGCAATGAAATCTATGTCATCAGGCCCATAGTAGCATAATGAGTGGATTCAGGTATGATGATTCTAACTGAAATAAGTCACACAGAAAAAGAAACATCATAAGATATCACTAATACACGGAATGTAAACTTGGCTACAGGGGAACTAGATTACAAATCAGAACAGGGTCTCAAATTCAGAAAACCAACTTATGCTTGCTTAAGCGAAAAGGTGAGTTGGGGTGCTGCATCAAACCAGAGATTGAAATGAGCACAGATAAAGTTCCTTAAGCCAAATACGGAATAGACAAGAACTACTCCTTGCTCAACGAAATGGACTCAACACCCCATATTAAACGCCTAAGAATGTACCTGACTAGTAAGTATCTTAAAACCTATGGATTGCTATGTCTCTGAAAGAAAATCAAGAGTGTGTACAGGGGCATAAACGCAGCAGTGATAGGATTGGAGAGGTTCGGTGAGCAAATGAAGACCCTTTGAAGTCATATTGCATGGTACCCATTCCACGGGTCTCAACTCTCCAGGTTTAACGGATTCTGCCTTCAGCTAAAACATGCATGTGGAACCCAGAGTATGATCAACCGTGTGATTGGGAGACATGTTCCAATATGTCTCAGTTCTCGTCCCCTGGTACTCGCGTGCAACGTTCCAGACGCTTTACTAACACTCTGCGGACTTGGAGAGTCAGTGCCTTTAACCTCCTGTTTGGCCCAGTTTGCAATGTCTGCGGAAGATGAACAGGAATAGGGAGAACCAATGAGAGACTAGCTGGAGGTGTCTGGACGGGCAAATTTAACTCTCATTTCCCACCAGGAAGAGGAATTAACCAAAGGCTCAGCGTGCCGTGCCGGAACCAGATTAGGGCCTGAAGCAATCCTGCGGTGTTGTGGCCAGCTCTCAAGAAAGCGAGTTGAAGAAAGGAGCTCAGGGGCACTGTAATTCACAAACCTGCAGAGTTATAAATGACAGCTATCGTCCAAAAATATACTGAAGTAAGGCTGCCAAGAGGACTTGAAAGCGAGGCAGAATTGCAGGAAATCGATTTCAGGAGGTAGACTGGAATTGCATTTAAAGCATAGGAAAAGAGGCAGAACGTCCACAATGATGCACTTGGCCAAAAAGGGCGTATGAGTTTTTTCCTGAATATATTCAAGAAAAAACGCATACGCCCTTTTCGGCCAACCAAGCAAGCTTGCAAATGAAATCTGCACTACAATGTAGTGTCACTTCCCCCCTCTCAAAAGAGCCATCTGAAAAATGTGTAAAATCCAGAAAGGCAGGACAGGCCATGGAGAACTGGGAGCCTTGTTATGCTGATGGGCGGGATGTAAATTGCCAACAGCCACTCGGGAGAGGTATATGGTGTTTCCTGAAACATCTAAAAAACAAAGCAACAGAGCCTAGGGTACTTCCACTTATGGTCCTATAGCTTAGGGTAATTGAAATCAAAAAGACACAGCCACCCTAAAGTTTGGGATGGCTCTGTTTACAAGAACTTCGTTTACAGTCCAAGTTCAATATCGCAGAAAGTGAAAAATGAATAAAGAAGTTGTGGTACTTACGTTCAATGCAATATCACTCAGCAATGAAATCTATGTCATCAGGCCCATAGTAGCATAATGAGTGGATTCAGGTATGATGATTCTAACTGAAATAAGTCACACAGAAAAAGAAACATCATAAGATATCACTAATACACGGAATGTAAACTTGGCTACAGGGGAACTGGATTACAAATCAGAACAGGGTCTCAAATTTAGAAAACCAACTTATGCTTGCTTAAGCGAAAAGGTGAGTTGGGGTGCTGCATCAAACCAGAGATTGAAATGAGCACAGATAAAGTTCCTTAAGCCAAATATGGAATAGACAAGAACTACTCCTTGCTCAACGAAATGGACTCAACACCCCATATTAAACGCCTAAGAATGTACCTGACTAGTAAGTATCTTAAAACCTATGGATTGCTATGTCTCTGAAAGAAAATCAAGAGTGTGTACAGGGGCATAAACGCAGCAATGATAGGATTGGAGAGGTTCGGTGAGCAAATGAAGACCCTTTGAAGTCATATTGCATGGTACCCATTCCACGGGTCTCAACTCTCCAGGTTTAACGGATTCTGCCTTCAGCTAAAACATGCATGTGGAACCCAGAGTATGATCAACCGTGTGATCGGGAGACATGTTCCAATATGTCTCAGTTCTCGTCCCCTGGTACTCGCGTGCAACGTTCCAGACGCTTTACTAACACTCTCCGGACTTGGAGAGTCAGTGCCTTTAACCTCCTGTTTGGCCCAGTTTGCAATGTCTGCGGAAGATAAACAGGAATAGGGAGAACCAATGAGAGACTAGCTGGAGGTGTCTGGACGGGCAAATTTAACTCTCATTTCCCACCAGGAAGAGGAATTAACCAAAGGCTCAGCATGCCGTGCCGGAACCAGATTAGGGCCTGAAGCAAACCTGCGGTGTTGCGGCCAGCTCACAAGAAAGCGAGTGGAAGAAAGGATCTCAGGGGCAGTGTAATTCACAAACCTGCAGAGTTATAAATGACAGCTATCGTCCAAAAATATACTGAAGTAAGGCTGCCAAGAGGACTTGAAAGCGGGGCAGAATTGCAGGAAACCGATTTCAGGAGGTAGACTGGAATTGCATTTAAAGCATAGGAAAAGAGGCAGAACGTCCACAATGATGCACTTGGCCAAAAAGGGCGTATGCGGTTTTTCCTGAATATATTCAAGAAAAAACGCATACGCACTTTTTGGCCAACCAAGCAAGCTTGCAAAGGAAATCTGCACTACAGTGAAGTGTCACTTCCCCCCGGTCAAAAGGGTCATCTGAAAAAAGTGTAAAATCCAGAAAGGCAGGACAGGCCATGGAGAACTGGGAGCCTTGTTATGCTGATGGGCGGTATGTGAATTGCCAACAGCCACTCTGCAGAAGTGTATGGTGATTCCTGAAACATCTAAAAAACAAAGCAACAGAGCCTAGGGCACTTCCACTTATGGTCCTATAGCTTAGGGAAATTAAAATCAAAAAGACACAGCCACCCCAAATTTTGGGATGGCTCTGTTTACAAGAACCTCGTTTACGGTACAAGTTCAATATCGCAGAAAGTGAAAAATGGATAAAGAAGATGTGGTACTTACGTACAATGCAATATCACTCAGCAATGAAATCTATGTCATCAGGCCCATAGCAGCATAATGAGTGGATTCAGGTATGATGATTCTAACTGACATAAGTCCACAGAAAATGAAACATCATAAGATATCACTAATACACGGAATGTAAACTTGGCTACATAGGAACTGGATTACAAAACAGAACAGGGTCTCAAATTTAGAAAACCAAATTATGCTTGCTTAAGGGGAAAGGTGAGTTGGAGTGCTGCATCAAACCAGAGATTGAAATGAGCACAGATAAAGTTCCTTAAGCCAAATATTTAATAGACAAGAGCTACTCCTTGCTCAACGAAATGGACTCAACACCCCATATTAAACGCCTAAGAATGTACCTGACTAGTAAGTATCTTAAAACCTATGGATTGCTAAGTCTCTGAAAGAAAATCAAGCGTGTGTACAGGGGCATAAACGCAGCAGTGATAGGATTGGAGAGGTTCGGTGAGCAAATGAAGACCCTTTGAAGTCATATTGCATGGTTTCCATTCCACGGGTCTCAACTCTCCAGGTTTAAGGGATTCTTCCTTCAGCTAAAACATGCATGTGGAACCCAGAATATGTTCAACTGTGTGATCGGGAGACGTGTTCCAATATGTCTCAGTTCTCGTCCCCTGGTACTCGGGTGCAACATTCCAGACGCTTTACTAACACTCTCCCGACTTGGAAAGTCAGTGCCTTTAACCTCCTGTTTGGCCCATTTGCAATTTCTGCGGAAGATGAACAGGAATAGGGAGAACCAATGAGAGACTAGCTGGAGGTGTCTGGACGGCAAATTTAACTCTCATTTCCCACCAGGAAGAGGAATTAACCAAAGGCTCAGCGTGCCGTGCCGGAACCAGATTAGCGCCTGAAGCAATCCTGCGGTGTTGCGGCCAGCTCCCAAGAAGGCGAGTGGAAGAAAGGATCTCAGGGGCAGTGTAATTCACAAACCTGCAGAGTTATAAATGACAGCTATCGTCCAAAAATATACTGAAGTAAGGCTGCCAAGAGGACTTGAAAGCGGGGCAGAATTGCAGGAAACCGATTTCAGGAGGTAGACTGGAATTGCATTTAAAGCATAGGAAAAGAGGCAGAACGTCCACAATGATGCACTTGGCCAAAAAGGGCGTATGCGTTTTTTCCTGAATATATTCAGGAAAAAACGCATACGCCCTTTTTGGCCAACCAAGCAAGCTTGCAAAGGAAATCTGCACTACAATGAAGTCTCACATCCCCCCGGTCAAAAGGGTCATCTGAAAAAAGTGTAAAATCCAGAAAGGCAGGACAGGCCATGGAGAAGTGGGAGCCTTGTTATGCTGATGGGCGGGATGTAAATTGCCAACAGCCACTCGGGAGAGGTATATGGTGTTTCCTGAAACATCTAAAAAACAAAGCAACAGAGCCTAGGGCACTTCCACTTATGGTCCTATAGCTTAGGGAAATTAAAATCAAAAAGACACAGCCACCCTAAAGTTTGGGACGGCTCTGTTTACAAGAACTTCGTTTACGGTCCAAGTTCAATATCGCAGAAAGTGAAAAATGAATAAAGAAGTTGTGGTACTTACGTTCAATGCAATATCACTCAGCAATGAAATCTATGTCATCAGGCCCATAGTAGCATAATGAGTGGATTCAGGTATGATGATTCTAACTGAAATAAGTCACACAGAAAAAGAAACATCATAAGATATCACTAATACACGGAATGTAAACTTGGCTACAAAGGAACTGGATTACAAAACAGAACAGGGTCTCAAATTTAGAAAACCAACTTATGCTTGCTTAAGGGGAAAGGTGAGTTGGGGTGCTGCATCAAACCAGAGATTGAAATGAGCACAGATAAAGTTCCTTAAGCCAAATATGGAATAGACAAGAACTACTCCTTGCTCAACGAAATGGACTCAACACCCCATATTAAACGCCTAAGAATGTACCTGACTAGTAAGTATCTTAAAACCTATGGATTGCTATGTCTCTGAAAGAAAATCAAGAGTGTGTACAGGGGCATAAACGCAGCAGTGATAGGATTGGAGAGGTTCGGTGAGCAAATGAAGACCCTTTGAAGTCATATTGCATGGTACCCATTCCACGGGTCTCAACTCTCCAGGTTTAACGGATTCTGCCTTCAGCTAAAACATGCATGTGGAACCCAGAGTATGATCTACCGTGTGATCGGGAGACATGTTGCAATATGTCTCAGTTCTCGTCCCCTGGTACTCGCGAGCAATGTTCCAGACGCTTTACTAACACTCTGCGGACTTGGAGAGTCAGTGCCTTTAACCTCTTGTTTGGCCCAGTTTGCAATGTCTGCGGAAGATGAACAGGAATAGGGAGAACCAATGAGAGACTAGCTGGAGGTGTCTGGACGGGCAAATTTAACTCTCATTTCCCACCAGGAAGAGGAATTAACCAAAGGCTCAGCATGCTGTGCCGGAACCAGATTAGGGCCTGAAGCAATCCTGCGGTGTTGCGGCCAGCTCACAAGAAAGCGAGTTGAAGAAAGGAGCTCAGGGGCAGTGTAATTCACAAACCTGCAGAGTTATAAATGACAGCTATCGTCCAAAAATATACTGAAGTAAGGGTGCCAAGAGGACTTGAAAGTGGTGCAGAATTGCAGGAAACTGATTTCAGGAGGTAGACTGGAATTGCATTTAAAGCATAGGAAAAGAGGCAGAACGTCCACAATGATGCACTTGGACAAAAAGGGCGTATGCGTTTTTTTCTGAATATATTCAGGAAAAAACGCATACGCACTTTTTGGCCAACCAAGCAAGCTTGCAAAGGAAATCTGCACTACAATGAAGTCTCACTTCCCCCCGGTCAAAAGGGCCACCTGAAAAAAGTGTAAAATCCAGAAAGGCAGGACAGGCCATGGAGAACTGGGAGCCTTGTTATGCTGATGGGCGGTATGTGAATTGCCAACAGCCACTCGGGAGAAGTGTATGGTTTTTCCTGAAACATCTAAAAAACAAAGCAACAGAGCCTAGGGCACTTCCACTTATGGTCCTATAGCTTAGGGAAATTAAAATCAAAAAGACACAGCCACCCCAAAGTTTTGGACGGCTCTGTTTACAAGAACCTCGTTTACGGTACAAGTTCAATAGCGCAGAAAGTGCAATATGGATAAAGAAATTGTGGTACTTACGTATAATGCAATATCACTCAGCAATGAAATCTATGTCATCAGGCCCGTAGCAGCATAATGAGTGGATTCAGGTATGATGATTCTAACTGAAATAAGTCACACAGAAAAAGAAACATCATAAGATATCACTAATACACGGAATGTAAACTTGGCTACAGAGGAACTGGATTAAAAATCAGAACAGGGTCTCAAATTTAGAAAACCAATTTATGCTTGCTTAAGCGAAAAGGTGAGTTGGGGTGCTGCATCAAACCAGAGATTGAAATGAGCACAGATAAAATTCCTTAAGCCAAATATGGAATAGATAAGAACTACTCCTTGCTCAACGAAATGGACTCAACACCCCATATTAAACACCTAAGAATGTACCTGACTAGTAAGTAACTTAAAACCTATGGATTGCTATGTCTCTGAAAGAGAATCAAGCGTGTGTACAGGGGCATAAACGCAGCAGTGATAGGATTGGAGAGGTTTGGTGAGCAAATGAAGACCCTTTGAAGTCATATTGCATGGTATCCATTCCACGGGTCTCAACTCTCCAGGTTTAAGGGATTCTTCCATCAGCTAAAACATGCATGTGGAACCCAGAATATGTTCAACTGTGTGATCGGGAGACGTGTTCCAATATGTCTCAGTTCTCGTCCCCTGGTACTCGGGTGCAACATTCCAGACGCTTTACTAACACTCTCCAGAGTTGGAAAGTCAGTGCCTTTAACCTCCTGTTTGGCCGATTTGCAATTTCTGCGGAAGATGAACAGGAATAGGGAGAACCAATGAGAGACTAGCTGGAGGTGTCTGGACGGCAAATTTAACTCTCATTTCCCACCAGGAAGAGGAATTAACCAAAGGCTCAGCGTGCCGAGCCGGAAGCAGATTAGGGCCTGAAGCAATCCTGCGGTGTTGTGGCCAGCTCACAAGAAAGCGAGTTGAAGAAAGGAGCTCAGGGACACTGTAATTCACAAACCTGCAGACTTATAAATGACAGCTATCGTCCAAAAATATACTGAAGTAAGGCTGCCAAGAGGACTTGAAAGCGGGGCAGAATTGCAGGAAATCGATTTCAGGAGGTAGACTGGAATTGCATTTAAAGCATAGGAAAAGAGGCAGAACGTCCACAATGATGCACTTGGCCAAAAAGGGCGTATGCGTTTTTTCCTGAATATATTCAGGAAAAAACGCATACGCCCTTTTTGGCCAACCAAGCAAGCTTGCAAAGGAAAACTGCACTACAATGAAGTCGCACTTCCCCACGGTCAAAAGGGCCATCTGAAAAAAGTGTAAAATCAAGAAAGGCAGGACAGGCCATGCAGAACTGGGAGCCTTGTTATGCTGATGGGCGGGATGTAAATTGCCAACAGCCACTAGGGAGAGGTGTATGGTGTTTCCTGAAACATCTAAAAAACAAAGCAACAGAGCCTAGGGCACTTCCACTTATAGTCCTATAGCTTAGGGAAATTAAAATCAAAAAGACACAGCCACCCCAAAGTTTGGGACGGCTCTGCTTACAAGAACCTCATTTACAGTTAAGGTTCAATATCACAGAAAGTGAAAAATGGATAAAGAAGTTGTGGTACTTACGTACAATGCAATATCACTCAGCAATGAAATCTATGTCATCAGGCCCATAGCAGCATTTTGAGTGGATTCAGGTATGATGATTCTAACTGAAATAAGTCACACAGAAAAAGAAACATCATAAGATATCACTAATACACGGAATGTAATCTTGGCTACACAGGAACTGGATTACAAAACAGAACAGGGTCTCAAATTTAGAAAACCAACTTATGCTTGCTTAAGGGGAAAGGTGAGTTGGGGTGCTGCATAAAGCCAGAGATTGAAATGAGCACAGATAAAGTTCCTTAAGCCAAATATGGAATAGACAAGAACTACTCCTTGCTCAACGAAATGGACTCAACACCCCATATTAAACGCCTAAGAATGTACCTGACTATTAAGTAACATAAAACCTATGGATTGCTATGTCTCTGAAAGAGAATCAAGCGTGTGTACAGGGGCATAAACGCAGCAGTGATAGGATTGGAGAGGTTCGGTGAGCAAATGAAGACCCCTTGAAGTCATATTGCATGGTACCCATTCCACGGGTCTCAACTCTCCGGGTTTAAGGGATTCTGCCTTCAGCTAAAACATGCATGTGGAACCCAGAGTATGATCAACCGTGTGATTGGGAGACATGTTCCAATATGTCTCAGTTCTCGTCCCCTGGTACTCGGGTGCAACGTTCCAGATGCTTTACTAACACTCTCCCGACTTGGAGCCTCAGTGCCTTTAACCTCCTGTTTGGCCCAGTTTACAATTTCTGCGGAAGATGAACAGGAATAGGGAGAACCAATGAGAAACTAGCTGGAGGTGTCTGGACGGGCAAATTTAACTCTCATTTCCCACCAGGAAGAGGAATTAACCAAAGGCTCAGCGTGCCGTGCCGGAACCAGATTAGGGCCTGAAGCAATCCTGCGGTGTTGCGGCCAGCTCACAAGAAAGCGAGTTGAAGAAAGGAGCTCAGGGGCACTGTAATTCACAAACCTGCAGAGTTATAAATGACAGCTATCGTCCAAAAATATACTGAAGTAAGGCTGCCAAGAGGACTTGAAAGCGAGGCAGAATTGCAGGAAATCGATTTCAGGAGGTAGACTGGAATTGCATTTAAAGCATAGGAAAAGAGGCAGAACGTCCACAATGATGCACTTGGCCAAAAAGGGCGTATGCGTTTTTTCCTGAATATATTCAAGAAAAAACGCATACGCCCTTTTTGGCCAACCAAGCAAGCTTGCAAAGGAAATCTGCACTACAATGAAGTGTCACTTCCCCCCTCTCAAAAGAGCCATCTGAAAAATGTGTAAAATCCAGAAAGGCAGGACAGGCCATGGAGAACTGGGAGCATTGTTATGCTGATGGGCGGGATGTAAATTGCCAACAGCCACTCCGCAGAAGTGTATGGTGATTCCTGAAACATCTAAAAAACAAAGCAACAGAGCCTAGGGCACTTCCACTTATGGTCCTATAGCTTAGGGAAATTAAAATCAAAAAGACACAGCCACCCCAAAGTTTGGGACGGCTCTGTTTACAAGAACCTCATTTACGGTTAAGGTTCAATATCGCAGAAAGTGAAAAATGGATAAAGAAGTTGTGGTACTTACGTACAATGCAATATCACTCAGCAATGAAATCTATGTCATCAGGCCCGTAGCAGCATAATGAGTGGATTCAGGTATGATGATTCTAACTGAAATAAGTCACACAGAAAAAGAAACATCATAAGATATCACTAATACACGGAATGTAAACTTGGCTACACAGGAACTGGATTACAAAACAGAACAGGGTCTCAAATTTAGAAAACCAACTTATGCTTGCTTAAGGGGAAAGGTGAGTTGGGGTGCTGCATCAAACCAGAGATTGAAATGAGCACAGATAAAGTTCCTTAAGCCAAATATGGAATAGACAAGAACTACTCCTTGCTCAACGAAATGGACTCAACACCCCATATTAAACGCCTAAAAATGTACCTGACTAGTAACTATCTTAAAACCTATGGATTGCTATGTCTCTGAAAGAAAATCAAGCGTGTGTACAGGGGCATAAACGCAGCAGTGATAGGATTGGAGAGGTTCGGTGAGCAAATGAAGACCCTTTGAAATCATATTGCATGGTACCCATTGCACGGGTCTCAACTCTCCAGGTTTAAGGGATTCTGCCTTCAGCTAAAACATGCATGTGGAACCCAGAATATGTTCAACTGTGTGATTGGGAGGCGTGTTCCAATATGTCTCAGTTCTCGTCCCCTGGTACTCGGGTGCAACATTCCAGACGGTTTACTAACACTCTCCCGACTTGGAGAGTCAGTGCCTTTAACCTTCTGTTTGGCCCATTTGCAATTTCTGCGGAAGATGAACAGGAATAGGGAGAACCAATGAGAGACTAGCTGGAGGTGTCTGGACGGGCAAATTTAACTCTCATTTCCCACCAGGAAGAGGAATTAACCAAAGGCTCAGCATGCCGTGCCGGAACCAGATTAGGGCCTGAAGCAATCCTGCGGTGTTGCGGCCAGCTCACAAGAAAGCGAGTTGAAGAAAGGAGCTCAGGGGCACTGTAATTCACAAAGCTGCACAGTTATAAATGACAGCTATCGTCCAAAAATATACTGAAGTAAGACTGCCAAGAGGACTTGAAAGCGGGGCAGAATTGCAGGAAACCGATTTCAGGAGGTAGACTGGAATTGCATTTAAAGCATAGGAAAAGAGGCAGAACGTCCACAATGATGCACTTGGCCAAAAAGGGCGTATGAGTTTTTTCCTGAATATATTCAAGAAAAAACGCATACGCACTTTTTGGCCAACCAGGCAAGCTTGCAAAGGAAATCTGCACTACAATGAAGTCTCACTTCCCCCCGGTCAAAAGGGCCACCTGAAAAAAGTGTAAAATCCAGAAAGGCAGGACAGGCCATGGAGAACTGGGAGCCTTTTTATGCTGATGGGCGGGATGTAAATTGCCAACAGCCACTTGGGAGAAGTGTATGGTGTTTCCTTAAACATCTAAAAAACAAAGCAACAGAGCCTAGGGCACTTCCACTTATGGTCCTATAGCATAGGGAAATTAAAATCAAAAAGACACAGCCACCCCAAAGTTTGGGACGGCTCTGTATACGAGAACCTCGTTTACGATACAAGTTCTATAGCACAGAAAGTGAAATATGGATAAAGAAGTTGTGGTACTTACGTACAATGCAATATCACTCAGCAATGAAATCTATGTCATCAGGCCCGTAGCAGCATAATGAGTGGATTCAGGTATGATGATTCTAACTGAAATAAGTCACACAGAAAAAGAAACATCATAAGATATCACTAATACACGGAATGTAAACTTGGCTACACAGGAACTGGATTATAAATCAGAACAGGGTCTCAAATTTAGAAAACCAACTTATGCTTGCTTAAGCGAAAAGGTGAGTTGGGGTGCTGCATCAAACCAGAGATTGAAATGAGCACAGATAAAGTTCCTTAAGCCAAATATGGAATAGACAAGAACTACTCCTTGCTCAACGAAATGGACTCAACACCCCATATTAAACGCCTAAGAATGTACCTGACTAGTAAGTATCTTAAAACCTATGGATTGCTATGTCTCTGAAAGAAAATGAAGCGTGTATACAGGGGCATAAACGCAGCAGTGATAGGATTGGAGAGGTTCGGTGAGCAAATGAAGACCCTTTGAAGTCATATTGCATGGTACCCATTCCACGGGTCTCAACTCTCCAGGTTTAAGGGATTCTTCCTTCAGCTAAAACATGCACGTGGAACCCACAGTATGATCAACCGTGTGATCGGGAGACGTGTTCCAATATGTCTCAGTTCTCGTCCCCTGGTACTCGGGTGCAACATTCCAGACGCTTTACTAACACTCTCCCGACTTGGAAAGTCAGTGCCTTTAACCTCCTGTTTGGCCCATTTGCAATTTCTGCGGAAGATGAACAGGAATAGGGAGAACCAATGAGAGACTAGCTGGAGGTGTCTGGACGGGCAAATTTAACTCTCATTTCCCACCAGGAAGAGGAATTAACCAAAGGTTCAGCGTGCCGTGCCGGAACCAGATGAGGGCCTGAAGCAATCCTGCGGTGTTGCGGCCAGCTCCCAAGAAAGCGAGTTGAAGAAAGGAGCTCAGGGGCACTGTAATTCACAAACCTGCAGAGTTATAAATGACAGCTATCGTCCAAAAATATACTGAAGTAAGGCTGCCAAGAGGACTTGAAAGCGGGGCAGAATTGCAGGAAACCGATTTCAGGAGGTAGAATGGAATTGCATTTAAAGCATAGGAAAAGAGGCAGAACGTCCACAATGATGCACTTGGACAAAAAGGGCGTCTGCGTTTTTTCCTGAATATATTCAAGAAAAAACGCATACGCACTTTTTGGCCAACCAAGCAAGCTTGCAAAGGAAATCTGCACTACAATGAAGTGTCACTTCCCCCCGGTCAAAAGGGTCATCTGAAAAAAGTGTAAAATCCAGAAAGGCAGGACAGGCCATGGAGAACTGGGAACATTGTTATGCTGATGGGCGGGATGTAAATTGCCAACAGCCACTCCGTAGAAGTGTATGGTGATTCCTGAAACATCTAAAAAACAAAGCAACAGAGCCTAGGGCACTTCCACTTATGGTCCTATAGCTTAGGGAAATTAAAATCAAAAAGACACAGCCACCCCAAAGTTTGGGACGGCTCTGTTTACAAGAACCTCATTTACAGTACAAGTTCAATATCGCAGAAAGTGAAAAATGGATAAAGAAGTTGTGGTACTTACGTACAATGCAATATCACTCAGCAATGAAATCTATGTCATCAGGCCCATAGCAGCATAATGAGTGGATTCAGGTATGATGATTCTAACTGACATAAGTCCACAGAAAATGAAACATCATAAGATATCACTAATACACGGAATGTAAATTTGGCTACATAGGAACTGGATTACAAAACAGAACAGGGCCTTAAATTTAGAAAACCAACTTATGCTTGCTTAAGGGGAAAGGTGAGTTGGGGTGCTGCCTAAAACCAGAGATTGAAATGAGCACAGATAGAGTTCCTTAAGCCAAATATGGAATAGACAAGAGCTACTCCTTACTCAACGAAATGGACTCAACACACCATATTAAACGCTTAAGAATGTACCTGATGAGTAAGTATCTTAAAACCTATGGATTGCTATGTCTGTGAAAGAGAATAAAGCGTGTGTAGAGGGGCATAAACGCAGCAGTGATAGGATTGGAGAGGTTCGGTGAGCAAATGAAGACCCGTTGAAGTCATATTGCATGGTACCCATTCCACGGGTCTCAACTCTCCAGGTTTAAGGGATTCTTCCTTCAGCAAAAACATGCATGTGGAACCCAGAGTATGATCAACCGTGTGATCAGGAGACGTGTTCCAATATGTCTCAGTTCTCGTCCCCTGGTACTCGGGTGCAACATTCCAGACGCTTTACTAACACTCTCCCGACTTGGAGAGTCAGTGCCTTTAACCTCCACTTTGGTCCAGTTTGCAATTTCTGCGGAAGATGAACAGGAATAGGGAGAACCAATGAGAGACTAGCTGGAGGTGTCTGGACGGGCAAATTTAACTCTCATTCCCACCAGGAAGAGGAATTAAACAAAGGCTCAGTGTGCGGTGCCGGAACCAGATTAGGGCCTGAAGCAATCCTGCGGTGTTGCGGCCAGCTCACAAGAAAGCGAGTTGAAGAAAGGAGCTCAGGGACACTGTAATTCACAAACTTGCAGAGTTATAAATGACAGCTATCGTCCAAAAATATACTGAAGTAAGGCTGCCAAGAGGATTTGAAAGCGGGGCAGAATTGCAGGACACCGATTTCAGGAGGTAGACTGGAATTGCATTTAAAGCATAGGAAAAGAGGCAGAACGTCGACAATGAGGCACTTGGCCAAAAGGGGCGTATGCGTTTTTTCCTGAATATATTCAGGAAAAAACGCATACGCCCTTTTTGGCCAACCAAGCAAGCTTGCAAAGGAAATCTGCACTACAATGAAGTCTCACTTCCCCCGGGTCAAAAGGGCCATCTGAAAAAAGTGTAAAATCCAGAAAGGCAGGACAGGCCATGGAGAACTGGGAGCCTTGTTATGCTGATGGGCGGGATGTAAATTGCCAACAGCCACTGGGGAGAAGTGTATGGTGTTTCCTGAAACATCTAAAAAACAAAGCAACAGAGCCTAGGGCACTTCCACTTATGGTCCTATAGCTTAGGGAAATTAAAATCAAAAAGACACAGCCACCCCAAAGTTTGGGACGGCTCTGTTTACAAGAACCTCGTTTACGGGACAAGTTCAATATCGCAGAAAGCGAAAAATGGATAAAGAAGTTGTGGTACTTACGTACAATGCAATATTACTCATCAATGAAATCTATGTCATCAGGCCCGTAGCAGCATAATGAGTGGATTCAGGTATGATGATTCTAACTGAAATAAGTCACACAGAAAAAGAAACATCATAAGATATCACTAATACACGGAATGTAAACTTGGCTACACAGGAACTGGATTACAAATCAGAACAGGGTCTCAAATTTAGAAAACCAACTTATGCTTGCTTAAGCGAAAAGGTGAGTTGGGGTGCTGCATCAAAGCAGAGATTGAAATGAGCACAGATAAAGTTCCTTAAGCCAAATATGGAATAGACAAGAGCTACTCCTTGCTCAACAAAATGGACTCAACACCCCATATTAAACGCCTAAGAATGTACCTGACTAGTAAGTATCTTAAAACCTATGGATTGCTATGTCTCTGAAAGAGAATGAAGCGTGTGTACAGGGGCATAAACGCAGCAGTGATAGGATTGGAGAGGTTCGGTGAGCAAATGAAGACCCTTTGAAGTCATATTGCATGGTACCCATTCCACGGGTCTCAACTCTCCAGGTTTAAGGGATTCTGCCTTCAGCTAAAACATGCATGTGGAACCCAGAGTATGATCAACCGTGTGATCGGGAGACGTGTTCCAATATATCTCAGTTCTCGTCCCCTGGTACTCGGGTGCAACATTCCAGACGCTTTACTAACACTCTCCCGACTTGGAGAGTCAGTGCCTTTAACCTCCTGTTTGGCCCAGTTTACAATTTCTGCGGAAGATGAACAGGAATAGGGAGAACCAATGAGCGACTAGCTGGAGGTGTCTGGACGGGCAAATTTAACTCTCATTCCCACCAGGAAGAGGAATTAACCAAAGGCTCAGGGTGCGGTGCTGGAACCAGATTAGGGCCTGAAGCAATCCTGCGGTGTTGCGGCCAGCTCACAAGAAAGCGAGTTGAAGAAAGGAGCTCAGGGGCACTGTAATTCACAAACCTGCAGAGTTATAAATGACAGCTATCGTCCAAAAATATACTGAAGTAAGGCTGCCAACAAAACATGAAAGTGGGGCAGAATTGCAGGAAACCGATTTCAGGAGGTAGACTGCAATTGCATTTAAAGCATAGGAAAAGAGCAGAACGTCCACAATGATGCATTTGGCCAAAAAGGGCGTATGCGTTTTTTCCTGAATATATTCAGGGAAAAAACGCATACGCCCTTTTTGGCCAACCAAGCAAGCTCGCAAAGGAAATCTGCACTACAATGAAGTCTCACTTCCCCCCGGTCAAAAGGGCCATCTGAAAAAAGTGTAAAATCCAGAAAGGCAGGACAGGCCATGGAGAACTGGGAGCCTTGTTATGCTGATGGGCGGGATGTAAATTGCCAACAGCCACTTGGGAGAAGTGTATGGTGTTTCCTGAAGCATCTAAAAAACAAAGCAACAGAGCCTAGGGCACTTCCACTTATGGTCCTATAGCTTAGGGAAATTCAAATCAAAAAGACACAGCCACCCCAAAATTTGGGATGAATCTGTTTACAAGAACCTGGTTTACGGTACAAGCTAAATATCGCAGAAAGTGAAAAATGGATAAAGAAGTTGTGGTACTTACGTACAATGCAATATCACTCAGCAATGAAATCTATGTCATCAGGCCCATAGCAGCATAATGAGTGGATTCAGGTATGATGATTCTAACTGAAATAAGTCACACAGAAAAAGAAACATCATAAGATATCACTAATACATGGAATGTAAACTTGGCTACACAGGAACTGGATTACAAAACAGAACAGGGTCTCAAATTTAGAAAACCAACTTATGCTTGCTTAAGGGGAAAGGTGAGTTGGGGTGCTGCATAAAACAAGAGATTGAAATGAGCACAGATAAAGTTCCTTAAGCCAAATATGGAATAGACAAGAGCTACTCCTTGCTCAACGAAATGGACTCAACATCCCATATTAAATGCCTAAGAATGTACCTGACTAGTAAGTATCTTAAAAGCTATGGATTGCTATGTCTCCGAAAGAGAATCAAGCGTGTGTACAGGGGCATAAACCTAGCAGTGATAGGATTGGAGAGGTTCGGTGAGCAAATGAAGACCCTTTGAAATCATATTGCATGGTACCCATTCCACGGGTCTCAACTCTCCAGGTTTAAGGGATTCTGCCTTCAGCTAAAACATGCATGTGGATCCAGAGTATGATCAACCGTATGATCGGGAGACCTGTTCCAATATGTCTCAGTTCTCGTCCTCTGGTACTCGGGTGCAACATTCCAGACGCTTTACTAACACTCTCCCGACTTTTAGAGTCAGTGCCTTTAACCTCCTGTTTGGCCCAGTTTGCAATTTCTGCGGAAGATGAACAGGAATAGGGAGAACCAATGAGAGACTAGCTGGAGGTGTCTGGACGGGCAAATTTAACTCTCATTTCCCACCAGGAAGAGGAATTAACCAAAGGCTCAGCGTGCCTTGCCGGAACCAGATTAGGGCCTGAAGCAATCCTGCGGTGTTGCGGACAGCTCCCAAGGAAGCGAGTTGAAGAAAGGAGCTCAGGGGCACTGTAATTCACAAACCTGCAGAGTTATAAATGACAGCTATCGTCCAAAAATATACTGAAGTAAGGCTGCCAAGAGCACTTGAAAGCGGGGCAGAATTGCAGGAAACCGATTTCAGGAGGTAGACTGGAATTGCATTTAAAGCATAGAAAAAGAGGCAGAACGTCGACAATGAGGCACTTGGCCAAAAAGGGCGTATGCGTTTTTTCCTGAATATATTCAGGAAAAAACGCATACGCCCTTTTTGGCTAACCAAGCAAGCATGCAAAGGAAATCTGCACTACAATGAAGTCACACTTCCCCCCGGTCAAAAGGGCCATCTGAAAAAAGTGTAAAATCCAGAAAGGCAGGACAGGCCATGGAGAACTTGGAGCCTTGTTATGCTGATGGGCGGGATGTAAATTGCCAACAGCCACTCCTGAGAAGTGTATGGTGTTTATGAAAAATCTAAAAAACTAAGCAACAGAGCCTAGGGCAAGTCCACTTATGGTCCTATAGGTTACGGAAACTAAAATCAAAAAGACACAGCCACCGCAAAGTTTGGGACGGCTCTGTTTACAAGAAATTCGTTTACGGTACAAGTTCAATATCGCAGAAAGTGAAAAATGGATAAAGAAGTTGTGGTACTTATGTACAATGCAATATCACTCAGCAATGAAATCTATGTCATCAGGCCCATAGCAGCATAATGAGTGGATTCAGGTATGATGATTCCAACTGAAATAAGTCACACAGAAAAAGAAACATCATAAGATATCACTAATACACGGAATGTAAACTTGGCTACACAGGAACTGGATTACAAATCAGAACAGGGTCTCAAATTTAGAAAACCAACTTATGCTTGCTTAAGCGAAAAGGTGAGTTGGGGTGCTGCATCAAAGCAGAGATTGAAATGAGCACAGATAAAGTTCCTTAAGCCAAATATGGAATAGACAAGAGCTACTCCTTGCTCAACGAAATGGACTCAACACCCCATATTAAACGCCTAAGAATGTACCTGACTAGTAAGTATCTTAAAAGCTATGGATTGCTATGTCTCCGAAAGAGAATCAAGCGTGTGTACAGGGGCATAAACCTAGCGGTGATAGGATTGGAGAGGTTCGGTGAGCAAATGAAAACCCTTTGAAATCATATTGCATGGTACCCATTCCACGGGTCTCAACTCTCCAGGTTTAAGGGATTCTGCCTTCAGCTAAAACATGCATGTGGATCCAGAGTATGATCAACCATATGATCGGGAGACGTGTTCCAATATGTCTCAGTTCTCGTCCTCTGGTACTCGGGTGCAACATTCCAGACGCTTTACTAACACTCTCCCGACTTTTAGAGTCAGTGCCTTTAACCTCCTGTTTGGCCCAGTTTGCAATTTCTGCGGAAGATGAACAGGAATAGGGAGAACCAATGAGAGACTAGCTGGAGGTGTCTGGACGGGCAAATTTAACTCTCATTTCCCACCAGGAAGAGGAATTAACCAAAGGCTCAGCGTGCGGTGCCGGAACCTGATTAGGGCCTGAAGC
This sequence comes from Leucopleurus acutus, assembly GCF_964270905.1. Classification (NCBI taxonomy): domain Eukaryota; kingdom Metazoa; phylum Chordata; class Mammalia; order Artiodactyla; family Delphinidae; genus Leucopleurus; species Leucopleurus acutus. Next base: position 755,126 of record NW_028139184.1, read on the forward strand.
AATCCAGCGGTGTTGCGGCCACCACAGAAGAAAGCGAGTTGAAGAAAGGAGCTCAGGGGCACTGTAATTCACAAACCTGCAGAGTTATAAATGACAGCTATCGTCCAAAAATATACTGAAGTAAGGCTGCCAAGAGGACTTGAAAGCGGGGCAGAATTGCAGGAAACCGATTTCAGGAGGTAGACTGGAATTGCATTTAAAGCATAGAAAAAGAGGCAGAACGTCGACAATGAGGCACTTGGCCAAAAAGGGCGTATGCGTTTTTTCCTGAATATATTCAGGAAAAAACGCATACGCCCTTTTTGGCCAACCAAGCAAGCTTGCAAAGGAAATCTACACCACAATGAAGTCTCCCTTCCCCCCGCTCAAAAGGGCCATCTGAAAAAAGTGTAAAATCCAGAAAGGCAGGACAGGCCATGGAGAACTGGGAGCCTTGTTATGCTGATGGGGGGGATGTAAATTGCCAACAGCCACTCGGGAGAAGTGTATGGTGTTTCCTGAAACATCTAAAAAACAAAGCAACAGAGCCTAGGGCACTTCCACTTATGGTCCTATGGCTTAGGGAAATTATGATCAAAAAGACACAGCCACTCCAATGTTTGGGTCGGCTCTATTTACAAGAACCTCGTTTATGGTACAAGTTCATATCACAGAAAGTGAAAAATGGATAAAGAAGTTGTGGTACTTACGTACAATGCAATATCACTCAGCAATGACATCTATGTCATCAGGCCCGTAGCAGCATAATGAGTGGATTTAGGTATGATGATTCTAAATGAAATAAGTCACACAGAAAAAGAAACATGATAAGATATCACTAATACACGGAATGTGAACTTGGCTACACATGAACTTAATTACAAAACAGAACAGGGTCTCAAGTTTAGAAAACCAACTTATGCTTGCTTAAGGGGGAAGGTGAGTTGGGGTGCTGCCTAAAACCAGAGTTTGACATTAGCACAGATACTGTTCCATAAGCCAAATATGTAATAGACAAGACCTACCCCTTGCTCAACAAAATGGACTCAACAATGAGGTATCACCTCACAGCTGATAGAATGGGCATCATCAGAAAATCTACAAACAAAAAATGCTGGAAAGTGTGTGGAGAAAAGGAACCCTTTTCCACTATTGTTGGGAATATAAATTGATACAGTCACTGGAGAACAATATGGAGTTCTTAAGAAACTAACAATAGAATTACCATATGATACAGTAATCCCAGTACTGGACATATACCTAGACAAAACCATAAATCAAAAAGAGACATTCACTGCAATGTTCATTGCATCACTATTTACAATATCGAGGTAATGGAAGCAACCTAAATGCCCACAGACAGACGAATGCATAAAGCTGTGGTACATATATAAAATGGAATATTACTAAGCCATGAAAAGGAATGAAATTGGGTCATTTGTAGAGACGTCGATGGGTCTAGAATCTGTCATACAGAGTGAAGTAAGTCAGAAAGAGAAAAACAAATCTTGTATATTCATGCATATATGTGGAACCTAGAAAAACTGTACAGATTAACCATTTTGCAAGGCATAAATAGAGCAACAGATGTAGACAACAAATGTATGGACAACAAGGGGGGAAAGCTGTTGGGGGGGTGGTGGTGGGAGGAGTTGAGAGACTGGGATTGGCATGTATACATTTATATGTATAAAATAGATAACCAATAAGAACCTGCTGTATAAAAATATAAAATAAAATTCAAAATTGAAAAGAAATAAAATTTAAAAAATAAAACGGAAAAAACAATTATTCCCTTCACATACATGTATTTATATGAATAAATTATTTCCATGCTTATATCTGTAAATACAAAAAAGAGGAATAAAATCTACCTTGAACCAAAAATGAAAAAGAGAAAAAAAACACAGAACCCACCAGTTCCACAGAGGAAAACCGTATCAGGGCACTTGCTCCAGTTGTAAACAATTCTGAAGTTGGTCAGTGGTGGGGAATCGTCTCCCATTCAGCCAGCAGCCCCCACGCAACAAGCGTCCTCATTGCAAAGCTGGGGCACCGTGCCGAGGCATCTGTGAGTAAACGTGAGTTGAGCCCCAGGCCAGTTGCTGCTGAACTATTCCCACCCATCCCAGGTAAAACACCTGAATATATACAAGGACTTGAAAGCCTAGAGGAAGGGCCATAGAGCCACACGAGTGACAGCATGCCGGCCGACTTGGTGCCTGCAGGCCAGCCAGGATGGTCCTGGCCCTGGGTGCTCTTCTGGAAGATTTCCATTTCCCTGCCTGAGATACCCGTCCTGTCCCTGCCCCCACTGCTTTTTTCCTTCCTCACCTCTGCCCAGGGAGAAATTCCAGCAGCAGGTATGGGTGACACATCCTCTTCTTTAGCAGGTGGCAGCCTGGAAACTGCTGCAGAAAGTCCAGCAGAGCCCCACTCACACTGGGCCACCCACAAAGCCGTGGCCTCTCACTCCCTCCCACCAGCCCAGCCCCGAGACTGCTGACAGGGCAGAGAAAATGGCGTCAGGCACGGCTGCAGGGGCTCTTGCTGCCTGGAGTGGTATTTATATTGATCTCAACCCAGGCACACCTGGGGAGGGCTGGCTGGCACGGTAAGGCTGCCCAGCTCAGCCAATCATCACCCCTCAGGGGCTCACAGTTGCAGAAAATGGAACTTGCTGAACCGGCCAGGTCCAAGGAACAGGTGTGGGCTCCTGAGAGTCAGGATAGACAAGGGGCTGCAGCTTTGGCTTGTTTTCTAATCATTTTATCTGGCCCATGCGTGGGAGACAACTTCAAGAAAACCCTCTCCTAATGAGAGGAACGCAGGAGTCAGGGAGAGGAGGGGTGGGTGGTGGTTGGAGACAGAGGCCTGGTGCCCTGGGTGCAGTGGAAGTCTCTGGAAGACCAGGTGGAGGGAGGCCGCACAGAGTGATGCCCAGGGTCACAGACCTGTCGCAGCTGCTGTTTGTTAGTTCAAGTCCTGCTCTGAGGTGCTCTGTGTCAGCTCTGAGCGACAGGTGAGCTGGGGGTGCTCTGCAATGAGGGCTATGTGCACGGTTCCTGTGTGCCCAGCCCTGCCACGGTACCTGCAAGGGTAGCTCTGTATCCTGGGAGGGGCCTGACCACGAGAGCCCCGTGGGCTGGGGTGGGGGGTGGGGTACCTGCCCAGGTGAGCTCCATATTCTGGGATTGGTCTGACCACGAGAGCCCCATGGGCTGCTGGGGACCTGGTAAAGGATGTCAGGACAGTCAGTGAAGCCACCGAGGATATACCTCCAGTTGCTCCTAATTCCTACACCCTGCTGGTCATTCTACCAACCACCAGGACATGGTATTCTGTATTAGTCTTCAATGATGCCTTCTTTTGTATTCCATTAGTCCCAGAGTCACAAGAAATTTTGGCTTGTGAGTGGCAGGACTCAACATACAACTAAAACAATACTTCCGGGCCGTCTTGCCCCAAGGGTGCAAAAATTCCCACACTATCTTTGGGGAAACCTTAGCTAAAGACCTAAAAGTTCTACCTCTGGAAAAGGAAACCCTCCTTCAGTACTCAGACGACATTCTGATTGCCAGCCCTACTAAGGAGGCCTCTGAACTACCAAGCCAATAAAGGATAGAAGTTGTCCAAGAAAAAGCTCAAATATCACAGACTGCGGTGACCTGCCTGGGCTTCATTCTCACAGAAGGTCGGAGAAGCCCATCCCAGGAAAGGGAAGAAACCATTTTCGGCCTTACCCCTTTCTAAAACTAGAAGACAGCTTAGGGGTTCCTGGGGAGGCCAGGGTTTGCTGCTTCTGGATCCCTAACTACAGTCTACTAGCTGGGCCTCTATATGAAACACTGAAAGGAAAAGATGATGATCCTTTTGAATAGAATCCAGAAGTGGCCTTTCAAGAATGGAAAGAGCAGTCAATTCAGACCCTTGCCCTGGAACTCCCTAATTTGGCTAAACCCTTTGACCTTTACATTCCCGGTGAAAGGTGAATCGCCATTGGAGAATTAGTGCAAAAACTGGGACCACTTGAAATGGAACAATGCAAGAATGCCATCCAGGTAGGATAAACTACGGTCACCAAGGGGCTTGGCCCACTGCCGCATCTGGCCAAGATACTGGCGGTATCTAAAAACCTGGAAATCAGCAGCCCAAAAGGCCACCTCCCTCCTAAGGGAAAAGGACCCCACGTGGTGATCCTAACCACCAACCATGCCCTGAAGTTGCAGGGTTTGCTCCGTGGGCACACCAACCTCGAGTGCGGAGGCCCTCCAACTCCAACATCCAGAGAGATAACCGGGGGCAACAGGGCACCATGACGACTCGTGTGAACATCACTTGACCTGGAGTTTCTCTCATAAAACAACAAGAGTGTGTCCCAAAAGAGTAGACTACTGCTTGCAGGACTTACTGCACCCAGAGGGGAGCTAATAATCTTGGCGGGGGAACCGTATATCACACTGTCACCATAGAAAAGCCTACAGACACCGTGATGATGGTGGCCAATAAGACTGGCTGGACTCCTGTTTACTTCAAAAGGCTGTTGACTCAGTGGCCATCATGGTCCTTGATCACCACTGACCCTGGACTGCCTGGGAGTTGAGCGGGCAGGGCTCTGACACCTGGTGCTGTTTGTACGTTAATTCAGGGGCCTAATTGAAGAAAGCGCAGACTACTGTTCAGAGCATCTAGGCTGGCAGAAACGGTCAGCCTAAGGTGGCCGAACAAATGTGGGACGGGGTGAAACCGGCCCCCACAGCGTCTCTGCACATCTCTTTCCTGGACCCTTAAAGGTCATTAGAATCTATAACGCTTCCAATGCTGGTGCTCAGGTGGACGAGCAGGGAGGCAGGGGGCCTGGGGACAATCAACGTCACCTGGAGGCTGCTGGGGAGAAGCTCTGACCCTCGCCCCTTGGTATGAGGGCTCCCAACTCAGCACTCAGCAGTTACAGAAGAAGGGTCTGCACCCTCAGCACTCCAAGAATGAGGAACGGGACAAAAGGCAGAGGAGGGGTTTGTCCCCAGCAAAGCCCATTAAAAATCCCTGGGAGATAAAAATAGAATCTGGGCAATAAAGTCAAGTCTAACCTTTCTTATCCTTTGTGCTTTGTCTAATTTCATGTGCTCCTAGGGTCCCGCATGCAGAGGTTCCACACCCGGCACTTCAGACCAGATTTCCTAGTGCAGAATGGCTGGGTCGACACCTCAGCTCCTGGGGCCCATTGCAGACTCCGCGATATAGAGCCTGAGCTGCAGCCAACCCGGCCCTCGAGAGCTCCGCCCCCTCCCTCCCACTGACTCTGACAGGATCTCTACACAGCAGCCCAGCCCACAGCCCACGGGGTAGTGCATGCTCTCACCTCTCCATTCTCTGATCAAAATATAAAGTTTCCTTTGCTTGTGAACCAAACTCAGTCTCGATCTGTTGGCCCCAATGACACTGCACAGGGGGACACTTGTTGGGGTCCACTCTGGAGGATCAGTAACAGAAATTGAGACTATTGTAACCTCAATGAACAGATGTGTGAGCCAAACTGTAGTTAACATAGAACAGTGTATAAGGCTCGGGTAAAATAAGATGTTTCTAATGCTTCCATTGGCTATTTCCATCACTTTATTATAAGCAAGTTCAGTGAAAAGGTTTGTCTTATTTGTCAGGTCAATATTAGAGAAACGAAGTGATTTCTTTCCAAGGATGTACATCTAATAATCTTGGTTAAAGCTTCAATCTTGTTTTAAATGCTTTTCCATTGAAAATGATACCTCTCTTTCAGCCCCCCCATTTCTGAGAAGTATAAAATCTTATAATTTATTATTACCAAAGGGGAAAGGTGGGAGGAGGGATAAATTAACAGTTTGGGATTAACACATACACACTTCTATGTATAAAATAGATCATCAACAAGGAACTACTGTATAGCACAGGGAACTACACTCAACATTTTGCAATAACCTATAAGGGGAAATAATCTGAAAAAGAATAGATATTTTTATTGACATCATCTATCAATGACAGTTAAAGTGTAACCTAGGGGAAGCTGGTGGTGAGTGCTTCTGACCCTGAAGACTTCAATCATCTAAAGTTTGGACTCTGCCTACTTCCCAAGGCCCTTAATGAACATATGTGTAGCCGTAGCTTAAAAAATTCCCCAGTTTGGGTTTCGGGGAGACACTGATTTTGAAAAAGCCCTGGTGTTCTCCTTACATGAATGGGACTCTTCCTACTGCTAAAACATGTCTGTCACACCCAGAGGATGGTATACCGTCTGATCGGGAAGAGTTTGGAAAAGGCATCTCATCTCCTCATCTCCTGGTGCTCGGGTTCACCCATCCAGCGTCTTTACTAACAGTCTCCCCACTTGGAGATGGCAGCACTGTCAACATCCTGTTGCGTACAGTTTGGAATTTGTCCAGAGGATGAAGCGGAAGGATGAGGAACAATGAGAGACAAGTCCTAGGTGTTCAGACAGGCACATGTCACTCTAATTTCCAATCAGGAAGACGAATTGACCAAAGGCTAGGGTTGCCCATGGAAACAGTATAGGGCTTGAGGAAATCCCGCTGCTTTGTGGCCAGTTCCCATAAACACAAGTTGAACAATGGAACTCAGGGACAGTAAAATTCACGAAACTGCAGAGTTGAAAATATCCATCACTGAAAAATGTCTTGAGGAAAGTCAGAGAAAAGGACTTGTAAGCAAGGGAGAATGGCAGGAAAGGGATTTGAGGAGGTAGAAAGGACTCGCCATTAAGCACAAGAAAAGGAGCTGAACATTGCCAACATTGCAGTTGGCCAAAAAGGGTGTATGCGTTTTTTTCTGTATATATTCAAGAAAAGGGCATACACTTTTTTAGCCAACCAAACAGGTGGGCACTGGAAGTCAATACTACAAGAGATATCACTTCGCATCAGTCAGAAGAGCCATCCTCATAAAGTGTAAACAACAAAAATGCAGGACAGGGCAAGGAGAAGAGGGAGCCCTGTGAGACTTATAGTGGAAATGTATATTGCCAACGGCCATTCTGGAGAAGTGTATTGTGTTTACTAAAATGAGCTACAGAGCATAGGGCACTTGCACTCATGGGCGTATATCTTGGGAAAAACAAAAATCGAGAGGACACAGGCACCCCAGTGTTTACCCCCTCTCTCTTTAAAAGATCCTCGACTAGGATATAACTTAAATGTCTCTGGAGGGAAAAAATGGATAGACATGTGGTACTTAGGTAGAGTGGAATATTATTCAGCCTGGAAATCTATGAAATATGGCCAGTTGTAACAACTCCGGAGGAGTTACGTATGATCATTCTAAGTGACATAATTCAAAAAGAAAAAGACACATATCATAAGATATCACTTAAAGGTGGAATCCAAAATGGCTACACATGAAATAAATTACAAAACAAAAACATAGTCAAATATGTAGAAAACACGCATAAGGCTGCTAAACGGGAAAGGTGGGGAGGGGTGAGGCATCATCCAGGAGGTTGAAATTAGCAAAGATACCATTCCAAATACCAAACTGATAATCAACAAGGCCTACACGGTAGCTAAAAGAACTGCACTCAGCACACTCAAGTCACCGGAAAAGAATATATACGACTGGTAAGAATCTGAAAAAGAATTTACTGATGTCTCTCTGTACGTGAATCAAGTGGATGTACAGCAGCAAGAAACAGAGCTTTGAAAATCAGCTGTAACCAATATAGTAATAAATTGAAAAAAATAAACGACAGAGAGACAGAGAAAACCTCTTACAACTTTTCCTCAGGGCCGGTGATGCAACATGGATTGAACACATCTAGACCCACAGCAGGATGAGACATAAGGCTGGAAACTGTTTGCACTAAGAGAAATGTGAGGTTGGGTGAGGAAATGCACACCCTTTAAAGTAATACTACCTGGTACCCATTCAATGGGTCCCAAATCTGCAGGTTCAAGGGATCTTCCTACAGCTAAAACATGCATGGAAAACCCAGAGGACTGTACACCATGTGATCGGGAGATGTGTCTAAAATGCAGCTCATTTATCCTCTCCTGGTGCTCCTGTTCACCATTCCAGCCACGTTACTTAGAATCTCCCCACTTGGAGAATCAGCACATTTCAACTTCTGTTTCACACATTTTGCAAATTGTGAGGAGGATGAACGGGAAGAGGGGGAACCAATGAGAGAATAGTTGTAGGGGTTCGGACGGGCACATATCACTCTAATTTCCCATTAAGAATAAGAATTGCAAAAAGGCTCAGCCCGCCTCGCCCGAGCCAAAATAGGGCCTGAAGCAATCCTGCGGGTTTGAGGCCAGCTCACAAAAGAGCAACTTAAAAAATGGAGCTCAGGGTCACTGCAATTCACAAACCTGCAGAGTTATAAATGAAAACTAACGTCCAAAAATATGTTGAGGTAAGGCAAAGAAGAGGATCTGAATGCAAGACAGAATTGCAAGAAACAGATTTCAAGAGATAGATTGGACTCATCTTTAAAGCACATGAAAAGCGGCAGATTTTCGACAATGATGCAGTTGGCCCAAAAGGGCGTATGCGTTTTTTCCTGATTATATCCAGGAAAAAACGCATACGCACTTTATGGGCAACGAAGCAAGCAAGCAATGCAAATGTGCACAACAAAGAAGTCTCATTTCCCACTGGTCAAAAGGGCCATCCTAAAAAATTGTAAAAACCAGAAATGCAGGACAGGCCATGGAGAACAGGGAGCCTTTATACGCTGATGGGCAGTGTGTGAACTGCCGAGAGCCACTCTGGAGAAGTGTATGGTGGTTCCTAAATCATCTAAAAAACAGAGCTACAGAGCATAGGACACTTCCAATCATGGGAGTATATCTAGGGAAGTCTAAAAATCAACAAGACACAAGCACACCACAGTTTAGGGCTACTCTGTTTACAAGAACCTCAACTTCAGTACACCTTAAATATCCCAGGAAAGAGAACAATGGATAAAGAAGATGTGGTACTTATGTACAATGGAATATCTCTTCACCATGATATCAATGTAATAAGGCTAGTAGAAGGATAAAGAGTGGATTTAGGTCCGATAATACTACTTGAAGTAAGTCAAACAGAAAAAGAAACATATCATAAGATATCACTTATAGAGGGAGGGTAAATATGGCTGCACAAGAAATGAATTACAGAACAGAACAGTGTCTCACATTTAGAAAACACACTTATTTCAGCTTAAGGGGAAAGGAGAGGTGGGGTGATGCATAAAACCAGAGTTTGAAATTAGCACAGATACCGTTCAATAAACCAAATAGATATTAGACAAGATCTACACCTTGCTCAATGAACTGGCCTCAACACACCCTATACACCGCAGAGAAATATATCTGAGTAATAAGAATCTTAAAACCCATGTATTGATATATCTCCATAAGGGAATCAAGTGTGTGCAGAGCGGCACAAACACAGCAGTGAAAATGAGCTAAACCCCATTATAGAAATAAATTTTAAAAACAAAACGCAGAAACAATGAAAGAGAGAAAAATTCTTACAAAATTCGCTCAGGGGCTGTGATGCAACCTGGATTGACCACATATAAACCCACAGCTGGATAAGACATAAGGCTGGACACTTGGGGCTGAGAGGATTGGTGAGCTTTGGTGAGCAACTGCCAAAAGTTTCATGCAATACTTCATGCTACTCATGCCAAGGGTCCCAACACTCCAGGTTGAAGGGAATCTTCCTACAGCTAAACCATGCTTGGGAAACCCAGCGACTGGTATACCATATGATCGGGAAAGGTTTCTAAAACGCACCTCATTTTTCCTCTCCTGGGGCTCCGGATCGACATTCCAGCCGCTTTACTAAAAATATCCCCACATGGAGAGTCAATGCCTTTAAGTTCTGGTATCGCACAGTCTGCAGTTAGTGCGGAGGATGAATGGGAATAGGGGGAACCAGTGAGAAACTAGATGTAGCGGTTTCAATGGGCACATGTCACTCTAATTTCACATCAGTAAGAAGAATAACCCTAACCCTAACCCCTCCCCGAAGCTTTCCCCTCACCCGTCCCCTAATCCTAACCCGTACGCTCACACTAACCCGCGCCCTCACACGTACGCTCCCTCTAAACCATTAGCATACACTCACCTGGACCCTAAACCGTCCCCGTCCCCTAACCCTAACCGTAGCCCGAACCCTAACCCTAACCCTTCCCCGAAATCTTCCCCTCACCCGTCCCCTAATCCTAACCCATACCCTCACACTAACCCGCGCCCTCACACATTCGCTCCCCCTAAACCGTTTTTGTACGCTCACCTGGACCCTAAACCGTCCCCTAACCCTAACCCTAACCCTAGCCCGAAACCTAACCCTAACCCTTTCCCGAAGCCTTCCCCTCACCCGTCCCCTAATCCTAATCCGTACGCTCACAGTAACCCACGTGCTCACACGTACGCTCCCCCTAAACCGTTGTCGTACCCTCACCTGGACCCTAAACCGTCCCCGTCCCCTAACCCTAACCCTAGCCCGAACCCTAACCCTAACCCTTCCCCGAAGCCTTCCCCTCACCCGTCCTCTAATCCTAACACGTACCCTCACACTAACCCGCGCCCTCACACGTACCCTCCCCCAAAAGCGTTGTCGTACCCTCACGTGGACCCTAAACCGTCCCCATCCCCTAACCCTAACCCTAGCCCGAACCCTAAACCAAACCTTTCCCCGAAGCCTTCCCCTTACCCGTCCCCTAATCCTAACCCGTACGCTCACACTAACCCGGGCTCTCACACGTACGCTCCCCCTAAACCGCTCCCGTACCCTCAACTGGACCCTAAACCGTCCCCGTCCCCTAACCCTAACCCTAGCCCGAACCCTAACCCTACCCCTTCCCCGAAGCCTTCCCCTCACCCGTCCCCTAATCCTAACACGTATGCTCACACTAACCCGCGCCCTCACACGTACGCTCCCCCTAAAACGTTGACGTACCCTCACCTGGACCCTAAAACGCCCCCGTCCCCTAACCCTAACCCTAGCCGAACCCTAACCCTAACCCTTCCCCGAAGCCTTCCCCTCACCCGTCCCTAATCCTAACCCGTACTCTCACACTATCCAGCCCTCTCACACGTACGCTCCCCCTAAACCGTTGTCGTACCCTCACCTGGACCCTAAACCGTCCCCGTCCGCTAACCCGAACCCTAACCCGAACCCTAAACATAACACTTCCCCGAAGCCTTCCCCTCACCCGTCCCCTAATCCTAACCCGTACGCTCACACTAACACGCGCCCTCACACATATGCTCCCCCTAAAGTGTTGTCGTACCCTCACCTGGACCTTAAACCGTCCCCGTCCCCTAACCCTAACCCTAGGCCGAACCCTAAACCTAACCCTTCCCCGAAGCCTTCTCCTCACCCGTCGCCTAATCCTAACCCGTACGCTCACACTAACCCGCGCCCTCACACGTACGCTCCCCCTAAACCGTTGTCGTACCCTCACCTGGACCCTAAACCGTCCCCGTCCCCTAACCCTATCCCTAGCCCGAACCCTAACCCTAACCCTTCCCCGAAGCCTTCCCCTCACCCTTCCCCTAATCCTAACCCGTACACTCACACTATCCAGCCCGCTCACTCGTACGCTGCCCCTAAACCGTTGTCGTACCCTCACCTGGACCCTAAACCGTCCCTGTCCCCTAACCCTAACCCTAACACATCCCCTAATCCTAACCCGTACCCTCACACTAACCCGCGCCCTCACACGTACCCTCCCCCTAAAGCGTTGTCGTACCCTCACCTCGACCCTAAACCGTCCCCGTCCCCTAACCCTAACCCTAGCCCGAACCCTAACCCTAACCCTTCCCGGAAGCCTTCCCCTCACCCGTCCCCTAATCCTAACCCGTACCCTCACAGTAACACGCGCCCTCACACGTACGCTCCCCCTAAACCGTTGTCATTAGCCTCACCTGGACCCTAAACCGTCCCTGTCCACTAACCCTAACCCTAGCCCGAACCCTAACCCTAAACCTTCCCCGAAGCCTTCCCCTCCCACATCCCCTAATCCTAACCCGTACGCTCACACTAACCCGCTACCTCACACGTACGCTCCCCCTAAAGCGTTGTCGTACCCTCACCTGGACCCTAAACCGTCCCCGTCCCCTAACCCTAACCCTAGCCTGAACACTAACCCTAACACTTCCCCAAAACCTTCCCCTCACCCGTCCCCTAATCCTAACCCATACGCTCACACTAACCCACGCCCTCACACGTACCCTCCCCCTAAAGCGCTGTCGTACCCTCAAATGGACCCTAAACCGTCCCCGTCCCCTAAGCCTAACCCTAGCCCGAACCCTAACCCTAACACTTCCCCGAAGCCTTCCACTCACCCATTCACTAATTCTAACCCGTACGCTCACACTAACCCGTGCCCTCACACGTACGCTCCCCCTAAACCGTTGTCATACCCTCACCAGGACCCTAAACCGTCCCCGTCCCCTAGCCCTAAGCTTAGCCAGAACCCTAACCCTAACCCTTCCCCGAAACCTTCCCCTCACCCGTCCCCTAATCCTAACCCGTACGCTCACACTAACCCGCACCCTCACACGTACCCTCCTCCTCAAGCGTTGTCGTACCCTCATCTGGACCCTAAACCATACCCGTACCCTAACCTTAACCCTAGCTCGATCCCTAACCCTAACCATTCCCCGAAGCCTGCCCCTCATCCGTCCCCTAATCCTAAACCATACGCTCACACTAACCCACGCCCTCACACGTACGCTCCCCCTAAACTGTAGTCGTAACCTCACCTGGACCTAAACCGTCCCTGTCCCCTAACCCTAACCCTTGCCCGAACCCTAAACCTAACCCTTCCCAGAAGCCTTCCCCTCACCCATCCCCTAATCCTAACCCGGACGCTCACACTAACCTGCGCCCTCACACGTACGCTCTCCCTAAACCGTTGTCGTACCCTCACCTGGTCCCTAAACCGTCCCCATCCCCTAAACCTAACCCTAGCCCGAACCCTAACACTAACCCTTCCCCGAAGCCTTCCCCTCACCCGTCCCCTAATCCTAACCCGTACGCTCACACTAACCCGCGCCCTCACACGTACAGTCCCCTTAAACCATAGTCGTACACTCACCTGGACCCTAAACCGTCCCCGTCCCCGTCCCCTAACCCTAGACCGAACCCTAACCCTAAACCTTCCCCGAAGCCTTCCCCTCACCCGTCTCCTATCCTAACAGGTACGCTCACACTAACCCACGCCCTCACACGTACGCTCCCCCTAAGCCGTTGTCGTACCCTCACCTGGACCCTAAATGGTCCCCGTCTCCTAAACCTAACCCTAGCCCTAGCCCGAACCCTAACCCTAACCCTTCCCCGAAGCCTTCTCCTCACCCGTCCCCTAATCCTAACCCGTACGCTCACACTAACCCGCGCCCTCACACGTACGCTCCCCCTAAACCGTTGTCGTACCCTCACCTGGAACCTAAACCGTCCCCGTCCCCTAAACCTAACCCTAGCCCGAACCCTAATCCTAACACTTCCCCGAAGCCTTCCCCTCACCCGTCCCCTAATCCTAACCCGTACCCTCACACTAACCCGCGCCCTCACACGTACCCTCCCCCTAAAGCGTTGTCGTACACTCACCTCGACCCTAAACCGTCCCCGTCCCCTAACCCTAACCCTAGCCCGAACCCTAACCCTAACCCTTCCCCAAAGCTTTCCCTTCACCCGTCCCCTAATCCTAACCCGTACCCTCACACTAACACGCGCCCTCACACGTACGCTCCCCCTAAACCGTTGTCATACCCTCACCTGGACCCTAAACCGTCCCTGTCCACTAACCCTAACCCTAGCCCGAACCCTAACCCTAACCCTTCCCCGAAGCCTTCCCCTCACACATCACCTAATCCTACCCCGTACGCTCACACTAACCTGCTACCTCACACGTACGCTCCCCCTAAAGCGTTGTCGTACCCTCACCTGGACCCTAAACTGTCCCCGTCCCCTAACCCTAACCCTAGCCCGAACCCTAAACCTAACCCTTCCCCAAAGCCTTCCCCTCACCCGTCCCCTAATCCTAACCCGTACGGTCACACTAACCCACGCCCTCACACGTACGCTTCCCCTAAAATGTTGTCGTACCCTCACGTGGACCCTAAACCGTCCCCGTCACTTAACCTTAACCCTAGCCCGAACCCTAGCCCTAACCCTTCCCCGAAGCCTTCCCCTCACCCGTCCCCTAATCCTAACACGTACCCTCACACTAACCCGCGCCCTCACACATTCGCTCCCCCTAAACCGTTGTCTTACCCTCACCTGGACCCTAAACCGTCCCCGTCACCTAACCCTAACCCTAGCCCCTACCCTAAACCTAACGCTTCCCCGAAGCCTTCCCCTCACCCGTCCCCTAATCCTAACACATATGCTCACACTAACCCGTGCCCTCACACGTACGCTGCCCCTAAACCGTTGTCGTACCCTCACCTGGACCCTAAAACGTCCCCGTCCCCTAACCTAACCCTAGCCCGAACCCTAAACCTAACCCTTCCCCGAAGCCTTCCCCTCACCCATCCCCTAATCCTAACCCATACGCTCACACTAACCCGCGCCCTCACACGTACGTTCCCCCTAAACCGTTGTCGTATCCTCACCTGAACCGTAAACCGTCCCCGTCCCCTAACCCTAACCCTGGCCCGAACCCTAAACCTAACCCTTCCCCGAAGCCTTCCTCTCACCCGTCCCCTAATCCTAATCCGTACGCTCACACTAACCCGCGCCCTCACACGTAGCCTCCCCCTAAAGCATTGTCGTACCCTCACCTGGACCCTAAACCGTCCCCGTCCCCTAACCCTAAACCTAGCCCGAACCCTAACCCTAACCCTTCCCCGAAGCCTTCCCCTCACCCGTCCCCTAATCCTAACCCGTACGCTCACACTAACCCGCACCCTCACACGTACCCTCCTCCTAAAGCGTTGTCGTACCCTCATCTGGACCATAAACCATCCCCGTAACCTAACCTTAACCCTAGCTCGAACCCTAACCCTAACCATTCCCCGAAGCCTGCCCCTCACCCGTCCCCTAATCCTAAACCATAAGCTCACACTAACCCACGCCCTCACACGTACGCTCCCCCTAAACTGTTGTCGTAACCTTACCTGGACCTAAACCGTCCCTGTCCCCTAACCCTAACCCTAGCCCGAACCCTAACCCTAACCCTTCCCCGAAGCCTTCCCCTCACCCATCCCCTAATCCTAACCCGTACGCTCACACTAACCTGCGCCCTCACACGTACGCTCCGCCTAAACCGTTGTCGTACCCTGACCTGGTCCCTAAACCGTCCCCGTCCCCTAACCCTAACCCTAGCCCGTACCCTAAACCTTACGCTTCCCCGAAGCCTTCCCCTCACCCGTCCCTTAATCCTAACACATATGCTCACACTAACCCGTGCCCTCACACGTACACTGCCCCTAAACCGTTGTCGTACCCTCACCTGGACCCTAAAACGTCCCCGTCCCCTAACCCTAACCCTAGCCCGAACCCTAAACCTAACCCTTCCCCGAAGCCTTCCCCTCACCCATCCCCTAATCCTAACCCATACGCTCACACTAACCCGCGCCCTCACATGTACGCTCCCCCTAAACCGTTGTCGTATCCTCACCTGGACCGTAAACCGTCCCCGTCCCCTAAACCTAACCCTGGCCCGAACCCTAAACCTAACCCTTCCCCGAAGCCTTCCACTCACCCGTCCCCTAATCCTAACCCGTAGGCTCACACTAACCCGCGCCCTCACACGTACCCTCCCCCTAAAGCGTTGTCGTACCCTCATCTGGACCCTAAACCGTCCCCGTCCCCTAACCCTTAACCTAGCCCGAACCCTAACTCTAACACTTCCCCGAAGCCTTCCCCTCACCCTTCCCCTAATCCTAACCCGTACGCTCACACTATCCCGCGCCCTCACAGGTACCCTCCCCCTAAAGCGTTGTCGTACCCTCACCTGGACCCTAAACCTTCCCCGTCCTCTAACCCTAACCCTAACCCTAACCCTAAGCTTAGTCAGAACCCTAACCCTAACCCTTCCCCGAAGCCTTCCCCTCACCCGTCCCCTAATCCTAACCCGTACGCTCACAGTAACCCATGCCCTCACACGTACTCTCCCCCTAAACTGTTGTCATAACCTCACCTGGACCCTAAACCGTCCCCGTCCCCTAACCCTAACCCTAGCCCGTACCCTAACCCTAACCCTTCCCCGAAGCCTTCCCCTCACCCGTCCCCTAATCCTAACCCGTACGCTCACACTAACCCGCGCCCTCACAGGTACCCTCCCCCTAAAGCGTTGTCGTACCCTCACCTTGACCCTAAACCGTCCACATCCCCTAACCGTAACCCTAGCCCGACACCTAACCCTAACACTTCCCCGAAGCCTTCCCCTCAACCGTCCCCTAATCCTAACCCGTACGCTCACACTAACCCGCACCCTCACATGGACCCTCCTCCTAAAGCGTTGTCGTACCCTTATCTGGACCCTAAACCATCCCCGTACCCTAACCTTAACCCTAGCTCGATCCCTAACCCTAACCATTCCCCGAAGCCTGCCCCTCACCCGTCCCCTAATCCTAAACCATACGCTCACACTAACCCACGCCCTCACACATTCGCTCCCCCTAAACCGTTGTCGTACCCTCACCTGGACCTAAACCGTCCCTGTCCACTAACCCTAACCCTAGCCCGAACCCTAACCCTAACACTTCCCCGAAGCCTTCCCCTCACCTGTCCCCTAATCCTAACCCGTACGCTCACACTAACCTGCGCCCTCACACGTACGCTCCGCCTAAACCGTTGTCGTACGCTCACCTTGTCCCTAAACCGTCCCCGTCCCATAAACCTAACCCTAGCCCGAACCCTAACACTAACCCTTCCCTGAATCCTTCCCCTCACCCGTCCCCTAATCCTAACCCACACGCTCACACTAACCCGCGCCCTCACACGTATCCTCCCCGTAAACCGTTGTCGTAACCTCACCTGTACCCTAAACCATCCCCGTCCCCGTCCCCTAACCCTAGCACGAACCCTAACCCTAACCCTTCCCCGAAGCCTTCCCCTCACCCGTCCCCTAATCCTAACCCGTAGGCTCACATTAACCCACGCCCTCACACGTACGCTCCCCCTAAACCGTTGTCGTACCCTAACCTGGACACAAAATGATCCCCGTCCCCTAAACCTAACCCTAGCCCTAGCCCGAACCCTAACCCTAAACCTTCCCCAAAGCCTTCCCCTCACCCGTCCCCTAATCCTAACCCGTACGCTCACACTAACCCAAGCCCTCACACGTACGCTCCCCCTAAAGCGTTGTCGTACCCCAACCTGGACCCTAAATCGTCCCCGTCCCCTAACCCTAACCCTAGCCCGAACCCTAAACCTAACGCTTCCCCGAAGCCTTCCCCTCACCCGTCCTCTAATCCTAACCCATATGCACACACTAACCCGCGCCCTCACACGTACGCTCCCCCTAAACCGCTGTCGTACCCTCACCTGGACCCTAAAACCTCCCCGTCCCCTAAACCTAACCCTAGCCCGAACCCTAACCCTAACCCTTCCCCGAAGCCTTCCCCTCACCCATCCCTTAATCCTAACCCATACGCTCACACTAACCTGCGCCCTCACACGTACGCTCCCCCTAAACCGTTGTCGTATCCTCACCTGGACTGTAAACCGTCCCCGTCCGCTAACACTAATCCTAGCCCGAACCCTAACCCTAACCCTTCCCCGAAGCCTTCCCCTCACCCGTCCCCTAATCCTAACCCGTACGCTCACACTAACCCACGCCCTCACACGTACCCTCCCCCTAAAGCGTTGTCATACCCTCACCTGGACCCTAAAACCTCCCCGTCCCCTAAACCTAACCCTAGCCCGAACCCTAACCCTAACCCTTCCCCGAAGCCTTCCCCTCACCCATCCCTTAATCCTAACCCATATGCACACACTAACCCGCGCCCTCACACGTACCCTCCCCCTAAAGCGTTGTCGTACCTCACCTGGACCCTAAACCTTTCCCGTCCCCTAATCCTAACCCTAGCCAGAAACCTAACCCTAACACTTCCCTGAAGCCTTCCCCTCACCCGTGCCCTAATCCTAACCTGTACGCTCACAGTAACCCGTGCCCTCACACATACGCTCCCCCTAAACCGTTGTCGTACCCTCACCTGGACCCTAAACCGTCCCCGTCCCCTAACACTAACCCTAGCCCGAACCCTAAACCTAACCCTTCCCCGAAGCCTTCCGCTCACCCGTCCCCTAATCCTAACCCGTACGCTCACACTAACCCGTGCCCTCACACGTACGCTCCCCCTAAACCGTTGTCGTACCCTCACCTGGACCCTAAACAGTCCCCGTCCCCTAACCCTAACCCTAGCCCGAACCCTAAACCTAAAACTTCCCCGAAGCCTTCCCCTCAACCGTCCCCTAATCCTAACCCGTACGCTCACACTAACCCGCGCCGTCACACGTACGCTCCCCCTAAAATGTTGTCGTACCCTCACCTGGACCCTAAACCGTCCCCATCCCCTAACCCTAACCCTAGCCCGAACCCTAACCCTAACCCTTCCCCGAAGCCCTCCCCTCACCCGTCCCCTAATCCTAACACATACGCTCACACTAACCTGCGCCCTCACACGTACGCTCCCCGTAAACCGTTGTCGTAACCTCACCTGGACCCTAAACCGTCCCCGTCCCCTAACCCTAACCCTAGCCCGAACCCTAGCCCGAACCCTTCCACGAAGCCTTCCCCTCACCCGTCCCCTAATCCTAACCCGTACGCTCACACTAACCCACGCGCTCACATGTATGCTTCCCCTAAAATGTTGTCGTACCCTCACCTGGACCCTAAACCGTCCCCGTTCCCTAACCCTAACCCTAGCCCGAACCCTAACCCTAACCCTTCCCCGAAGCCTTCCCCTCACCCATCCCCTAATCCTAACCCGTACGCTCACACTAACCTGCGCCCTCACACGTACGCTCCCCCTAAACCGTTGTCGTACCCTCACCTGGTCCCTAAACCGTCCCCATCCCTTAACCCTAACCCTAGCCCGAACCCTAACACTAACCTTTCCCCGAAACCTTCCCCTCACCCGTCCCCTAATCCTAACCCGTACGCTCACACTAACCCGCGCCCTCACACGTACAGTCCCCTTAAACCATAGTCGTACACTCACCTGGACCCTAAACCGTCCCCGTCCCCGTCCCCTAACCCTAGACCGAACCCTAACCCTAAACCTTCCCCGAAGCCTTCCCCTCACCCGTCTCCTATCCTAACAGGTACGCTCACACTAACCCACGCCCTCACACGTACGGTCCCCCTAAGCCGTTGTCGTACCCTCACCTGGACCCTAAATGGTCCCCGTCTCCTAAACCTAACCCTAGCCCTAGCCCAAACCCTAACCCTAACCCTTCCCCGAAGCCTTCTCCTCACCCGTCCCCTAATCCTAACCCGTACGCTCACACTAACCCGCGCCCTCACACGTACGCTCCCCCTAAACCGTTGTGGTACCCTCACCTGGAACCTAAACCGTCCCCGTCCCCTAAACCTAACCCTAGCCCGAACCCTAATCCTAACACTTCCCCGAAGCCTTCCCCTCACCCGTCCCCTAATCCTAACCCGTACCCTCACACTAACCCGCGCCCTCACACGTACCCTCCCCCTAAAGCGTTGTCGTACACTCACCTCGACCCTAAACCGTCCCCGTCCCCTAACCCTAACCCTAGCCCGAACCCTAACCCTAACCCTTCCCCAAAGCTTTCCCTTCACCCGTCCCCTAATCCTAACCCGTACCCTCACACTAACACGCGCCCTCACACGTACGCTCCCCCTAAACCGTTGTCATACCCTCACCTGGACCCTAAACCGTCCCTGTCCACTAACCCTAACCCTAGCCCGAACCCTAACCCTAACCCTTCCCCGAAGCCTTCCCCTCACACATCACCTAATCCTAACCCGTACGCTCACACTAACCCGCTACCTCACACGTACGCTCCCCCTAAAGCGTTGTCGTACCCTCACCTGGACCCTAAATGGTCCCCGTCTCCTAAACCTAACCCTAGCCCTAGCCCGAACCCTAACCCTAACCCTTCCCCGAAGCCTTCTCCTCACACGTCCCCTAATCCTAACCCGTACGCTCACACTAACCCACGCGCTCACACGTACGCTTCCCCTAAAATGTTGTCGTACCCTCACGTGGACCCTAAACCGTCCCCGTCCCTTAACCTTAACCCTAGCCCGAACACTAGCCCTAACCCTTCCCCGAAGCCTTCCCCTCACCCGTCCCCTAATCCTAACACGTACCCTCACACTAACCCGCGCCCTCACACATTCGCTCCCCCTAAACCGTTGTCGTACCCTCACCTGGACCCTAAACCGTCCCCGTCACCTAACCCTAACCCTAGCCCCTACCTTAAACCTAACGCTTCCCCGAAGCCTTCCCCTCACCCGTCCCCTAATCCTAACACATATGCTCACACTAACCCGTGCCCTCAAACGTACGCTGCCCCTAAACCGTTGTCGTACCCTCACCTGGACCCTAAAACGTCCCCGTCCCCTAAACCTAACCCTAGCCCGAACCCTAAACCTAACCCTTCCCCGAAGCCTTCCCCTCACCCATCCCCTAATCCTAACCCATACGCTCACACTAACCCGCGCCCTCACACGTACGTTCCCCCTAAACCGTTGTCGTATCCTCACCTGAACCGTAAACCGTCCCCGTCCCCTAACCCTAACCCTGGCCCGAACCCTAAACCTAACCCTTCCCCGAAGCCTTCCTCTCACCCGTCCCGTAATCCTAACCCGTACGCTCACACTAACCCGCGCCCTCACACGTAGCCTCCCCCTAAAGCATTGTCGTACCCTCACCTGGACCCTAAACCGTCCCCGTCCCCTAACCCTAAGCTTAGCCAGAACCCTAACCCTAACCCTTCCCCGAAGCCTTCCCCTCACCCGTCCCCTAATCCTAACCCGTACGCTCACACTAACCCGCACCCTCACACGTACCCTCCTCCTAAAGCGTTGTCGTACCCTCATCTGGACCATAAACCATCCCCGTAACCTAACCTTTACCCTAGCTCGAACCCTAACCCTAACCATTCCCCGAAGCCTGCCCCTCACCCGTCCCCTAATCCTAAACCATAAGCTCACACTAACCCACGCCCTCACACGTACGCTCCCCCTAAACTGTTGTCGTAACCTCACCTGGACCTAAACCGTCCCTGTCCCCTAACCCTAACCCTAGCCCGAACCCTAACCCTAAACCTTCCCCGAAGCCTTCCCCTCACCCATCCCCTAATCCTAACCCGTACGCTCACACTAACCTGCGCCCTCACACGTACGCTTCGCCTAAACTGTTGTCGTACCCTGACCTGGTCCCTAAACCGTCCCCGTCCCCTAACCCTAACCCTAGCCCGTACCCTAAACCTTACGCTTCCCCGAAGCCTTCCCCTCACCCGTCCCTTAATCCTAACACATATGCTCACACTAACCCGTGCCCTCACACGTACACTGCCCCTAAACCGTTGTCGTACCCTCACCTGAACCCTAAACCGTCCCCGTCCCCTAACCCTAACCCTAGCCCGAACCCTAACTCTAACACTTCCCCGAAGCCTTCCCCTCACCCTTCCCCTAATCCTAACCCGTACGCTCACACTATCCCGCGCCCTCACAGGTACCCTCCCCCTAAAGCGTTGTCGTACCCTCACCTGGACCCTAAACCTTCCCCGTCCCCTAACCCTAACCCTAGCCCGAACACTAGCCCTAACACTTCCCCAAAACCTTCCCCTCACCCGTCCCCTAATCCTAACCCGTACGCTCACACTAACCCACACCCTCACACGTACCCTCCCCCTAAAGCACTGTCGTACCCTCAACTGGACCCTAAACCGTCCCCGTCCCGTAAGCCTAACCCTAGCCTGAACCCTTACCCTAACACTTCCCCGAAGCCTTCCCCTCACCCGTCCCCTAATTCTAACCCGTACGCTCACACTAACCCGCGCCCTCACACGTACGCTCCCCCTAAACCGTTGTCATACCCTCACCAGGACCCTAAACCGTCCCCGTCCCCTAGCCCTAAGCTTAGTCAGAACCCTAACCCTAACCCTTCCCCAAAGCCTTCCCCTCACCCGTCCCCTAATCCTAACCCGTACGCTCACAGTAACCCATGCCCTCACACGTACTCTCCCCCTAAACTGTTGTTGTAACCTCACCTGGACCCTAAACCGTCCCCGTCCCCTAACCCTAACCCTAGCCCGTACGCTAACCCTAACCCTTCCCCGAAGCCTTCCCCTCACCCGTCCCCTAATCCTAACCCGTACGCTCACACTAACCCGCGCCCTCACAGGTACCCTCCCCCTAAAGCGTTGTCGTACCCTCTCCTTGACCCTAAACCGTCCACATCCCCTAACCGTAACCCTAGCCCGACACCTAACCCTAACACTTCCCCGAAGCCTTCCCCTCACCTGTCCCCTAATCCTAACCCGTACGCTCACACTAACATGCGCCCTCACACGTACGCTCCGCCTAAACCGTTGTCGTACCCTCACCTTGTCCCTAAACCGTCCCCGTCCCATAAACCTAACCCTAGCCCGAACCCTAACACTAACCCTTCCCTGAATCCTTCCCCTCACCCGTCCCCTAATCCTAACCCACACGCTCACACTAACCCGCGCCCTCACACGTATCCTCCCCGTAAACCGTTGTCGTAACCTCACCTGGACCCTAAACCGTCCCCGTCCCCGTCCCCTAACCCTAGCACGAACCCTAACCCTAACCCTTCCCCGAAGCCTTCCCCTCACCCGTCCCCTAATCCTAACCCGTACGCTCACACTAACCCATGCCCTCACACGTACGCTCCCCCTAAACCGTTGTCGTACCCTAACCTGGACACAAAATGATCCCCGTCCCCTAAACCTAACCCTAGCCCTAGCCCGAACCCTAACCCTAAACCTTCCCCAAAGCCTTCCCCTCACCCGTCCCCTAATCCTAACCCGTACGCTCACACTAACCCAAGCCCTCACACGTACGCTCCCCCTAAAGCGTTGTCGTACCCCCACCTGGACCCTAAACAGTCCCCGTCCCCTAACCCTAACCCTAGCCCAAACCCTAAACCTAACGCTTCCCCGAAGCCTTCCCCTCACCCGTCCTCTAATCCTAACCCATATGCACACACTATCCCGCGCCCTCACACGTACGCTCCCCCTAAACCGCTGTCGTACCCTCACCTGGACCCTAAAACCTCCCCGTCCCCTAAACCTAACCCTAGCCCGAACCCTAACCCTAACCCTTCCCCGAAGCCTTCCCCTCACCCATCCCTTAATCCTAACCCATACGCTCACACTAACCTGCGCCCTCACACGTACGCTCCCCCTAAACCGTTGTCGTATCCTCACCTGGACTGTAAACCGTCCCCGTCCGCTAACACTAACCCTAGCCCGAACCCTAACCCAAACCCTTCCCCGAAGCCTTCCCCTCACCCGTCCCCTAATCCTAACCCGTACGCTCACACTAACCCGCGCCCTCACACGTACCCTCCCCCTAAAGCGTTGTCATACCCTCACCTGGACCCTAAACCGTCCCCGTACCCTAACCCTAACCCTAGCCCGAACCCTAAGCCTAACCCTTCCCCGAAGCCTTCCCCTCACCCTTCCACTAATCCTAACCCGTACGCTCACACTAACTCGCGCCCTTACACGTACCCTCCCCCTAAAGCGTTGTCGTACCTCACCTGGACCCTAAACCTTTCCCGTCCCCTAATCCTAACCCTAGCCAGAAACCTAACCCTAACACTTCCCCGAAGCCTTCCCCTCACCCGTGCCCTAATCCTAAACATTACGCTCACACTAACCCACGCCCTCACATGTACCCTCCCCCTAAAGTGCTGTCGTACCCTCAACTGGACCCTAAACCGTCCCCGTCCCCGAACCCTAACCCTAGCCCGAACCCTAACCCTAACCCTTCCTCGAAGCCTTCCCCTCACCCGTCCCCTAATTCTAACCCGTACGCTCACACTAACCCGCACCATCACACGTACGCTTCCCCTAAACCGTTGTCATACCCTCAGCTGGAACCTAAACCGTCCCCGTCCCCTAGCCCTAAGCCTAGCCAGAACCCTAACCCTAAACCTTCCCCGAAGCCTTCCCCTCACCCGTCCCCTAATCCTAACCCGTACGCTCACAGTAACCCGTGCCCTCACACATACGCTCCCCCTAAACCGTTGTCGTACCCTCACCTGGACCCTAAACCGTCCCCGTCCCCTAACACTAACCCTAGCCCGAACCCTAAACCTAACCCTTCCCCGAAGCCTTCCGCTCACCCGTCCCCTAATCCTAACCCGTACGCTCACACTAACCCGTGCCCTCACACGTACGCTCCCCCTAAACCGTTGTCGTACCCTCACCTGGACCCTAAACAGTCCCCGTCCCCTAACCCTAACCCTAGCCCGAACCCTAACCCTAACCCTTCCCCGAAGCCTTCCCCTCACCCGTCCCCTAATCCTAACCCATACGCTCACACTAACCTGCGCCCTCACACGTACGCTCCCCGTAAACCGTTGTCGTAACCTCACCTGGACCCTAAACCGTCCCCGTCCCCTAACCCTAACCCTAGCCCGAACCCTAGCCCGAACCCTTCCACGAAGCCTTCCCCTCACCCGTCCCCTAATCCTAACCCGTACGCTCACACTAACCCACGCGCTCACACGTACGCTTCCCCTAAAATGTTGTCGTACCCTCACCTGGACCCTAAACCGTCCCCGTCCTCTAATCCTAACCCTAGCCCGAACCCTAACCCTAAACCTTCCACGAAGCCTTCCTCTCACCCGTCCCCTAAGCCTAACACGTACCCTCACACTAACCCGCGCCCCCACACATTCGCTCCCCCTAAACCGTTGTCGTACACTCACCTGGACCCTAAACCGTCCCCGTCCCCTAACCCTAATCCTAGCCCGAACCCTAAACCTAACGCTTCCCCGAAGCCGTCCCCTCACCCGTCCCCTAATCCTAACCCATATGCACACACTAACCCACGCCCTCACACGTACGCTCCCCCTAAACCGCTGTCGTACCCTCACCTGGACCCTAAAACGTCCCCGTCCCCTAACCCTAACCCTAGCCCGAACCCTAAACCTAACCCTTCCCCGAAGCCTTCCCCTCACCCATCCTCTAATCCTAACACATACGCTCACACTAACCCGCGCCCTCACACGTACGCTCCCCCTAAACCGTTGTCGTATCCTCACCTGGACCGTAAACCGTCCCCGTCCCCTAAAACTAACCCTAGCCTGAACCCTAACCCTAACACTTCCCCAAAGCCTTCCCCTCACCCGTCCCCTAATCCTAACCCGTACGCTCACACTAACCCGCGCCCTCACACGTACCCTCCCCCTAAAGCGTTGTCATACCCTCACCTGGACCCTAAACCGTCCCCGTCCCCTAACCCTAACCCTAGCCCGAACCCTAAACCTAACCCTTCCAAGAAGCCTTCCCCTCACCCGTCCCCTAATCTTAACCCGTACGCTCACAGTAACCCGTGACCTCACACATACGCTCCCCTTAAAACGTTGTCGTACCCTCACCTGGACCCTAAATCGTCCCCGTCCCCGTCCCCTAACCCTAACCCTAGCCCGAACACTAAACCTAACCCTTCCCCGAAGCCTTCCCCTCACCCATCCCCTAACCCTAACCCGTACGCTCACACTAACCCGTGCCCTCACATGTACGCTGCCCATAAACCATTGTCGTACCCTCACCTGGACCCTAAACCGTCCCCATTCCCTAACCCTAACCCTAGCCCGAACCCTAAACCTAACACTTCCCCGAAGCCTTCCCCTCACCCGTCCCCTAATCCTAACCCGTACGCTCACACTAACACTCGCCCTCACACGTACGCTCCCCCTAAACCGTTGTCGTACCCTCACCTGTACCCTAAACCGTCCCCGATCCCTAACCCTAACCCTAGCCCGAACCCTAACCCTAACACTTCCCTGAAGCCTTCCCCTCACCCGTCCCCTAATCCTAACCCGTACGCTCACACTAACCCGCGCCCTCACATGTACGCTCCCCTTAAACCGTTGTCGTACCCTCACATGGACCCTAAACCGGCCCCGTCCCCTAACCCTAACCCTAGCCCGAACCCTTCCACGAAGCCTTCCCCTCATCCGTCCCCTAATCCTAACCCGTACGCTCACACTAACCCACACCCTCACACATTCGCTCCCCCTAAACCGTTGTCCTACCCTCACCTGGACCCGAAACCGTCCCCGTCCCCTAACCCTAACCTTAGCCCGAACCCTAACCCTAACCCTTCCCTGAAGCCTTCCCGTCACCCGTCCCCTAATCCTAACCCGTACGCTCACACTAACCCGCGCCCACACACGTACGCTCCCCCTAAAGCGTTGTCGTACCCTCACCTGGACCCTAAACCGTCACCGTCCCCTAACCCTAACCCTAGCCCGAGCCCTAAACCTAACCCTTCCCCGAAGCCTTCCCCTCACCCGTCCCCTAATCCTAACCCGTAAACTCACACTAACCCGTGTCCTCACACGTACGCTCCCCCTAAGCCGTTGTCGTAACCTCACCTGGACCCTAAACCGTCCCCGTCCCCTAACCCTAACCCTAGCCCGAACCCTAACCCTAACCCTTCCCCGAAGCCTTCCCCTCACCCGTCCCCTAATCCTAACCCGTACGCTCACACTAACCCGCGCCCTCACACGTACCCTTCCCCTAAAGCGTTGTCATACCCTCACCTGGACCCTAAACCGTCCCCGATCCCTAACCCTAACCCTAGCCCGAACCCTAACCCTAACACTTCCCCGAAGCCTTCCCCTCACCCGTCCCCTAATCCTAACCCGTACGCTCACACTAACCCGCGCCCTCACATGTACGCTCCCCTTAAACCGTTGTCGTACCCTCACATGGACCCTAAACCGGCCCCGTCCCCTAACCCTAACCCTAGCCCGAACCCTTCCACGAAGCCTTCCCCTCATCCGTCCCCTAATCCTAACCCGTACGCTCACACTAACCCACACCCTCACACATTCGCTCCCCCTAAACCGTTGTCCTACCCTCACCTGGACCCGAAACCGTCCCCGTCCCCTAACCCTAACCTTAGCCCGAACCCTAACCCTAACCCTTCCCTGAAGCCTTCCCGTCACCCGTCCCCTAATCCTAACCCGTACGCTCACACTAACCCGCGCCCACACACGTACGCTCCCCCTAAAGCGTTGTCGTACCCTCACCTGGACCCTAAACCGTCACCGTCCCCTAACCCTAACCCTAGCCCGAGCCCTAAACCTAACCCTTCCCCGAAGCCTTCCCCTCACCCGTCCCCTAATCCTAACCCGTAAACTCACACTAACCCGTGTCCTCACACGTACGCTCCCCCTAAGCCGTTGTCGTAACCTCACCTGGACCCTAAACCGTCCCCGTCCCCTAACCCTAACCCTAGCCCGAACCCTAACCCTAACCCTTCCCCGAAGCCTTCCCCTCACCCGTCCCCTAATCCTAACCCGTACGCTCACACTAACCCGCGCCCTCACACGTACCCTTCCCCTAAAGCGTTGTCATACCCTCACCTGGACCCTAAACTGTCCCCGTCCCCTAACCCTAATCCTAGCCCGAACCCTAAGCCTAACCCTTCCCCGAAGCCTTCCCCTCACCCTTCCACTAATCCTAACCCGTACGCTCACACTAACCCGCGCCCTCACACGTACCCTCCCCCTAAAGCGTTGTCGTACCTCACCTGGACCCTAAACCTTTCCCGTCCCCTAATCCTAACCCTAGCCCGAAACCTAACCCTAACACTTCCCCGAAGCCTTCCCCTCACCCGTCCCCTAATCCTAAACCTTACGCTCACACTAACCCACGCCCTCACACGTACCCTCCCCCTAAAGCACTGTCGTACCCTCAACTGGACCCTAAACCGTCCCCGTCCCCTAACCCTAACCCTAGAACGAACCCTAACCCTAACACTTCCCCGAAGCCTTCCCCTCACCCGTCCCCTAATTCTAACCCGTACGCTGACACTAACCCGCAGCCTCACACGTACGCTTCCCGTAAACCGTTGTCATACCCTCAGCTGGAACCTAAACCGTCCCCGTCCCCTAGCCCTAAGCCTAGCCAGAACCCTAACCCTAACCCTTCCCGGAAGCCTTCCCCTCACCCGTCCCCTAATCCTAACCCGTACGCTCACAGTAACCCGTGCCCTCACACATACGCTCCCCCTAAACCGTTGTCGTAACCTCACCTGGACCCTAAACCGTCCCCGTCCCCTAACACTAACCCTAGCCCGAACCCTAAACCTAAACCTTCCCCGAAGCCTTCCGCTCACCCGTCCCCTAATCCTAACCCGTACGCTCACACTAACCCGTGCCCTAACACGTACGCTCCACCTAAACCGTTGTCGTACCCTCACCTGGACCCTAAACCGTCCCCGTTCCCTAACCCTAAACCTAGACCGAACCCTAAACCTAACACTTCCCCGAAGCCTTCCCCTCACCCGTCCCCTAATCCTAACCCGTACGCTCACACTAACACGCGCCCTCACACGTACGCTCCCCCTAAACCGTTGTCGTACCCTCACCTGGACCCTAAACCGTCCCCGATCCCTAACCCTAACCCTAGCCCGAACCCTAACCCTAACCCTTCCCCGAAGCCTTCCCCTCACCCGTTCCCTAATCCTAACCCGTACGCTCACACTAACCCGCGCCCTCACATGTACGCTCCCCCTAAACCGTTGTCGTACCCTCACATGGAACCTAAACCGTCCCCGTCCCCTAACCCTAACCCTAGCCCGAACCCTTCCACGAAGCCTTCCCCTCACCCGTCCCCTAATCCTAACCCGTACGCTCACACTAACCCACGACCTCACACGTACGCTCCCCCTAAACCATACTCGTACCCTCACCTGGACCCTAAACCGTCCCCGTCCCCTAACCCTAACCCTAGCCCGAACCCTAAGCCTAACCCTTCCCCGAAGCCTTCCCCTCACCCTTCCACTAATCCTAACCCGTACGCTCACACTAACCCGCGCCCTCACACATACCCTTCCCCTAAAGCGTTGTCGTACCTCACCTGGACCCTAAACCTTCCCCGTCCCCTAACCCTAACCCTAGCCCGAACACTAACCCTAACACTTCCCCGAAGCCTTCCCCTCACCCATCCCCTAATGCTAACCCGTACGCTCACACTAACCCGCGCCCTCACACGTACGCTTCCCCTAAACCGTTGTCATACTCTCACCTGGAACCTAAACCGTCCCCGTACCCTAGGCCTAAGCCTAGCCAGAACCCTAAACCTAACCCTTCCCCGAAGCCTTCCCCTCACCCGTCCCCTAATCCTAACCCGTACGCTCACACTAACCCGCGCCCTCACACGTACCCTTCCCCTAAAGCGTTGTCATACCCTCACCTGGACCCTAAACCGTCCCCGATCCCTAACCCTAACCCTAGCCCGAACCCTAACCCTAACACTTCCCCGAAGCCTTCCCCTCACCCGTCCCCTAATCCTAACCCGTACGCTCACACTAACCCGCGCCCTCACATGTACGCTCCCCTTAAACCGTTGTCGTACCCTCACATGGACCCTAAACCGGCCCCGTCCCCTAACCCTAACCCTAGCCCGAACCCTTCCACGAAGCCTTCCCCTCATCCGTCCCCTAATCCTAACCCGTACGCTCACACTAACCCACACCCTCACACATTCGCTCCCCCTAAACCGTTGTCCTACCCTCACCTGGACCCGAAACCGTCCCCGTCCCCTAACCCTAACCTTAGCCCGAACCCTAACCCTAACCCTTCCCTGAAGCCTTCCCGTCACCCGTCCCCTAATCCTAACCCGTACGCTCACACTAACCCGCGCCCACACACGTACGCTCCCCCTAAAGCGTTGTCGTACCCTCACCTGGACCCTAAACCGTCACCGTCCCCTAACCCTAACCCTAGCCCGAGCCCTAAACCTAACCCTTCCCCGAAGCCTTCCCCTCACCCGTCCCCTAATCCTAACCCGTAAACTCACACTAACCCGTGTCCTCACACGTACGCTCCCCCTAAGCCGTTGTCGTAACCTCACCTGGACCCTAAACCGTCCCCGTCCCCTAACCCTAACCCTAGCCCGAACCCTAACCCTAACCCTTCCCCGAAGCCTTCCCCTCACCCGTCCCCTAATCCTAACCCGTACGCTCACACTAACCCGCGCCCTCACACGTACCCTTCCCCTAAAGCGTTGTCATACCCTCACCTGGACCCTAAACTGTCCCCGTCCCCTAACCCTAATCCTAGCCCGAACCCTAAGCCTAACCCTTCCCCGAAGCCTTCCCCTCACCCTTCCACTAATCCTAACCCGTACGCTCACACTAACCCGCGCCCTCACACGTACCCTCCCCCTAAAGCGTTGTCGTACCTCACCTGGACCCTAAACCTTTCCCGTCCCCTAATCCTAACCCTAGCCCGAAACCTAACCCTAACACTTCCCCGAAGCCTTCCCCTCACCCGTCCCCTAATCCTAAACCTTACGCTCACACTAACCCACGCCCTCACACGTACCCTCCCCCTAAAGCACTGTCGTACCCTCAACTGGACCCTAAACCGTCCCCGTCCCCTAACCCTAACCCTAGAACGAACCCTAACCCTAACACTTCCCCGAAGCCTTCCCCTCACCCGTCCCCTAATTCTAACCCGTACGCTGACACTAACCCGCAGCCTCACACGTACGCTTCCCGTAAACCGTTGTCATACCCTCAGCTGGAACCTAAACCGTCCCCGTCCCCTAGCCCTAAGCCTAGCCAGAACCCTAACCCTAACCCTTCCCGGAAGCCTTCCCCTCACCCGTCCCCTAATCCTAACCCGTACGCTCACAGTAACCCGTGCCCTCACACATACGCTCCCCCTAAACCGTTGTCGTAACCTCACCTGGACCCTAAACCGTCCCCGTCCCCTAACACTAACCCTAGCCCGAACCCTAAACCTAAACCTTCCCCGAAGCCTTCCGCTCACCCGTCCCCTAATCCTAACCCGTACGCTCACACTAACCCGTGCCCTAACACGTACGCTCCACCTAAACCGTTGTCGTACCCTCACCTGGACCCTAAACCGTCCCCGTTCCCTAACCCTAAACCTAGACCGAACCCTAAACCTAACACTTCCCCGAAGCCTTCCCCTCACCCGTCCCCTAATCCTAACCCGTACGCTCACACTAACACGCGCCCTCACACGTACGCTCCCCCTAAACCGTTGTCGTACCCTCACCTGGACCCTAAACCGTCCCCGATCCCTAACCCTAACCCTAGCCCGAACCCTAACCCTAACCCTTCCCCGAAGCCTTCCCCTCACCCGTTCCCTAATCCTAACCCGTACGCTCACACTAACCCGCGCCCTCACATGTACGCTCCCCCTAAACCGTTGTCGTACCCTCACATGGAACCTAAACCGTCCCCGTCCCCTAACCCTAACCCTAGCCCGAACCCTTCCACGAAGCCTTCCCCTCACCCGTCCCCTAATCCTAACCCGTACGCTCACACTAACCCACGACCTCACACGTACGCTCCCCCTAAACCATACTCGTACCCTCACCTGGACCCTAAACCGTCCCCGTCCCCTAACCCTAACCCTAGCCCGAACCCTAAGCCTAACCCTTCCCCGAAGCCTTCCCCTCACCCTTCCACTAATCCTAACCCGTACGCTCACACTAACCCGCGCCCTCACACATACCCTTCCCCTAAAGCGTTGTCGTACCTCACCTGGACCCTAAACCTTCCCCGTCCCCTAACCCTAACCCTAGCCCGAACACTAACCCTAACACTTCCCCGAAGCCTTCCCCTCACCCATCCCCTAATGCTAACCCGTACGCTCACACTAACCCGCGCCCTCACACGTACGCTTCCCCTAAACCGTTGTCATACTCTCACCTGGAACCTAAACCGTCCCCGTACCCTAGGCCTAAGCCTAGCCAGAACCCTAAACCTAACCCTTCCCCGAAGCCTTCCCCTCACCCGTCCCCTAATCCTAACCCGTACGCTCACACTAACCCGCGCCCTCACACGTACCCTTCCCCTAAAGCGTTGTCATACCCTCACCTGGACCCTAAACCGTCCCCGATCCCTAACCCTAACCCTAGCCCGAACCCTAACCCTAACACTTCCCCGAAGCCTTCCCCTCACCCGTCCCCTAATCCTAACCCGTACGCTCACACTAACCCGCGCCCTCACATGTACGCTCCCCTTAAACCGTTGTCGTACCCTCACATGGACCCTAAACCGGCCCCGTCCCCTAACCCTAACCCTAGCCCGAACCCTTCCACGAAGCCTTCCCCTCATCCGTCCCCTAATCCTAACCCGTACGCTCACACTAACCCACACCCTCACACATTCGCTCCCCCTAAACCGTTGTCCTACCCTCACCTGGACCCGAAACCGTCCCCGTCCCCTAACCCTAACCTTAGCCCGAACCCTAACCCTAACCCTTCCCTGAAGCCTTCCCGTCACCCGTCCCCTAATCCTAACCCGTACGCTCACACTAACCCGCGCCCACACACGTACGCTCCCCCTAAAGCGTTGTCGTACCCTCACCTGGACCCTAAACCGTCACCGTCCCCTAACCCTAACCCTAGCCCGAGCCCTAAACCTAACCCTTCCCCGAAGCCTTCCCCTCACCCGTCCCCTAATCCTAACCCGTAAACTCACACTAACCCGTGTCCTCACACGTACGCTCCCCCTAAGCCGTTGTCGTAACCTCACCTGGACCCTAAACCGTCCCCGTCCCCTAACCCTAACCCTAGCCCGAACCCTAACCCTAACCCTTCCCCGAAGCCTTCCCCTCACCCGTCCCCTAATCCTAACCCGTACGCTCACACTAACCCGCGCCCTCACACGTACCCTTCCCCTAAAGCGTTGTCATACCCTCACCTGGACCCTAAACTGTCCCCGTCCCCTAACCCTAATCCTAGCCCGAACCCTAAGCCTAACCCTTCCCCGAAGCCTTCCCCTCACCCTTCCACTAATCCTAACCCGTACGCTCACACTAACCCGCGCCCTCACACGTACCCTCCCCCTAAAGCGTTGTCGTACCTCACCTGGACCCTAAACCTTTCCCGTCCCCTAATCCTAACCCTAGCCCGAAACCTAACCCTAACACTTCCCCGAAGCCTTCCCCTCACCCGTCCCCTAATCCTAAACCTTACGCTCACACTAACCCACGCCCTCACACGTACCCTCCCCCTAAAGCACTGTCGTACCCTCAACTGGACCCTAAACCGTCCCCGTCCCCTAACCCTAACCCTAGAACGAACCCTAACCCTAACACTTCCCCGAAGCCTTCCCCTCACCCGTCCCCTAATTCTAACCCGTACGCTGACACTAACCCGCAGCCTCACACGTACGCTTCCCGTAAACCGTTGTCATACCCTCAGCTGGAACCTAAACCGTCCCCGTCCCCTAGCCCTAAGCCTAGCCAGAACCCTAACCCTAACCCTTCCCGGAAGCCTTCCCCTCACCCGTCCCCTAATCCTAACCCGTACGCTCACAGTAACCCGTGCCCTCACACATACGCTCCCCCTAAACCGTTGTCGTAACCTCACCTGGACCCTAAACCGTCCCCGTCCCCTAACACTAACCCTAGCCCGAACCCTAAACCTAAACCTTCCCCGAAGCCTTCCGCTCACCCGTCCCCTAATCCTAACCCGTACGCTCACACTAACCCGTGCCCTAACACGTACGCTCCACCTAAACCGTTGTCGTACCCTCACCTGGACCCTAAACCGTCCCCGTTCCCTAACCCTAAACCTAGACCGAACCCTAAACCTAACACTTCCCCGAAGCCTTCCCCTCACCCGTCCCCTAATCCTAACCCGTACGCTCACACTAACACGCGCCCTCACACGTACGCTCCCCCTAAACCGTTGTCGTACCCTCACCTGGACCCTAAAACGTCCCCGATCCCTAACCCTAACCCTAGCCCGAACCCTAACCCTAACCCTTCCCCGAAGCCTTCCCCTCACCCGTTCCCTAATCCTAACCCGTACGCTCACACTAACCCGCGCCCTCACATGTACGCTCCCCCTAAACCGTTGTCGTACCCTCACATGGAACCTAAACCGTCCCCGTCCCCTAACCCTAACCCTAGCCCGAACCCTTCCACGAAGCCTTCCCCTCACCCGTCCCCTAATCCTAACCCGTACGCTCACACTAACCCACGACCTCACACGTACGCTCCCCCTAAACCATACTCGTACCCTCACCTGGACCCTAAACCGTCCCCGTCCCCTAACCCTAACCCTAGCCCGAACCCTAAGCCTAACCCTTCCCCGAAGCCTTCCCCTCACCCTTCCACTAATCCTAACCCGTACGCTCACACTAACCCGCGCCCTCACACATACCCTTCCCCTAAAGCGTTGTCGTACCTCACCTGGACCCTAAACCTTCCCCGTCCCCTAACCCTAACCCTAGCCCGAACACTAACCCTAACACTTCCCCGAAGCCTTCCCCTCACCCATCCCCTAATGCTAACCCGTACGCTCACACTAACCCGCGCCCTCACACGTACGCTTCCCCTAAACCGTTGTCATACTCTCACCTGGAACCTAAACCGTCCCCGTACCCTAGGCCTAAGCCTAGCCAGAACCCTAAACCTAACCCTTCCCCGAAGCCTTCCCCTCACCCGTCCCCTAATCTTAACCCGTACGCTCACAGTAACCCGTGACCTCACACATACGCTCCCCTTAAAACGTTGTCGTACCCTCACCTGGACCCTAAATCGTCCCCGTCCCCATCCCCTAACCCTAACCCTAGCCCGAACACTAAACCTAACCCTTCCCCGAAGCCTTCCCCTCACCCGTCCCCTAACCCTAACCCGTACGCTCACACTAACCCGTGCCCTCACATGTACGCTGCCCATAAACCATTGTCGTACCCTCACCTGGACCCTAAACCCTCCCCATTCCCTAACCCTAACCCTAGCCCGAACCCTAAACCTAACACTTCCCCGAAGCCTTCCCCTCACCCGTCCCCTAATCCTAACCCGTACGCTCACACTAACACTCGCCCTCACACGTACGCTCCCCCTAAACCGTTGTCGTACACTCACCTGTACCCTAAACCGTCCCCGATCCCTAACCCTAACCCTAGCCCGAACCCTAACCCTAACACTTCCCCGAAGCATTCCCCTCACCCGTCCCCTAATCCTAACCCATACGCTCACACTAACCCGCGCCCTCACATGTACGCTCCCCTTAAACCGTTGTCGTACCCTCACATGGACCCTAAACCGGCCCCGTCCCCTAACCCTAACCCTAGCCCGAACCCTTCCACGAAGCCTTCCCCTCATCCGTCCCCTAATCCTAACCCGTACGCTCACACTAACCCACACCCTCACACATTCGCTCCCCCTAAACCGTTGTCCTACCCTCACCTGGACCCGAAACCGTCCCCGTCCCCTAACCCTAACCTTAGCCAGAACCCTAACCCTAACCCTTCCCGGAAGCCTTCCCCTCACCCGTCCCCTAATCCTAACCCGTACGCTCACAGTAACCCGTGCCCTCACACATACGCTCCCCCTAAACCGTTGTCGTAACCGCACCTGGACCCTAAACCGTCCCCGTCCCCTAACACTAACCCTAGCCCGAACCCTAAACCTAAACATTCCCCAAAGCCTTCCGCTCACCCGTCCCCTAATCCTAACCCGTACGCTCACACTAACCCGTGCCCTAACACGTACGCTCCACCTAAACCGTTGTCGTACCCTCACCTGGACCCTAAACCGTCCCCGTTCCCTAACCCTAAACCTAGACCGAACCCTAAACCTAACACTTCCCCGAAGCCTTCCCCTCACCCGACCCCTAATCCTAACCCGTACGCTCACACTAACACGCGCCCTCACACGTACGCTCCCCCTAAACCGTTGTCGTACCCTCACCTGGACCCTAAACCGTCCCCGATCCCTAACCCTAACCCTAGCCCGAACCCTAACCCTAACCCTTCCCCGAAGCCTTCCCCTCACCCGTTCCCTAATCCTAACCCGTACGCTCACACTAACCCGCGCCCTCACATGTACGCTCCCCCTAAACCGTTGTCGTACCCTCACATGGAACCTAAACCGTCCCCGTCCCCTAACCCTAACCCTAGCCCGAACCCTTCCACGAAGCCTTCCCCTCACCCGTCCCCTAATCCTAACCCGTACGCTCACACTAACCCACGCCCTCACACGTACGCTCCCCCTAAACCATACTCGTACCCTCACCTGGACCCTAAACCGTCCCCGTCCCCTAACCCTAACTCTAGCCCGAACCCTAAACCTAAAACTTCCCCGAAGCCTTCCCCTCACCCTTCCCCTAATCCTAACCCGTACGCTCACACTAACCCGCGCCCTCACACGTACGCTCCCCCTAAAATGTTGTCGTACCCTCACCTGGACCCTAAACCGTCCCCATCCCCTAACCCTAACCCTAGCCCGAACCCTAACGCTAACACTTCCCCGAAGCCTTCCCCTCACCCGTCCCCTAATCCTAACCCATACGCTCACACTAACCTGCGCCCTCACACGTACGCTCCCCGTAAACCGTTGTCGTAACCTCACCTGGACCCTAAACCGTCCCCGTCCCCTAACCCTAACCCTAGCCCGAACCCTAAACCTAACGCTTCCCCGAAGGCTTCCCCTCACCCGTCCCCTAATCCTAACCCATATGCACACACTAACCCGCGCCCTCACACATACGCTCCCCCTAAACCGTTGTCGTATCCTCACCTGGACTGTAAACCTTCCCCGTCCCATAATCCAAACCCTAGCCCGAAACCTAACCCTAACACTTCCCCGAAGCCTTCCCCTCACCCGTCCCCTAATCCTAACCCGTACGCTCACACTAACCCACGCCCTCACATGTACGCTCCCCCTCAACCATACTCGTACCCTCACCTGAACCCTAAACCGTCCCCGTCCCCTAACCCTAACCCTAGCCCGAACCCTAAACCTAAAACTTCCCCGAAGCCTTCCCCTCACCCGTCCCCTAATCCTAACCCGTACGCTCACACTAACCCGCGCCGTCACACGTACGCTCCCCCTAAAATGTTGTCGTACCCTCACCTGGACCCTAAACCGTCCCCATCCCCTAACCCTAACCCTAGCCCGAACCCTAACCCTAACACTTCCCCGAAGCCTTCCCCTCACCCGTCCCCTAATCCTAACCCATACGCTCACACTAACTTGCGCCCTCACACGTACGCTCCCCGTAAACCGTTGTCGTAACCTCACCTGGACCCTAAACTCTCCCCGTCCCCTAACCCTAACCCTAGCCCGAACCCTAGCCCGAACCCTTCCACGAAGCCTTCCCCTCACCCGTCCCCTAATCCTAACCCGTACGCTCACACTAACCCACGCGCTCACACGTACGCTTCCCCTAAAATGTTGTCGTACCCTCACCTCGACCCTAAACCGTCCCCGTCCCCTAACCCTAACCCTAGCCAGAACCCTAACCCTAACCCTTCCACGAAGCCTTCCTCTCACCCGTCCCCTAAGCCTAACACGTACCCTCACACTAACCCGCGCCCTCACACATTCGCTCCCCCTAAAACGTTGTCGTAACCTCACCTGGACCCTAAACCGTACCCGTCACCTAACCCTAACCCTAGCCCGAACCCTAAACCTAACGCTTCCCGAAAGGCTTCCCCTCACCCGTCCCCTAATCCTAACCCATATGCACACACTAAACCGCGCCCTCACACGTACGCTCCCCCTAAACCGCTGTCGTACCCTCACCTGGACCCTAAAACGTCCCCGTCCCCTAACCCTAACCCTAGCCCGAACCCTAAACCGAACCCTTCCCCGAAGCCTTCCCCTCACCCATCCCCTAATCCTAACACATACGCTCACACTAACCCGCGCCCTCACACGTACGCTCCCCCTAAACCGTTGTCGTATCCTCACCTGGACCGTAAACCGTCCCCGTCCCCTAAAACTAACCCTAGCCTGAACCCTAACCCTAACCCTTCCCCAAAGCCTTCCCCTCACCCGTCCCCTAATCCTAACCCGTACGCTCACACTAACCCGCGCCCTCACACGTACCCTCCCCCTAAAGCGTTGTCATACCCTCACCTGGACCCTAAACCGTCCCCGTCCCCTAACGCTAACCCTAGCCCGAACCCTAAGCCTAACCCTTCCCCGAAGCCTTCCCCTCACCCTTCCACTAATCCTAACCCGTAGGCTCACACTAACCCGCGCCCTCACACGTACCCTCCCCCTAAAGCGTTGTCGTACCTCACCTGGACCCTAAACCTTCCCCGTCCCCCAATCCTAACCCTAGCCCGAAACCTATCCCTAACACTTACCCGAAGCCTTCCCCTCACCCGTCCCCTAATCCTAAACCTTACGCTCACACTAACCCACGCCCTCACACGTACCCTCCCCCTAAAGCGCTGTCGTACCCTCAACTGGACCCTAAACCGTCCCCGTCCCCTAACCCTAACCCTAGCCCGAACCCTAACCCTATCACTTCCCCGAAGCCTTCCACTCACCCATCCCCTAATGCTAACCCGTACGCTCACACTAACCCGCGCCCTCACACGTACGCTTCCCCTAAACCGTTGTCATACCCTCACCTGGAACCTAAACCGTCCCCGTACCCTAGCCCTAAGCCTAGCCAGAACCCTAACCCTAACCCTTCCCCGAAGCCTTCCCCTCACCTGTCCCCTAATCTTAACCCGTATGCTCACAGTAACCCGTGCCCTCACACATACGCTCCCCTTAAAACGTTGTCGTACCCTCACCTGGACCCTAAATCGTCCCCGTCCCCGTCCCCTAACCCTAACCCTAGCCCGAACCCTAAACCTAACCCTTCCCCGAAGCCTTCCCCTCACCCGTCCCCTAACCCTAACCCGTACGCTCACACTAACCCGTGCCCTCACATGTACGCTCCCCATAAACCATTGTCGTACCCTCACCTGGACCCTAAACCGTCCCCATTCCCTAACCCTAACCCTAGCCCAAACCCTAAACCTAACACTTCCCCGAAGCCTTCCCCTCACCCGTCCCCTAATCCTAACCCGTACGCTCACAGTAACACGCGCCCTCACACGTACGCTCCCCCTAAAGCGTTGTCGTACCCTCACCTGGACCCTAAACCGTCCCCGTCCCCTAACCCTAAACCTAGCCCGAACCCTAAACCTAACCCTTCCCCGAAGCCTTCCCCTCACCCGTCCCCTAATCCTAACCCGTACACTCACACTAACCCGTGTCCTCACACGTACGCTCCCCCTAAGCCGTTGTCGTACCCTCACCTGGACCCTAAACCGTCCCCGTCCCCTAATCCTAACCCTAGCCCGAACCCTAACCCTAAGCCTTCCCCGAAGCCTTCCCCTCACCCGTCCCCTAATCCTAACCCGTACGCTCACACTAACCCGTGCCCTCACACGTACCCTCCCCCTAAAGCGTTGTCATACCCTCACCTGGACCCTAAACCGTCCCCGTCCCCTAACCCTAATCCTAGCCCGAACCCTAAGCCTAACCCTTCCCCGAAGCCTTCCCCTCACCCTTCCACTAATCCTAACCCGTACGCTCACACTAACCCGCGCCCTCACACGTACCCTCCCCCTAAAGCGTTGTCGTACCTCACCTGGACCCTAAACCGTCCCCGTCCCCTAATCCTAACCCTAGCCCGAACCCTAACCCTAAGCCTTCCCCGAAGCCTTCCCCTCACCCGTCCCCTAATCCTAACCCGTACGCTCACACTAACCCACGCCCTCACACGTACGCTCCCCCTAAACCATACTCGTACCCTCACCTGGACCCTAAACTGTCCCCGTCCCCTAACACTAACCCTAGCCCGAACCCTAACCCTAACACTTCCCTGAAGCCTTCCCCTCACCCGTCCCCCAATCCTAACCCGTACGCTCACACTAACCTGCGCCCTCACACGCACACTCCCCCTAAACCGTTGTCGTACCCTCACATGGACACTAAACCGTCCCCGTCCCCGTCCCCTAATCCTAGCCCGAACCCTAACCCTAACATTTCCCCGAAGCCTTCCCCTCACCAATCCCCTAATCCTAACCCGTACACTCACACTAACCCGCGCCCTCACACATACGCTCCCCCTAAACCGTTGTGGTACCCTCACCTGGACCCTAAACCGTCCCCGTCCCCTAACCCTAACCCTAGCACGAACCCTAACCCTAACACTTCCCCGAAGCCTTCCCCTCACCCGTCCCCTAATCCTAACCCGTACGCTCACACTAACCCGCGCCCTCACATGTACGCTCCCCCTAAAGTGTTGTCATACCCTCACCTGCAACCTAAACTGTCCCTGTCCCCTAACGCTAACCCTAGCCCGAACTCTAACCCTAACCCTTCCCCGAAGCCTTCCCCTCACCCGTCCCCTAATCCTAAACCGTAGGCTCACACTAACCCGCGCCCTCACACGTACCCTCCCCCTAAAGTGCTGTCTTACTCTCAACTGGACCCTAAACCGTCCCCGTCCCCTAAACCTAACCCTAGCCCGAACCCTAACCCTAACCCTTCCCCGAAAACTTCCGCTCACCCGTCCCCTAATCCTAACCCGTACGCTCACACTAACCCGCGCCCTCACACGTACGCTCCCCCTAAACTGTTGTCGTACCCTCACATGGACCCTAAACCGTCCCCGTCCCCTAACCCTAACCCTAGCCCGAACCCTAACCCTAACCCTTCCCCGAAGCCTTCCCCTCACCCGTCCCCTAACCGTAACCCGTACGCTCACACTAACCCTCGCCATCACACGTATGCTCCCCCTAAACCGTTGTCGTACCCTCACCTAGACCCTAAACCGTCCCTTAGTCCTAACCCGGACGCTCACACTAACCCGCGCACTCACATTTACGCTCCCCCTAAACCGTTGTAGGTCCCTCACCAGGACCCTAAACCGTCCCCGTCCCCTAACCCTAACCCTAGCCCGAACCCTAAACCTAACCCTTCCCCGAAGCCTTCCCCTCACCCGTCCCCTAATCCTAAACCGTACGCTCACACTAACCCATGCCCTCACACGTACCCTCCCCCTAAAGTGCTGTCTTACACTCAACTGGACCCTAAACCGTCCTCGTCCCCTAACCCTAACCCTAGCCCGAATCCTAACCCTAACCCTTCCCCGAAGCCTTCCCCTCACCCGTCCCCTAATCCTAACCCGTACGCTCACACTAACACGCGCCCTCACACGTACGCTCCCCCTAAACCGTTGTCGTACCCTCACCTTGACCCTAAATCGTCCCCTTCCCCTAAACCTAACCCTAGCCCGAACCCTAACCCTAACCTTTCCACGAAGCCTTCCCCTCACCCGTCCCATGATCCTAACCCGTACGCTCATACTAACCCGCACCCTCACACATTCGTTCCCCCTAAAGCGTTTTCGTACCCTCACCTGGACCCTAAACCGTCCCCGATCCCTAACCCTAACCCTAGCCCGAACCCTAACCCTAACCCTTCCCCGAAGCCTTCCCCTCACCCGTCCCCTAATCCTAACCCGTACGCTCACACTAACCCGCGCCCTCACATGTACGCTCCCCCTAAATCGTTGTCGTACCCTCACATGGAACCTAAACCGTCCCCGTCCCCTAACCCTAACCCTAGCCCGAACCCTTCCACGAAGCCTTCCCCTCACCCGTCCCCTAATCCTAACCCGTACGCTCACACTAACCCACGCCCTCACACGTACGCTCCCCCTAAACCATACTCCAACCCTCACCTGGACTCTAAACCGTCCCCGTCCCCTAACCCTAACCCTAGCCCGAACCCTAAATCTAAAACTTCCCCGAAGCCTTCCCCTCACCCGTCCCCTAATCCTAACCCGTACGCTCACACTACCCGCGCCCTCACACGTACGCTCCCCCTAAAATGTTGTCGTACCCTCACCTGGACCCTAAACCGTCCCCATCCCCTAACCCTAACCCTAGCCCGAACCCTAACGCTAACCCTTCCCCGAAGCCTTCCCCTCACCCGTCCCCTAATCCTAACACATACGCTCACACTAACCTGCGCCCTCACATGTACGCTCTCCGTAAACCGTTGTCGTAACCTCACCTGGACCCTAAACCATCCCCGTCCCCTAACCCTAACCCTAGCCCGAACCCTAAACCTAACGCTTCCCCGAAGCCTTCCCCTCACCCGTCCCCTAATCCTAACCCATATGCACACACTAACCCGCGCCCTCACACGTACGCTCCCCCTAAACCGCTGTCGTACCCTGACCTGGAACCTAAAACGTCCCCGTCCCCTACCCCTAACCATAGACCGAACCCTAAACCTAACCCTTCCCCGAAGCCTTCCCATCACCCATCCCCTAATCCTAACACATACGCTCACACTAACCCGCGCCCTCACACATACGCTCCCCCTAAACCGTTGTCGTATCCTCACCTGGACCGTAAACCTTCCCCGTCCCCTAATCCTAACCCTAGCCCGAAACCTAACCCTAACACTTCCCCGAAGCCTTCCCCTCACTCGTCCCCTAATCCTAAACCTTACGCTCACACTAACCCACGCCCTCACACGTACCCTCCCCCTAAAGCCCTGTCGTACCCTCAACTGGACCCTAAACCGTCCCCGTCCCCTAACCCTAACCCTAGCCCGAACCCTAACCCTAACACTTCCCCGAAGCCTTCCCCTCACCCGTCCCCTAATGCTAACCCGTACGCTCACACTAACCCGCGCCCTCACACGTACGCTTCCCTTAAACCGTTGTCATACCCTCACCTGGAACCTAAACCGTCCCCGTACCCTAGCCCTAAGCCTAGCCAGAACCCTAACCCTAACCCTTCCCCGAAGCCTTCCCCTCACCCGTCCCCTAATCCTAACCCGTACGCTCACAGTAACCCATGCCCTCACACATACGCTCCCCTTAAACCGTTGTCGTACCCTCACCTGGACTCTAAATCGTCCCCGTCCCCGTCCCCTAACCCTAACCCTAGCCCGAAC
Organism: Leucopleurus acutus; assembly: GCF_964270905.1. NCBI lineage: Eukaryota > Metazoa > Chordata > Mammalia > Artiodactyla > Delphinidae > Leucopleurus > Leucopleurus acutus. The sequence continues at coordinate 798,007 of NW_028139184.1, forward strand.
CCTAAACCTAACACTTCCCCGAAGCCTTCCCCTCACCCGTCCCCTAATCCTAACCCGTACGCTCACACTAACCCGTGCCCTCACATGTACGCTCCCCCTAAACCGTTGTCGTACCCTCACCTGGACCCTAAACCGTCCCCATTCCCTAACCCTAAACCTAGCCCGAACCCTAAACCTAACACTTCCCCGAAGCCTTCCCCTCACCCGTCCCCTAATCCTAACGCATACGCTCACACTAAACCGCGCCCTCACATGTACGCTCCCCGTAAACCGTTGTCGTAACCTCACCTGGACCCTAAACCGTCCCCGTCCCCGTCCCCTAATCCTAGCCCGAACCCTAACCCTAACCCTTCCCCGAAGCCTTCCCCTCACCCGTCCCTTAATCCTAACCTGTACGCTCACACTAACCCGTGCCCTCACACGTACGCTCCCCCTAAACTGTTGTCGTACCCTCACCTGGACCCTAAACCGTCCCCATCCCCTAACCCTAACCCTATCCCGAACCCTTCAACGAAGCCTTCCCCTCACACGTCCCCTAATCCTAACCCGTACGCTCACACTAACCCACACCCTCACACATTCGCTCCCCCTAAACCGTTGTCGTACCCTCACCTGGACCCTAAACCATCCCCGTCCCCTAACCCTAAACCTAGCCCGAACCCTAACCCTAACCCTTCCCCGAAGCCTTCCCCTCACCCGTCCCCTAATCCTAACCCGTACGCTCACACTAACCCGCGCCCTCACACGTACACTCCCCGTAAACCATTGTCGTACCCTCACCTGGAGCGAAAACGGTCCCCGTCCCCTAACCCTAACCCTAGCCCGAACCCTAACCCTAACCCTTCCCCGAAGCCTTCCCCTCACCCGTCCCCTAATCCTAACCTGTACGCTCACACTAACCCACGCCCTCACACGTATGCACCCCATAAACCATACTCGTACCCTCACCTGGACCCTAAACCGTCCCTATCCCCTAACCCTAACCCTAGCCCGAACCCTAAACCTAAACCTTCCCCGAAGCCTTCCCCTCACCCGTCCCCTAATCCTAACCTGTACGCTCACACTAACCCGTGCCCTCACACGTACGCTCCCCCTAAACTGTTGTCGTACCCTCACCTGGACCCTAAACCGTCCCCATCCCCTAACCCTAACCCTAGCCCGAAACCTAACCCTAACACTTCCCCGAAGCCTTCCCCTCACCCGTCCCCTAATCCTAAATCATACGCTCACACTAACCCGCGCCCTCACACGTACGCTCCCCATAAACCGTTGTCGTAACCTCACCTGGACCCTAAACCGTCCCCGTCCCCTCACCCTAACCCTAGCCCGAACCCTAACCATAACCCTTCCCCGAAGCCTTCCCCTCACCCGTCCCATAATCCTAAACCGTACGCTCACACTAACCCACGCCCTCACACGTACCCTCCCCCTAAAGCGTTGTCGTACCCTCAACTGGACCCTAAACCGTCCCAGTCCCCTATCCCTAACCCTAGCCCGAACCCTAACCCTAACACTTCCCAGAAGCCTTCCCCTCACCCGTCCCCAAATCCTAACACGTACGTTCACACTAACCCGCGCCCTCAAATGTACGCTCCCCCTAAACCGTTGTCGTACCCTCACCTGGACCCTAAACCGTCCCCGTCCCCTAATCCTAACCCTAGCCCGAACCCTAAACCTAACCCTTCGCCGAAGCCTTCCCCTCACCCGTCCCATAATCCTAAGACGTACGCTCACACTACCCCACGCCCTCACACGTACGCTCACCCTAAACTGTTGTCGTACCCTCACCTGGACCCTAAACCGTCCCCATCCCGTAATCCTAACCCTAGCCCGAACCCTAAACCTAACCCTTCGACGAAGCCTTCCCCTCACCCGTCCCATAATCCTAAGACGTACGCTCACACTAACCCACGCCCTCACACGTACGCTCACCCTAAACTGTTGTCGTACCCTCACCTGGACCCTAAACCGTCCCCGTCCCCTAACCCTAACCCTAGCCCGAACCCTAACCCTAACACTTCCCCGAAGCTTTCCCCTCACCCGTCCCCTAATCCTAAACCGTATGTTCACACTAACCCGCGCCCTCACACGTACCCTCCCCCTAAAGCGCTGTCGTACCCTCAACTGGACCCTAAACCGTCCCCGTCCCCTAGCCCTAACCCTAGCCCGAACCCTAAACCTAACCCTTCCCCGAAGCCTTCCCCTCACCCGTCCCCTAATCCTAACCCGTACGCTCACAGTAACCCATGCCCTCACACGTACTCTCCCCCTAAACTGTTGTCGTAAGCTCACCTGGACCCTAAACCGTCCCCGTCCCCTAACCCTAACCCTAGCCCGTACCCTAACCCTAACCCTTCCCCGAAGCCTTCCCCTCACCCGTCCCCTAATCCTAACCCGTACGCTCACACTAACCCGCGCCCTCACAGGTACCCTCCCCCTAAAGCGTTGTCGTACCCTCTCCTTGACCCTAAACCGTCCACATCCCCTAACCGTAACCCTAGCCCGACACCTAACCCTAACACTTCCCCGAAGCCTTCCCCTCACCTGTCCCCTAATCCTAACCCGTACGCTCACACTAACATGCGCCCTCACACGTACGCTCCGCCTAAACCGTTGTCGTACCCTCACCTTGTCCCTAAACCGTCCCCGTCCCATAAACCTAACCCTAGCCCGAACCCTAACACTAACCCTTCACTGAATCCTTCCCCTCACCCGTCCCCTAATCCTAACCCACACGCTCACACTAACCCGCGCCCTCACACGTATCCTCCCCGTAAACCATTGTCGTAACCTCACCTGGACCCTAAACCGTCCCCGTCCCCGTCCCCTAACCCTAGCACGAACCCTAACCCTAACCCTTCCCCGAAGCCTTCCCCTCACCCGTCCCCTAATCCTAACCCGTACGCTCACACTAACCCATGCCCTCACACGTACGCTCCCCCTAAACCGTTGTCGTACCCTAACCTGGACACAAAATGATCCCCGTCCCCTAAACCTAACCCTAGCCCTAGCCCGAACCCTAACCCTAACCCTTCCCCAAAGCCTTCCCCTCACCCGTCCCCTAATCCTAACCCGTACGCTCACACTAACCCAAGCCCTCACACGTACGCTCCCCCTAAAGCGTTGTCGTACCCCCACCTGGACCCTAAACCGTCCCCGTCCCCTAACCCTAACCCTAGCCCGAACCCTAAACCTAACGCTTCCCCGAAGCCTTCCCCTCACCCGTCCTCTAATCCTAACCCATATGCACACACTAACCCGCGCCCTCACACGTACGCTCCCCCTAAACCGCTGTCGTACCCTCACCTGGACCCTAAAACCTCCCCGTCCCCTAAACCTAACCCTAGCCCGAACCCTAACCCTAACCCTTCCCCGAAGCCTTCCCCTCACCCATCCCTTAATCCTAACCCATACGCTCACACTAACCTGCGCCCTCACACGTACGCTCCCCCTAAACCGTTGTCGTATCCTCACCTGGACTGTAAACCGTCCCCGTCCGCTAACCCTAACCCTAGCCCGAACCCTAAACCTAACGCTTCCCCGAAGCCTTCCCCTCACCCGTCCTCTAATCCTAACCCATATGCACACACTAACCCGCGCCCTCACACGTACGCTCCCCCTAAACCGCTGTCGTACCCTCACCTGGACCCTAAAACCTCCCCGTCCCCTAAACCTAACCCTAGCCCGAACCCTAACCTTAACCCTTCCCCGAAGCCTTCCCCTCTCCCATCCCTTAATCCTAACCCATACGCTCACACTAACCTGCGCCCTCACACGTACGCTCCCCCTAAACCGTTGTCGTATCCTCACCTGGACTGTAAACCGTCCCCGTCCGCTAACACTAATCCTAGCCCGAACCCTAACCCTAACCATTCCCCGAAGCCTTCCCCTCACCCGTCCCCTAATCCTAACCCGTACGCTCACACTAACCCGCGCCCTCACACGTACCCTCCCCCTAAAGCGTTGTCATACCCTCACCTGGACCCTAAACCGTCCCCGTACCCTAACCCTAACCCTAGCACGAACCCTAAGCCTAACCCTTCCCCGAAGCCTTCCCCTCACCCTTCCACTAATCCTAACCCGTACGCTCACACTAACTCGCGCCCTCACACGTACCCTCCCCCTAAAGCGTTGTCGTACCTCACCTGGACCCTAAACCTTTCCCGTCCCCTAATCCTAACCCTAGCCAGAAACCTAACCCTAACACTTCCCTGAAGCCTTCCCCTCACCCGTACCCTAATCCTAAACTTTACGGTCACACTAACCCACGCCCTCACACGTACCCTCCCCCTAAAGCGCTGTCGTACCTTCAACTGGACCCTAAACCGTCCCCGTCCCCTAACCCTAACCCTAGCCCGAACCCTAACCCTAACCCTTCCTCGAAGCCTTCCCCTCACCCGTCCCCTAATTCTAACCCGTACGCACACACTAACCCGCACCATCACACGTACGCTTCCCCTAAACCGTTGTCATACCCTCAGCTAGAACCTAAACCGTCCCCGTCCCCTAGCCCTAAGCCTAGCCAGAACCCTAACCATAACCCTTCACCGAAGCCTTCCCCTCACCCGTCCCCTAATCCTAACCCGTACGCTCACAGTAACCCGTGCCCTCACACATACGCTCCCCCTAAACCGTTGTCGTACCCTCACCTGGACCCTAAACCGTCCCCGTCCCCTAACACTAACCCTAGCCCGAACCCTAAACCTAACCCTTCCCCGAAGCCTTCCGCTCACCCGTCCCCTAATCCTAACCCGTACGCTCACACTAACCCGTGCCCTCACACGTACGCTCCCCCTAAACCGTTGTCGTACCCTCACCTGGACCCTAAACCGTCCCCGTCCCCTAACCCTAACCCTAGCCCGAACCCTAAACCTAAAACTTCCCCGAAGCCTTCCCCTCAACCGTCCCCTAATCCTAACCCGTACGCTCACACTAACCCGCGCCGTCACACGTACGCTCCCGCTAAAATGTTGTCGTACCCTCACCTGGACCCTAAACTGTCCCCATCCCCTAACCCTAATCCTAGCCCGAACCCTAACCCTAACCCTTCCCCGAAGCCCTCCCCTCACCCGTCCCCTAATCCTAACCCATACGCTCACACTAACCTGCGCCCTCACACGTACGCTCCCCGTAAACCGTTGTCGTAACCTCACCTGGACCCTAAACCGTCCCCGTCCCCTAACCCTAACCCTAGCCCGAACCCTAGCCCGAACCCTTCCACGAAGCCTTCCCCTCACCCGTCCCCTAATCCTAACCCGTACGCTCACACTAACCCACGCGCTCACATGTATGCTTCCCCTAAAATGTTGTCGTACCCTCACCTGGACCCTAAACCGTCCCCGTCCCCTAACCCTAACCCTAGCCCGAACCCTAACCCTAACCCTTCCCCGAAGCCTTCCCCTCACCCATCCCCTAATCCTAACCCGTACGCTCACACTAACCTGCGCCCTCACACGTACGCTCCCCCTAAACCGTTGTCGTACCCTCACCTGGTCCCTAAACCGTCCCCATCCCTTAACCCTAACCCTAGCCCGAACCCTAACACTAACCCTTCCCCGAAACCTTCCCCTCACCCGTCCCCTAATCCTAACCCGTACGCTCACACTAACCCGCGCCCTCACACGTACAGTCCCCTTAAACCATAGTCGTACACTCACCTGGACCCTAAACCGTCCCCGTCCCCGTCCCCTAACCCTAGACCGAACCCTAACCCTAAACCTTCCCCGAAGCCTTCCCCTCACCCGTCTCCTATCCTAACAGGTACGCTCACACTAACCCACGCCCTCACACGTACGCTCCCCCTAAGCCGTTGTCGTACCCTCACCTGGACCCTAAATGGTCCCCGTCTCCTAAACCTAACCCTAGCCCTAGCCCAAACCCTAACCCTAACCCTTCCCCGAAGCCTTCTCCTCACCCGTCCCCTAATCCTAACCCGTACGCTCACACTAACCCGCGCCCTCACACGTACGCTCCCCCTAAACCGTTGTGGTACCCTCACCTGGAACCTAAACCGTCCCCGTCCCCTAAACCTAACCCTAGCCCGAACCCTAATCCTAACACTTCCCCGAAGCCTTCCCCTCACCCGTCCCCTAATCCTAACCCGTACCCTCACACTAACCCGCGCCCTCACACGTACCCTCCCCCTAAAGCGTTGTCGTACACTCACCTCGACCCTAAACCGTCCCCGTCCCCTAACCCTAACCCTAGCCCGAACCCTAACCCTAACCCTTCCCCAAAGCTTTCCCTTCACCCGTCCCCTAATCCTAACCCGTACCCTCACACTAACACGCGCCCTCACACGTACGCTCCCCCTAAACCGTTGTCATACCCTCACCTGGACCCTAAACCGTCCCTGTCCACTAACCCTAACCCTAGCCCGAACCCTAACCCTAACCCTTCCCCGAAGCCTTCCCCTCACACATCACCTAATCCTAACCCGTACGCTCACACTAACCCGCTACCTCACACGTACGCTCCCCCTAAAGCGTTGTCGTACCCTCACCTGGACCCTAAATGGTCCCCGTCTCCTAAACCTAACCCTAGCCCTAGCCCGAACCCTAACCCTAACCCTTCCCCGAAGCCTTCTCCTCACACGTCCCCTAATCCTAACCCGTACGCTCACACTAACCCACGCGCTCACACGTACGCTTCCCCTAAAATGTTGTCGTACCCTCACGTGGACCCTAAACCGTCCCCGTCCCTTAACCTTAACCCTAGCCCGAACACTAGCCCTAACCCTTCCTCGAAGCCTTCCCCTCACCCGTCCCCTAATCCTAACACGTACCCTCACACTAACCCGCGCCCTCACACATTCGCTCCCCCTAAACCGTTGTCGTACCCTCACCTGGACCCTAAACCGTCCCCGTCACCTAACCCTAACCCTAGCCCCTACCTTAAACCTAACGCTTCCCCGAAGCCTTCCCCTCACCCGTCCCCTAATCCTAACACATATGCTCACACTAACCCGTGCCCTCAAACGTACGCTGCCCCTAAACCGTTGTCGTACCCTCACCTGGACCCTAAAACGTCCCCGTCCCCTAAACCTAACCCTAGCCCGAACCCTAAACCTAACCCTTCCCCGAAGCCTTCCCCTCACCCATCCCCTAATCCTAACCCATACGCTCACACTAACCCGCGCCCTCACACGTACGTTCCCCCTAAACCGTTGTCGTATCCTCACCTGAACCGTAAACCGTCCCCGTCCCCTAACCCTAACCCTGGCCCGAACCCTAAACCTAACCCTTCCCCGAAGCCTTCCTCTCACCCGTCCCGTAATCCTAACCCGTACGCTCACACTAACCCGCGCCCTCACACGTAGCCTCCCCCTAAAGCATTGTCGTACCCTCACCTGGACCCTAAACCGTCCCCGTCCCCTAACCCTAAGCTTAGCCAGAACCCTAACCCTAACCCTTCCCCGAAGCCTTCCCCTCACCCGTCCCCTAATCCTAACCCGTACGCTCACACTAACCCGCACCCTCACACGTACCCTCCTCCTAAAGCGTTGTCGTACCCTCATCTGGACCATAAACCATCCCCGTAACCTAACCTTTACCCTAGCTCGAACCCTAACCCTAACCATTCCCCGATGCCTGCCCCTCACCCGTCCCCTAATCCTAAACCATAAGCTCACACTAACCCACGCCCTCACACGTACGCTCCCCCTAAACTGTTGTCGTAACCTCACCTGGACCTAAACCGTCCCTGTCCCCTAACCCTAACCCTAGCCCGAACCCTAACCCTAACCCTTCCCCGAAGCCTTCCCCTCACCCATCCCCTAATCCTAACCCGTACGCTCACACTAACCTGCGCCCTCACACGTACGCTTCGCCTAAACTGTTGTCGTACCCTGACCTGGTCCCTAAACCGTCCCCGTCCCCTAACCCTAACCCTAGCCCGTACCCTAAACCTTACGCTTCCCCGAAGCCTTCCCCTCACCCGTCCCTTAATCCTAACACATATGCTCACACTAACCCGTGCCCTCACACGTACACTGCCCCTAAACCGTTGTCGTACCCTCACCTGAACCCTAAACCGTCCCCGTCCCCTAACCCTAACCCTAGCCCGAACCCTAAATCTAACACTTCCCCGAAGCTTTCCCCTCACCCTTCCCCTAATCCTAACCCGTACGCTCACACTATCCCGCGCCCTCACAGGTACCCTCCCCCTAAAGCGTTGTCGTACCCTCACCTGGACCCTAAACCTTCCCCGTCCCCTAACCCTAACCCTAGCCCGAACACTAGCCCTAACACTTCCCCAAAACCTTCCCCTCACCCGTCCCCTAATCCTAACCCGTACGCTCACACTAACCCACACCCTCACACGTACCCTCCCCCTAAAGCACTGTCGTACCCTCAACTGGACCCTAAACCGTCCCCGTCCCGTAAGCCTAACCCTAGCCTGAACCCTTACCCTAACACTTCCCCGAAGCCTTCCCCTCACCCGTCCCCTAATTCTAACCCGTACGCTCACACTAACCCGCGCCCTCACAGGTACGCTCCCCCTAAACCGTAGTCATACCCTCACCAGGACCCTAAACCGTCCCCGTCCCCTAGCCCTAAGCTTAGTCAGAACCCTAACCCTAACCCTTCCCCAAAGCCTTCCCCTCACCCGTCCCCTAATCCTAACCCGTACGCTCACAGTAACCCATGCCCTCACACGTACTCTCCCCCTAAACTGTTGTCGTAACCTCACCTGGACCCTAAACCGTCCCCGTCCCCTAACCCTAACCCTAGCCCGTACCCTAACCCTAACCCTTCCCCGAAGCCTTCCCCTCACCCGTCCCCTAATCCTAACCCGTACGCTCACACTAACCCGCGCCCTCACAGGTACCCTCCCCCTAAAGCGTTGTCGTACCCTCTCCTTGACCCTAAACCGTCCACATCCCCTAACCGTAACCCTAGCCCGACACCTAACCCTAACACTTCCCCGAAGCCTTCCCCTCACCTGTCCCCTAATCCTAACCCGTACGCTCACACTAACATGCGCCCTCACACGTACGCTCCGCCTAAACCGTTGTCGTACCCTCACCTTGTCCCTAAACCGTCCCCGTCCCATAAACCTAACCCTAGCCCGAACCCTAACACTAACCCTTCCCTGAATCCTTCCCCTCACCCGTCCCCTAATCCTAACCCACACGCTCACACTAACCCGCGCCCTCACACGTATCCTCCCCGTAAACCGTTGTCGTAACCTCACCTGGACCCTAAACCGTCCCCGTCCCCGTCCCCTAACCCTAGCACGAACCCTAACCCTAACCCTTCCCCGAAGCCTTCCCCTCACCCGTCCCCTAATCCTAACCCGTACGCTCACACTAACCCACGCCCTCACACGTACCTCCCCCTAAACCGTTGTCGTACCCTAACCTGGACACAAAATGATCCCCGTCCCCTAAACCTAACCCTAGCCCTAGCCCGAACCCTAACCCTAACCCTTCCCCAAAGCCTTCCCCTCACCCGTCCCCTAATCCTAACCCGTACGCTCACACTAACCCAAGCCCTCACACGTACGCTCCCCCTAAAGCGTTGTCGTACCCCCACCTGGACCCTAAACAGTCCCCGTCCCCTAACCCTAACCCTAGCCCGAACCCTAAACCTAACGCTTCCCCGAAGCCTTTCCCTCACCCGTCCTCTAATCCTAACCCATATGCACACACTATCCCGCGCCCTCACACGTACGCTCCCCCTAAACCGCTGTCGTACCCTCACCTGGACCCTAAAACCTCCCCGTCCCCTAAACCTAACCCTAGCCCGAACCCTAACCCTAACCCTTCCCCGAAGCCTTCCCCTCACCCATCCCTTAATCCTAACCCATACGCTCACACTAACCTGCGCCCTCACACGTACGCTCCCCCTAAACCGTTGTAGTATCCTCACCTGGACTGTAAACCGTCCCCGTCCGCTAACACTAACCCTAGCCCGAACCCTAACCCAAACCCTTCCCCGAAGCCTTCCCCTCACCCGTCCCCTAATCCTAACCCGTACGCTCACACTAACCCGCGCCCTCACACGTACCCTCCCCCTAAAGCGTTGTCATACCCTCACCTGGACCCTAAACCGTCCCCGTACCCTAACCCTAACCCTAGCCCGAACCCTAAGCCTAACCCTTCCCCGAAGCCTTCCCCTCACCCTTCCACTAATCCTAACCCGTACGCTCACACTAACTCGCGCCCTTACACGTACCCTCCCCCTAAAGCGTTGTCGTTCCTCACCTGGACCCTAAACCTTTCCCGTCCCCTAATCCTAACCCTAGCCAGAAACCTAACCCTAACACTTCCCCGAAGCCTTCCCCTCACCCGTGCCCTAATCCTAAACATTACGCTCACACTAACCCACGCCCTCACATGTACCCTCCCCCTAAAGTGCTGTCGTACCCTCAACTGGACCCTAAACCGTCCCCGTCCCCTAACCCTAACCCTAGCCCGAACCCTAACCCTAACCCTTCCTCGAAGCCTTCCCCTCACCCGTCCCCTAATTCTAACCCGTACGCTCACACTAACCCGCACCATCACACGTACGCTTCCCCTAAACCGTTGTCATACCCTCAGCTGGAACCTAAACCGTCCCCGTCCCCTAGCCCTAAGCCTAGCCAGAACCCTAACCCTAAACCTTCCCCGAAGCCTTCCCCTCACCCGTCCCCTAATCCTAACCCGTACGCTCACAGTAACCCGTGCCCTCACACATACGCTCCCCCTAAACCGTTGTCGTACCCTCACCTGGACCCTAAACCGTCCCCGTCCCCTAACACTAACCCTAGCCCGAACCCTAAACCTAACCCTTCCCCGAAGCCTTCCGCTCACCCGTCCCCTAATCCTAACCCGTACGCTCACACTAACCCGTGCCCTCACACGTACGCTCCCCCTAAACCGTTGTCGTACCCTCACCTGGACCCTAAACAGTCCCCGTCCCCTAACCCTAACCCTAGCCCGAACCCTAACCCTAACCCTTCCCCGAAGCCTTCCCCTCACCCGTCCCCTAATCCTAACCCATACGCTCACACTAACCTGCGCCCTCACACGTACGCTCCCCGTAAACCGTTGTCGTAACCTCACCTGGACCCTAAACCGTCCCCGTCCCCTAACCCTAACCCTAGCCCGAACCCTAGCCCGAACCCTTCCACGAAGCCTTCCCCTCACCCGTCCCCTAATCCTAACCCGTACGCTCACACTAACCCACGCGCTCACACGTACGCTTCCCCTAAAATGTTGTCGTACCCTCACCTGGACCCTAAACCGTCCCCGTCCTCTAATCCTAACCCTAGCCCGAACCCTAACCCTAAACCTTCCACGAAGCCTTCCTCTCACCCGTCCCCTAAGCCTAACACGTACCCTCACACTAACCCGCGCCCCCACACATTCGCTCCCCCTAAACCGTTGTCGTACACTCACCTGGACCCTAAACCGTCCCCGTCCCCTAACCCTAATCCTAGCCCGAACCCTAAACCTAACGCTTCCCCGAAGCCGTCCCCTCACCCGTCCCCTAATCCTAACCCATATGCACACACTAACCCACGCCCTCACACGTACGCTCCCCCTAAACCGCTGTCGTACCCTCACCTGGACCCTAAAACGTCCCCGTCCCCTAACCCTAACCCTAGCCCGAACCCTAAACCTAACCCTTCCCCGAAGCCTTCCCCTCACCCATCCCCTAATCCTAACACATACGCTCACACTAACCCGCGCCCTCACACGTACGCTCCCCCTAAACCGTTGTCGTATCCTCACCTGGACCGTAAACCGTCCCCGTCCCCTAAAACTAACCCTAGCCTGAACCCTAACCCTAACACTTCCCCAAAGCCTTCCCCTCACCCGTCCCCTAATCCTAACCCGTACGCTCACACTAACCCGTGCCCTCACACGTACCCTCCCCCTAAAGCGTTGTCATACCCTCACCTGGACCCTAAACCGTCCCCGTCCCCTAACCCTAACCCTAGCCCGAACCCTAAGCCTAACCCTTCCCCGAAGCCTTCCCCTCACCCTTCCACTAATCCTAACCCGTACGCTCACACTAACCCGCGCCCTCACACATACCCTTCCCCTAAAGCGTTGTCGTACCTCACCTGGACCCTAAACCTTCCCCGTCCCCTAACCCTAACCCTAGCCCGAACACTAACCCTAACACTTCCCCGAAGCCTTCCCCTCACCCATCCCCTAATGCTAACCCGTACGCTCACACTAACCCGCGCCCTCACACGTACGCTTCCCCTAAACCGTTGTCATACTCTCACCTGGAACCTAAACCGTCCCCGTACCCTAGCCCTAAGCCTAGCCAGAACCCTAAACCTAACCCTTCCCCGAAGCCTTCCCCTCACCCGTCCCCTAATCTTAACCCGTACGCTCACAGTAACCCGTGACCTCACACATACGCTCCCCTTAAAACGTTGTCGTACCCTCACCTGGACCCTAAATCGTCCCCGTCCCCGTCCCCTAACCCTAACCCTAGCCCGAACACTAAACCTAACCCTTCCCCGAAGCCTTCCCCTCACCCGTCCCCTAACCCTAACCCGTACACTCACACTAACCCGTGCCCTCACATGTACGCTGCCCATAAACCATTGTCGTACCCTCACCTGGACCCTAAACCGTCCCCATTCCCTAACCCTAACCCTAGCCCGAACCCTAAACCTAACACTTCCCCGAAGCCTTCCCCTCACCCGTCCCCTAATCCTAACCCGTACGCTCACACTAACACTCGCCCTCACACGTACGCTCCCCCTAAACCGTTGTCGTACCCTCACCTGTACCCTAAACCGTCCCCGATCCCTAACCCTAACCCTAGCCCGAACCCTAACCCTAACACTTCCCCGAAGCCTTCCCCAAACCCGTCCCCTAATCCTAACCCGTACGCTCACACTAACCCGCGCCCTCACATGTACGGTCCCCTTAAACCGTTGTCGTACCCTCACATGGACCCTAAACCGGCCCCGTCCCCTAACCCTAACCCTAGCCCGAACCCTTCCACGAAGCCTTCCCCTCATCCGTCCCCTAATCCTAACCCGTACGCTCACACTAACCCACACCCTCACACATTCGCTCCCCCTAAACCGTTGTCCTACCCTCACCTGGACCCGAAACCGTCCCCGTCCCCTAACCCTAACCTTAGCCCGAACCCTAACCCTAACCCTTCCCTGAAGCCTTCCCGTCACCCGTCCCCTAATCCTAACCCGTACGCTCACACTAACCCGCGCCCACACACGTACGCTCCCCCTAAAGCGTTGTCGTACCCTCACCTGGACCCTAAACCGTCACCGTCCCCTAACCCTAACCCTAGCCCGAGCCCTAAACCTAACCCTTCCCCGAAGCCTTCCCCTCACCCGTCCCCTAATCCTAACCCGTAAACTCACACTAACCCGTGTCCTCACACGTACGCTCCCCCTAAGCCGTTGTCGTAACCTCACCTGGACCCTAAACCGTCCCCGTCCCCTAACCCTAACCCTAGCCCGAACCCTAACCCTAACCCTTCCCCGAAGCCTTCCCCTCACCCGTCCCCTAATCCTAACCCGTACGCTCACACTAACCCGCGCCCTCACACGTACCCTTCCCCTAAAGCGTTGTCATACCCTCACCTGGACCCTAAACCGTCCCCGATCCCTAACCCTAACCCTAGCCCGAACCCTAACCCTAACACTTCCCCGAAGCCTTCCCCTCACCCGTCCCCTAATCCTAACCCGTACGCTCACACTAACCCGCGCCCTCACATGTACGCTCCCCTTAAACCGTTGTCGTACCCTCACATGGACCCTAAACCGGCCCCGTCCCCTAACCCTAACCCTAGCCCGAACCCTTCCACGAAGCCTTCCCCTCATCCGTCCCCTAATCCTAACCCGTACGCTCACACTAACCCACACCCTCACACATTCGCTCCCCCTAAACCGTTGTCCTACCCTCACCTGGACCCGAAACCGTCCCCGTCCCCTAACCCTAACCTTAGCCCGAACCCTAACCCTAACCCTTCCCTGAAGCCTTCCCGTCACCCGTCCCCTAATCCTAACCCGTACGCTCACACTAACCCGCGCCCACACACGTACGCTCCCCCTAAAGCGTTGTCGTACCATCACCTGGACCCTAAACCGTCACCGTCCCCTAACCCTAACCCTAGCCCGAGCCCTAAACCTAACCCTTCCCCGAAGCCTTCCCCTCACCCGTCCCCTAATCCTAACCCGTAAACTCACACTAACCCGTGTCCTCACACGTACGCTCCCCCTAAGCCGTTGTCGTAACCTCACCTGGACCCTAAACCGTCCCCGTCCCCTAACCCTAACCCTAGCCCGAACCCTAACCCTAACCCTTCCCCGAAGCCTTCCCCTCACCCGTCCCCTAATCCTAACCCGTACGCTCACACTAACCCGCGCCCTCACACGTACCCTTCCCCTAAAGCGTTGTCATACCCTCACCTGGACCCTAAACTGTCCCCGTCCCCTAACCCTAATCCTAGCCCGAACCCTAAGCCTAACCCTTCCCCGAAGCCTTCCCCTCACCCTTCCACTAATCCTAACCCGTACGCTCACACTAACCCGCGCCCTCACACGTACCCTCCCCCTAAAGCATTGTCGTACCTCACCTGGACCCTAAACCTTTCCCGTCCCCTAATCCTAACCCTAGCCCGAAACCTAACCCTAACACTTCCCCGAAGCCTTCCCCTCACCCGTCCCCTAATCCTAAACCTTACGCTCACACTAACCCACGCCCTCACACGTACCCTCCCCCTAAAGCACTGTCGTACCCTCAACTGGACCCTAAACCGTCCCCGTCCCCTAACCCTAACCCTAGAACGAACCCTAACCCTAACACTTCCCCGAAGCCTTCCCCTCACCCGTCCCCTAATTCTAACCCGTACGCTCACACTAACCCGCAGCCTCACACGTACGCTTCCCCTAAACCGTTGTCATACCCTCAGCTGGAACCTAAACCGTCCCCGTCCCCTAGCCCTAAACCTAGCCAGAACCCTAACCCTAACCCTTCCCGGAAGCCTTCCCCTCACCCGTCCCCTAATCCTAACCCGTACGCTCACAGTAACCCGTGCCCTCACACATACGCTCCCCCTAAACCGTTGTCGTAACCTCACCTGGACCCTAAACCGTCCCCGTCCCCTAACACTAACCCTAGCCCGAACCCTAAACCTAAACCTTCCCCGAAGCCTTCCGCTCACCCGTCCCCTAATCCTAACCCGTACGCTCACACTAACCCGTGCCCTAACACGTACGCTCCACCTAAACCGTTGTCGTACCCTCACCTGGACCCTAAACCGTCCCCGTTCCCTAACCCTAAACCTAGACCGAACCCTAAACCTAACACTTCTCCGAAGCCTTCCCCTCACCCGTCCCCTAATCCTAACCCGTACGCTCACACTAACACGCGCCCTCACACGTACGCTCCCCCTAAACCGTTGTCGTACCCTCACCTGGACCCTAAACAGTCCCCGATCCCTAACCCTAACCCTAGCCCGAACCCTAACCCTAACCCTTCCCCGAAGCCTTCCCCTCACACGTTCCCTAATCCTAACCCGTACGCTCACACTAACCCGCGCCCTCACATGTACGCTCCCCCTAAACCGTTGTCGTACCCTCACATGGAACCTAAACCGTCCCCGTCCCCTAACCCTAACCCTAGCCCGAACCCTTCCACGAAGCCTTCCCCTCACCCGTCCCCTAATCTTAACCCGTACGCTCACACTATCCCACGACCTCACACGTACGCTCCCCCTAAACCATACTCGTACCCTCACCTGGACCCTAAACCGTCCCCGTCCCCTAACCCTAACCCTAGCCCGAACACTAACCCTAACACTTCCCCGAAGCCTTCCCCTCACCCATCCCCTAATGCTAACCCGTACGCTCACACTAACCCGCGCCCTCACACGTACGCTTCCCCTAAACCGTTGTCATACTCTCACCTGGAACCTAAACCGTCCCCGTACCCTAGGCCTAAGCCTAGCCAGAACCCTAAACCTAACCCTTCCCCGAAGCCTTCCCCTCACCCGTCCCCTAATCTTAACCCGTACGCTCACAGTAACCCGTGACCTCACACATACGCTCCCCTTAAAACGTTGTCGTACCCTCACCTGGACCCTAAATCGTCCCCGTCCCCGTCCCCTAACCCTAACCCTAGCCCGAACACTAAACCTAACCCTTCCCCGAAGCCTTCCCCTCACCCGTCCCCTAACCCTAACCCGTACGCTCACACTAACCCGTGCCCTCACATGTACGCTGCCCATAAACCATTGTCGTACCCTCACCTGGACCCTAAACCCTCCCCATTCCCTAACCCTAACCCTAGCCCGAACCCTAAACCTAACACTTCCCCGAAGCCTTCCCCTCACCCGTCCCCTAATCCTAACCCGTACGCTCACACTAACACTCGCCCTCACACGTACGCTCCCCCTAAACCGTTGTCGTACACTCACCTGTACCCTAAACCGTCCCCGATCCCTAACCCTAACCCTAGCCCGAACCCTAACCCTAACACTTCCCCGAAGCCTTCCCCTCACCCGTCCCCTAATCCTAACCCATACGCTCACACTAACCCGCGCCCTCACATGTACGCTCCCCTTAAACCGTTGTCGTACCCTCACATGGACCCTAAACCGGCCCCGTCCCCTAACCCTAACCCTAGCCCGAACCCTTCCACGAAGCCTTCCCCTCATCCGTCCCCTAATCCTAACCCGTACGCTCACACTAACCCACACCCTCACACATTCGCTCCCCCTAAACCGTTGTCCTACCCTCACCTGGACCCGAAACCGTCCCCGTCCCCTAACCCTAACCTTAGCCCGAACCCTAACCCTAACCCTTCCCTGAAGCCTTCCCGTCACCCGTCCCCTAATCCTAACCCGTACGCTCACACTAACCCGCGCCCACACACGTACGCTCCCCCTAAAGCGTTGTCGTACCCTCACCTGGACCCTAAACCGTCACCGTCCCCTAACCCTAACCCTAGCCCGAGCCCTAAACCTAACCCTTCCCCGAAGCCTTCCCCTCACCCGTCCCCTAATCCTAACCCGTAAACTCACACTAACCCGTGTCCTCACACGTACGCTCCCCCTAAGCCGTTGTCGTAACCTCACCTGGACCCTAAACCGTCCCCGTCCCCTAACCCTAACCCTAGCCCGAACCCTAACCCTAACCCTTCCCCGAAGCCTTCCCCTCACCCGTCCCCTAATCCTAACCCGTACGCTCACACTAACCCGCGCCCTCACACGTACCCTTCCCCTAAAGCGTTGTCATACCCTCACCTGGACCCTAAACTGTCCCCGTCCCCTAACCCTAATCCTAGCCTGAACCCTAAGCCTAACCCTTCCCCGAAGCCTTCCCCTCACCCTTCCACTAATCCTAACCCGTACGCTCACACTAACCCGCGCCCTCACACGTACCCTCCCCCTAAAGCATTGTCGTACCTCACCTGGACCCTAAACCTTTCCCGTCCCCTAATCCTAACCCTAGCCCGAAACCTAACCCTAACACTTCCCCGAAGCCTTCCCCTCACCCGTCCCCTAATCCTAAACCTTACGCTCACACTAACCCACGCCCTCACACGTACCCTCCCCCTAAAGCACTGTCGTACCCTCAACTGGACCCTAAACCGTCCCCGTCCCCTAACCCTAACCCTAGAACGAACCCTAACCCTAACACTTCCCCGAAGCCTTCCCCTCACCCGTCCCCTAATTCTAACCCGTACGCTCACACTAACCCGCAGCCTCACACGTACGCTTCCCCTAAACCGTTGTCATACCCTCAGCTGGAACCTAAACCGTCCCCGTCCCCTAGCCCTAAACCTAGCCAGAACCCTAACCCTAACCCTTCCCGGAAGCCTTCCCCTCACCCGTCCCCTAATCCTAACCCGTACGCTCACAGTAACCCGTGCCCTCACACATACGCTCCCCCTAAACCGTTGTCGTAACCTCACCTGGACCCTAAACCGTCCCCGTCCCCTAACACTAACCCTAGCCCGAACCCTAAACCTAAACCTTCCCCGAAGCCTTCCGCTCACCCGTCCCCTAATCCTAACCCGTACGCTCACACTAACCCGTGCCCTAACACGTACGCTCCACCTAAACCGTTGTCGTACCCTCACCTGGACCCTAAACCGTCCCCGTTCCCTAACCCTAAACCTAGACCGAACCCTAAACCTAACACTTCTCCGAAGCCTTCCCCTCACCCGTCCCCTAATCCTAACCCGTACGCTCACACTAACACGCGCCCTCACACGTACGCTCCCCCTAAACCGTTGTCGTACCCTCACCTGGACCCTAAACAGTCCCCGATCCCTAACCCTAACCCTAGCCCGAACCCTAACCCTAACCCTTCCCCGAAGCCTTCCCCTCACACGTTCCCTAATCCTAACCCGTACGCTCACACTAACCCGCGCCCTCACATGTACGCTCCCCCTAAACCGTTGTCGTACCCTCACATGGAACCTAAACCGTCCCCGTCCCCTAACCCTAACCCTAGCCCGAACCCTTCCACGAAGCCTTCCCCTCACCCGTCCCCTAATCCTAACCCGTACGCTCACACTATCCCACGACCTCACACGTACGCTCCCCCTAAACCATACTCGTACCCTCACCTGGACCCTAAACCGTCCCCGTCCCCTAACCCTAACCCTAGCCCGAACACTAACCCTAACACTTCCCCGAAGCCTTCCCCTCACCCATCCCCTAATGCTAACCCGTACGCTCACACTAACCCGCGCCCTCACACGTACGCTTCCCCTAAACCGTTGTCATACTCTCACCTGGAACCTAAACCGTCCCCGTACCCTAGGCCTAAGCCTAGCCAGAACCCTAAACCTAACCCTTCCCCGAAGCCTTCCCCTCACCCGTCCCCTAATCTTAACCCGTACGCTCACAGTAACCCGTGACCTCACACATACGCTCCCCTTAAAACGTTGTCGTACCCTCACCTGGACCCTAAATCGTCCCCGTCCCCGTCCCCTAACCCTAACCCTAGCCCGAACACTAAACCTAACCCTTCCCCGAAGCCTTCCCCTCACCCGTCCCCTAACCCTAACCCGTACGCTCACACTAACCCGTGCCCTCACATGTACGCTGCCCATAAACCATTGTCGTACCCTCACCTGGACCCTAAACCCTCCCCATTCCCTAACCCTAACCCTAGCCCGAACCCTAAACCTAACACTTCCCCGAAGCCTTCCCCTCACCCGTCCCCTAATCCTAACCCGTACGCTCACACTAACACTCGCCCTCACACGTACGCTCCCCCTAAACCGTTGTCGTACACTCACCTGTACCCTAAACCGTCCCCGATCCCTAACCCTAACCCTAGCCCGAACCCTAACCCTAACACTTCCCCGAAGCCTTCCCCTCACCCGTCCCCTAATCCTAACCCATACGCTCACACTAACCCGCGCCCTCACATGTACGCTCCCCTTAAACCGTTGTCGTACCCTCACATGGACCCTAAACCGGCCCCGTCCCCTAACCCTAACCCTAGCCCGAACCCTTCCACGAAGCCTTCCCCTCATCCGTCCCCTAATCCTAACCCGTACGCTCACACTAACCCACACCCTCACACATTCGCTCCCCCTAAACCGTTGTCCTACCCTCACCTGGACCCGAAACCGTCCCCGTCCCCTAACCCTAACCTTAGCCAGAACCCTAACCCTAACCCTTCCCGGAAGCCTTCCCCTCACCCGTCCCCTAATCCTAACCCGTACGCTCACAGTAACCCGTGCCCTCACACATACGCTCCCCCTAAACCGTTGTCGTAACCTCACCTGGACCCTAAACCGTCCCCGTCCCCTAACACTAACCCTAGCCCGAACCCTAAACCTAAACATTCCCCAAAGCCTTCCGCTCACCCGTCCCCTAATCCTAACCCGTACGCTCACACTAACCCGTGCCCTAACACGTACGCTCCACCTAAACCGTTGTCGTACCCTCACCTGGACCCTAAACCGTCCCCGTTCCCTAACCCTAAACCTAGACCGAACCCTAAACCTAACACTTCCCCGAAGCCTTCCCCTCACCCGACCCCTAATCCTAACCCGTACGCTCACACTAACACGCGCCCTCACACGTACGCTCCCCCTAAACCGTTGTCGTACCCTCACCTGGACCCTAAACCGTCCCCGATCCCTAACCCTAACCCTAGCCCGAACCCTAACCCTAACCCTTCCCCGAAGCCTTCCCCTCACCCGTTCCCTAATCCTAACCCGTACGCTCACACTAACCCGCGCCCTCACATGTACGCTCCCCCTAAACCGTTGTCGTACCCTCACATGGAACCTAAACCGTCCCCGTCCCCTAACCCTAACCCTAGCCCGAACCCTTCCACGAAGCCTTCCCCTCACCCGTCCCCTAATCCTAACCCGTACGCTCACACTAACCCACGCCCTCACACGTACGCTCCCCCTAAACCATACTCGTACCCTCACCTGGACCCTAAACCGTCCCCGTCCCCTAACCCTAACTCTAGCCCGAACCCTAAACCTAAAACTTCCCCGAAGCCTTCCCCTCACCCTTCCCCTAATCCTAACCCGTACGCTCACACTAACCCGCGCCCTCACACGTACGCTCCCCCTAAAATGTTGTCGTACCCTCACCTGGACCCTAAACCGTCCCCATCCCCTAACCCTAACCCTAGCCCGAACCCTAACGCTAACACTTCCCCGAAGCCTTCCCCTCACCCGTCCCCTAATCCTAACCCATACGCTCACACTAACCTGCGCCCTCACACGTACGCTCCCCGTAAACCGTTGTCGTAACCTCACCTGGACCCTAAACCGTCCCCGTCCCCTAACCCTAACCCTAGCCCGAACCCTAAACCTAACGCTTCCCCGAAGGCTTCCCCTCACCCGTCCCCTAATCCTAACCCATATGCACACACTAACCTGCGCCCTCACACATACGCTCCCCCTAAACCGTTGTCGTATCCTCACCTGGACTGTAAACCTTCCCCGTCCCATAATCCAAACCCTAGCCCGAAACCTAACCCTAACACTTCCCCGAAGCCTTCCCCTCACCCGTCCCCTAATCCTAACCCGTACGCTCACACTAACCCACGCCCTCACATGTACGCTCCCCCTCAACCATACTCGTACCCTCACCTGAACCCTAAACCGTCCCCGTCCCCTAACCCTAACCCTAGCCCGAACCCTAAACCTAAAACTTCCCCGAAGCCTTCCCCTCACCCGTCCCCTAATCCTAACCCGTACGCTCACACTAACCCGCGCCGTCACACGTACGCTCCCCCTAA
This sequence comes from Leucopleurus acutus, assembly GCF_964270905.1. Taxonomy (NCBI): domain Eukaryota; kingdom Metazoa; phylum Chordata; class Mammalia; order Artiodactyla; family Delphinidae; genus Leucopleurus; species Leucopleurus acutus. Next base: position 819,214 of record NW_028139184.1, read on the forward strand.
AATGTTGTCGTACCCTCACCTGGACCCTAAACCGTCCCCATCCCCTAACCCTAACCCTAGCCCGAACCCTAACCCTAACACTTCCCCGAAGCCTTCCCCTCACCCGTCCCCTAATCCTAACCCATACGCTCACACTAACCTGCGCCCTCACACGTACGCTCCCCGTAAACCGTTGTCGTAACCTCACCTGGACCCTAAACTGTCCCCGTCCCCTAACCCTAACCCTAGCCCGAACCCTAGCCCGAACCCTTCCACGAAGCCTTCCCCTCACCCGTCCCCTAATCCTAACCCGTACGCTCACACTAACCCACGCGCTCACACGTACGCTTCCCCTAAAATGTTGTCGTACCCTCACCTGGACCCTAAACCGTCCCCGTCCCTTAACCCTAACCCTAGCCAGAACCCTAACCCTAACCCTTCCACGAAGCCTTCCTCTCACCCGTCCCCTAAGCCTAACACGTACCCTCACACTAACCCGCGCCCTCACACATTCGCTCCCCCTAAAACGTTGTCGTAACCTCACCTGGACCCTAAACCGTACCCGTCACCTAACCCTAACCCTAGCCCGAACCCTAAACCTAACGCTTCCCGAAAGGCTTCCCCTCACCCGTCCCCTAATCCTAACCCATATGCACACACTAAACCGCGCCCTCACACGTACGCTCCCCCTAAACCGCTGTCGTACCCTCACCTGGACCCTAAAACGTCCCCGTCCCCTAACCCTAACCCTAGCCCGAACCCTAAACCGAACCCTTCCCCGAAGCCTTCCCCTCACCCATCCCCTAATCCTAACACATACGCTCACACTAACCCGCGCCCTCACACGTACGCTCCCCCTAAACCGTTGTCGTATCCTCACTTGGACCGTAAACCGTCCCCGTCCCCTAAAACTAACCCTAGCCTGAACCCTAACCCTAACCCTTCCCCAAAGCCTTCCCCTCACCCGTCCCCTAATCCTAACCCGTACGCTCACACTAACCCGCGCCCTCACACGTACCCTCCCCCTAAAGCGTTGTCATACCCTCACCTGGACCCTAAACCGTCCCCGTCCCCTAACGCTAACCCTAGCCCGAACCCTAAGCCTAACCCTTCCCCGAAGCCTTCCCCTCACCCTTCCACTAATCCTAACCCGTAGGCTCACACTAACCCGCGCCCTCACACGTACCCTCCCCCTAAAGCGTTGTCGTACCTCACCTGGACCCTAAACCTTCCCCGTCCCCCAATCCTAACCCTAGCCCGAAACCTATCCCTAACACTTACCCGAAGCCTTCCCCTCACCCGTCCCCTAATCCTAAACCTTACGCTCACACTAACCCACGCCCTCACACGTACCCTCCCCCTAAAGCACTGTCGTACCCTCAACTGGACCCTAAACCGTCCCCGTCCCCTAACCCTAACCCTAGCCCGAACCCTAACCCTAACACTTCCCCGAAGCCTTCCACTCACCCATCCCCTAATGCTAACCCGTACGCTCACACTAACCCGCGCCCTCACACGTACGCTTCCCCTAAACCGTTGTCATACCCTCACCTGGAACCTAAACCGTCCCCGTACCCTAGCCCTAAGCCTAGCCAGAACCCTAACCCTAACCCTTCCCCGAAGCCTTCCCCTCACCTGTCCCCTAATCTTAACCCGTATGCTCACAGTAACCCGTGCCCTCACACATACGCTCCCCTTAAAACGTTGTCGTACCCTCACCTGGACCCTAAATCGTCCCCGTCCCCGTCCCCTAACCCTAACCCTAGCCCGAACCCTAAACCTAACCCTTCCCCGAAGCCTTCCCCTCACCCGTCCCCTAACCCTAACCCGTACGCTCACACTAACCCGTGCCCTCACATGTACGCTCCCCATAAACCATTGTCGTACCCTCACCTGGACCCTAAACCGTCCCCATTCCCTAACCCTAACCCTAGCCCAAACCCTAAACCTAACACTTCCCCGAAGCCTTCCCCTCACCCGTCCCCTAATCCTAACCCGTACGCTCACAGTAACACGCGCCCTCACACGTACGCTCCCCCTAAACCGTTGTCGTACACTCACCTGGACCCTAAACCGTCCCCGATCCCTAACCCTAACCCTAGCCCGAACCCTAACCCTAACCCTTCCCCGAAGCCTTCCCCTCACCCGTCCCCTAATCCTAACCCGTACGCTCACACTAACCCGCGCCCTCACATGTACGCTCCCCTTAAACCGTTGTCGTACCCTCACATGGACCCTAAACCGGCCCCGTCCCCTAACCCTAACCCTAGCCCGAACCCTTCCACTAAGCCTTCCCCTCATCCGTCCCCTAATCCTAACCCGTACGCTCACACTAACCCACACCCTCACACATTCGCTCCCCCTAAACCGTTGTCCTACCCTCACCTGGACCCGAAACCGTCCCCGTCCCCTAACCCTAACCTTAGACCGAAACCTAACCCTAACCCTTCCCTGAAGCCTTCCCGTCACCCATCCCCTAATCCTAACCCGTACGCTCACACTAACCCGCGCCCACACACGTACGCTCCCCCTAAAGCGTTGTCGTACCCTCACCTGGACCCTAAACCGTCCCCGTCCCCTAACCCTAAACCTAGCCCGAACCCTAAACCTAACCCTTCCCCGAAGCCTTCCCCTCACCCGTCCCCTAATCCTAACCCGTACACTCACACTAACCCGTGTCCTCACACGTACGCTCCCCCTAAGCCGTTGTCGTACCCTCACCTGGACCTTAAACCGTCCCCGTCCCCTAATCCTAACCCTAGCCCGAACCCTAACCCTAAGCCTTCCCCGAAGCCTTCCCCTCACCCGTCCCCTAATCCTAACCCGTACGCTCACACTAACCCGTGCCCTCACACGTACCCTCCCCCTAAAGCGTTGTCATACCCTCACCTGGACCCTAAACCGTCCCCGTCCCCTAACCCTAATCCTAGCCCGAACCCTAAGCCTAACCCTTCCCCGAAGCCTTCCCCTCACCCTTCCACTAATCCTAACCCGTACGCTCACACTAACCCGCGCCCTCACACGTACCCTCCCCCTAAAGCGTTGTCGTACCTCACCTGGACCCTAAACCGTCCCCGTCCCCTAATCCTAACCCTAGCCCGAACCCTAACCCTAAGCCTTCCCCGAAGCCTTCCCCTCACCCGTCCCCTAATCCTAACCCGTACGCTCACACTAACCCACGCCCTCACACGTACGCTCCCCCTAAACCATACTCGTACCCTCACCTGGACCCTAAACTGTCCCCGTCCCCTAACACTAACCCTAGCCCGAACCCTAACCCTAACACTTCCCCGAAGCCTTCCCCTCACCCGTCCCCCAATCCTAACCCGTACGCTCACACTAACCTGCGCCCTCACACGCACACTCCCCCTAAACCGTTGTCGTACCCTCACATGAACCCTAAACCGTCCCCGTCCCCGTCCCCTAATCCTAGCCCGAACCCTAACCCTAACACTTCCCCGAAGCCTTCCCCTCACCAATCCCCTAATCCTAACCCGTACACTCACACTAACCCGCGCCCTCACACATACTCTCCCCCTAAACCGTTGTGGTACCCTCACCTGGACCCTAAACCGTCCCCGTCCCCTAAACCTAACCCTAGCACGAACCCTAACCCTAACACTTCCCCGAAGCCTTCCCCTCACCCGTCCCCTAATCCTAACCCGTACGCTCACACTAACCCGCGCCCTCACATGTACGCTCCCCCTAAAGCGTTGTCATACCCTCACCTGCAACCTAAACTGTCCCTGTCCCCTAACGCTAACCCTAGCCCGAACTCTAACCCTAACCCTTCCCCGAAGCCTTCCCCTCACCCGTCCCCTAATCCTAAACCGTAGGCTCACACTAACCCGCGCCCTCACACGTACCCTCCCCCTAAAGTGCTGTCTTACTCTCAACTGGACCCTAAACCGTCCCCGTCCCCTAAACCTAACCCTAGCCCGAACCCTAACCCTAACCCTTCCCCGAAAACTTCCGCTCACCCGTCCCCTAATCCTAACCCGTACGCTCACACTAACCCGCGCCCTCACACGTACGCTCCCCCTAAACTGTTGTCGTACCCTCACATGGACCCTAAACCGTCCCCGTCCCCTAACCCTAACCCTAGCCCGAACCCTAACCCTAACCCTTCCCCGAAGCCTTCCCCTCACCCGTCCCCTAACCGTAACCCGTACGCTCACACTAACCCTCGCCATCACACGTATGCTCCCCCTAAACCGTTGTCGTACCCTCACCTAGACCCTAAACCGTCCCTTAATCCTAACCCGGACGCTCACACTAACCCGCGCACTCACATTTACGCTCCCCCTAAACCGTTGTAGGTCCCTCACCAGGACCCTAAACCGTCCCCGTCCCCTAACCCTAACCCTAGCCCGAACCCTAAACCTAACCCTTCCCCGAAGCCTTCCCCTCACCCGTCCCCTAATCCTAAACCGTACGCTCACACTAACCCATGCCCTCACACGTACCCTCCCCCTAAAGTGCTGTCTTACACTCAACTGGACCCTAAACCGTCCTCGTCCCCTAACCCTAACCCTAGCCCGAATCCTAACCCTAACCCTTCCCCGAAGCCTTCCCCTCACCCGTCCCCTAATCCTAACCCGTACGCTCACACTAACACGCGCCCTCACACGTACGCTCCCCCTAAACCGTTGTCGTACCCTCACCTTGACCCTAAATCGTCCCCTTCCCCTAAACCTAACCCTAGCCCGAACCCTAACCCTAACCTTTCCACGAAGCCTTCCCCTCACCCGTCCCATGATCCTAACCCGTACGCTCATACTAACCCGCACCCTCACACATTCGTTCCCCCTAAAGCGTTTTCGTACCCTCACCTGGACCCTAAACCGTCCCCGATCCCTAACCCTAACCCTAGCCCGAACCCTAACCCTAACCCTTCCCCGAAGCCTTCCCCTCACCCGTCCCCTAATCCTAACCCGTACGCTCACACTAACCCGCGCCCTCACATGTACGCTCCCCCTAAATCGTTGTCGTACCCTCACATGGAACCTAAACCGTCCCCGTCCCCTAACCCTAACCCTAGCCCGAACCCTTCCACGAAGCCTTCCCCTCACCCGTCCCCTAATCCTAACCCGTACGCTCACACTAACCCACGCCCTCACACGTACGCTCCCCCTAAACCATACTCCAACCCTCACCTGGACTCTAAACCGTCCCTGTCCCCTAACCCTAACCCTAGCCCGAACCCTAAACCTAAAACTTCCCCGAAGCCTTCCCCTCACCCGTCCCCTAATCCTAACCCGTACGCTCACACTACCCGCGCCCTCACACGTACGCTCCCCCTAAAATGTTGTCGTACCCTCACCTGGACCCTAAACCGTCCCCATCCCCTAACCCTAACCCTAGCCCGAACCCTAACGCTAACCCTTCCCCGAAGCCTTCCCCTCACCCGTCCCCTAATCCTAACACATACGCTCACACTAACCTGCGCCCTCACACGTACGCTCTCCATAAACCGTTGTCGTAACCTCACCTGGACCCTAAACCATCCCCGTCCCCTAACCCTAACCCTAGCCCGAACCCTAAACCTAACGCTTCCCCGAAGCCTTCCCCTCACCCGTCCCCTAATCCTAACCCATATGCACACACTAACCCGCGCCCTCACACGTACGCTCCCCCTAAACCGCTGTCGTACCCTGACCTGGACCCTAAAACGTCCCCGTCCCCTACCCCTAACCCTAGACCGAACCCTAAACCTAACCCTTCCCCGAAGCCTTCCCCTCACCCATCCCCTAATCCTAACACATACGCTCACACTAACCCGCGCCCTCACACATACGCTCCCCCTAAACCGTTGTCGTATCCTCACCTGGACCGTAAACCTTCCCCGTCCCCTAATCCTAACCCTAGCCCGAAACCTAACCCTAACACTTCCCCGAAGCCTTCCCCTCACTCGTCCCCTAATCCTAAACCTTACGCTCACACTAACCCACGCCCTCACACGTACCCTCCCCCTAAAGCGCTGTCGTACCCTCAACTGGACCCTAAACCGTCCCCGTCCCCTAACCCTAACCCTAGCCCGAACCCTAACCCTAACACTTCCCCGAAGCCTTCCCCTCACCCGTCCCCTAATGCTAACCCGTACGCTCACACTAACCCGCGCCCTCACACGTACGCTTCCCTTAAACCGTTGTCATACCCTCACCTGGAACCTAAACCGTCCCCGTACCCTAGCCCTAAGCCTAGCCAGAACCCTAACCCTAACCCTTCCCCGAAGCCTTCCCCTCACCCGTCCCCTAATCCTAACCCGTACGCTCACAGTAACCCATGCCCTCACACATACGCTCCCCTTAAACCGTTGTCGTACCCTCACCTGGACCCTAAATCGTCCCCGTCCCCGTCCCCTAACCCTAACCCTAGCCCGAACCCTAAACCTAACACTTCCCCGAAGCCTTCCCCTCACCCGTCCCCTAATCCTAACCCGTACGCTCACACTAACCCGTGCCCTCACATGTACGCTCCCCCTAAACCGTTGTCGTACCCTCACCTGGACCCTAAACCGTCCCCATTCCCTAACCCTAAACCTAGCCCGAACCCTAAACCTAACACTTCCCCGAAGCCTTCCCCTCACCCGTCCCCTAATCCTAACGCATACGCTCACACTAAACCGCGCCCTCACATGTACGCTCCCCGTAAACCGTTGTCGTAACCTCACCTGGACCCTAAACCGTCCCCGTCCCCGTCCCCTAATCCTAGCCCGAACCCTAACCCTAACCCTTCCCCGAAGCCTTCCCCTCACCCGTCCCTTAATCCTAACCTGTACGCTCACACTAACCCGTGCCCTCACACGTACGCTCCCCCTAAACTGTTGTCGTACCCTCACCTGGACCCTAAACCGTCCCCATCCCCTAACCCTAACCCTATCCCGAACCCTTCAACGAAGCCTTCCCCTCACACGTCCCCTAATCCTAACCCGTACGCTCACACTAACCCACACCCTCACACATTCGCTCCCCCTAAACCGTTGTCGTACCCTCACCTGGACCCTAAACCATCCCCGTCCCCTAACCCTAAACCTAGCCCGAACCCTAACCCTAACCCTTCCCCGAAGCCTTCCCCTCACCCGTCCCCTAATCCTAACCCGTACGCTCACACTAACCCGCGCCCTCACACATACACTCCCCGTAAACCATTGTCGTACCCTCACCTGGAGCGAAAACGGTCCCCGTCCCCTAACCCTAACCCTAGCCCGAACCCTAACCCTAACCCTTCCCCGAAGCCTTCCCCTCACCCGTCCCCTAATCCTAACCTGTACGCTCACACTAACCCACGCCCTCACACGTATGCACCCCATAAACCATACTCGTACCCTCACCTGGACCCTAAACCGTCCCTATCCCCTAACCCTAACCCTAGCCCGAACCCTAAACCTAAACCTTCCCCGAAGCCTTCCCCTCACCCGTCCCCTAATCCTAACCTGTACGCTCACACTAACCCGTGCTCTCACACGTACGCTCCCCCTAAACTGTTGTCGTACCCTCACCTGGACCCTAAACCGTCCCCATCCCCTAACCCTAACCCTAGCCCGAAACCTAACCCTAACACTTCCCCGAAGCCTTCCCCTCACCCGTCCCCTAATCCTAAATCATACGCTCACACTAACCCGCGCCCTCACACGTACGCTCCCCATAAACCGTTGTCGTAACCTCACCTGGACCCTAAACCGTCCCCGTCCCCTCACCCTAACCCTAGCCCGAACCCTAACCATAACCCTTCCCCGAAGCCTTCCCCTCACCCGTCCCATAATCCTAAACCGTACGCTCACACTAACCCACGCCCTCACACGTACCTTCCCCCTAAAGCGTTGTCGTACCCTCAACTGGACCCTAAACCGTCCCAGTCCCCTATCCCTAACCCTAGCCCGAACCCTAACCCTAACACTTCCCAGAAGCCTTCCCCTCACCCGTCCCCAAATCCTAACACGTACGTTCACACTAACCCGCGCCTTCAAATGTACGCTCCCCCTAAACCGTTGTCGTACCCTCACCTGGACCCTAAACCGTCCCCGTCCCCTAATCCTAACCCTAGCCCGAACCCTAAACCTAACCCTTCGCCGAAGCCTTCCCCTCACCCGTCCCATAATCCTAAGACGTACGCTCACACTACCCCACGCCCTCACACGTACGCTCACCCTAAACTGTTGTCGTACCCTCACCTGGACCCTAAACCGTCCCCATCCCGTAATCCTAACCCTAGCCCGAACCCTAAACCTAACCCTTCGACGAAGCCTTCCCCTCACCCGTCCCATAATCCTAAGACGTACGCTCACACTAACCCGCGCCCTCACACGTACCCTCCCCCTAAAGCGCTGTCGTACCCTCAACTGGACCCTAAACCGTCCCCGTCCCCTAACCCTAACCCTAGCCCGAACCCTAAACCTAACCCTTCCCCGAAGCCTTCCCCTCACCCGTCCCCTAATCCTAACCCGTACGCTCACACTATCCCGGGCCCTCACGCGTACGCTCCCCCTAAACCGTTGTCGTACCCTCACCTGGACCCTAAACCATCCCTGTCCCCTAACCCTAACCCTAGCCCGAACCCTAACCCTAACCCTTCCCCGAAGCCTTCCCCTCACCCGTCCCCTAATCCTAACCCGTATGCTCACATTAAGCCGCGCCCACACACGTACGCTCCCCCTAAACCGTTGTGGTACCCTCACCTGGACCCTAAACCGTCCCCGTTCCCTAACCCTAACCCTAGCCCGAACCCTAAACCTAACACTTCCCCGAAGCCTTCCCCTCACCCGTCCACTAATCCTAACCCGTACGCTCACACTAACCCGCGCCCTCACATGTACGCTCCCCCTAAAGCGTTGTCGTACCCTCACCTGCAACCTAAACTGTCCCTGTCCCCTAACGCTAACCCTAGCCCGAACCCTAACCCTAACCGTTCCCCGAAGCCTTCCCCTCAACCGTCCCCTCATCCTAACCCGTACGCTCACACTAACTCGCGCCCTCACACGTATGCTCCCCCTAAACCGTTGTCGTACCCTCACCAGGACCCTAAATCGTCCCCTTCCCCTAACCCTAACCCTAGCCCGAACCCTAACCCTAACCTTTCCACGAAGCCTTCCCCTCACCCGTCCCATAATCCTAACCCGTACGCTCATACTAACCCTCACCCTCACACATTCGCTCCCCCTAAAGCGTTGTCGTACCCTCACCTGGACCCTAAAACGTCCCCGTCCCCTAACCCTAACCGTAGCCCGAACCCTAAACCTAACCCTTCCCCGAAGCCTTCCCCTCACCCGTCCCCTAATCCTAACCCGTACACTCACACTAACCCGCGCCCGCACACGTACGCTCACCCTACACTGTTGTCGTACCCTCACCTGGACCCTGAACCGTCCCCGTCCCCTAACCCTAACCCTAGCCCGAACCCTAACCCTAACCCTTCCCCGAAGCCTTCCCCTCACCCGTCCCCTAATCCTAACCCGTACGCTCACACTAACCTGCGCCCTCACACGTACACTTCCCCTAAACCGTTGTCGTACCCTCACCTGGACCCTAAACTGTCCCCGTCCCCTAACCCTAACCCTAGCCCGAACCCTAACCCTAACACTTCCCCGAAGCCTTCCCCTCATCCGTCCCCTAACCCTAACCCGTACGCTCACACTAACCCGTGCCCTCACACGTATTCTCCCCCTAAACCGTTGTCGTACCCTCACCTGGACCCTAAACCGTCCCCTTCCCCTAACCCTAACCCTAGCCCGAACCCTAACCCTAAACCTTCCCCGAAGCCTTCCCCTCACCCGTCCCCTAATCCTAACCGTACGCTCACACTAACCCGCGCCCTCACATGTACGCTCCCCCTAAAGCGTTGTCGTACCCTCACCTGCAACCTAAACTGTCCCTGTCCCCTAACGCTAACCCTAGCCCGAACCCTAACCCTAACATTTCCCCGAAGCCTTCCCCTCACCCGTCCCCTAATCCTAAACCGTACGCTCACACTAACCCATGCCCTCACACGTACCCTCCCCCTAAAGCGCTGTCTTACACTCAACTGGACCCTAAACCGTCCCCGTCCCCTAACCCTAACCCTAGCCCGAACCCTAACCCTAACACTTCCCAGAAGCCTTCCCCTCACCCGTCCCCTAATCCTAACCCGTACGCTCACACTAACACGTGCCCTCACATGTACGCTCCCCCTAAACCGTTGTCGTACCCTCACCGGGACCCTAAACCGTCCCCGTCCCCTAACCCTAACCCTAGCCCGAACCCTAACCCTAACCCTTCCCCGAAGCCTTCCCCTCACCCGTCCCCTAATCCTAACCCGTTCGCTCACACTAACCTGCGCACTCACATTTACGCTCCCCCTAAACCGTTGTAGTATCCTCACCTGGACCCTAAACTGTCCCCATCCCCTAACCCTAACCCTAGCCCGAACTCTAACCCTAACCCTTCCCCGAAGCCTTCCCCTCACCCGTCCCCTAATCCTAAACCGTACGCTCACACTAACACATGCCCTCACACGTACCCTCCCCCTAAAGCGCTGTCTTACCTCAACTGGACCCTAAACCGTCCCCGTCCCCTAACCCTAACCCTAGCCCGAACCCTAACCCTACCCCTTCCCCGAAGCCTTCCCCTCACCCGTCCCCTAATCCTAACCCGTACGCTCACACTAACCCACGCCCTCACACGTATGCTCCCCCTAAACCATTGTCGTACCCTCACCTGAACCCTACACCATCCCCATCCCCTAACCCTAACCCTAGCCCGAACCCTAAACCTAACCCTTCCCCGAAGCCTTCCCCTTACCCGTTCCCTAATCGTAACCCGTACGCTCACACTAACCCGCGCCCTCACACGTAAGCTCACCCTAAACTGTTGTCGTACCCTCACCTGGACCCTAAACCGTCCCCGTCCCCTAACACTAACCCTAGCCCGAACCCTAACCCTAACCCTTCCCTGAAGCCTTCCCCTCACCCGTCCCCTAATCCTAACCCGTACGCTCACACTAACCCGCGCCCTCACACGTACCCTCCCCGTAAAGCGTTGTCGTATCCTCACCTGGACCCTAAACCGTCCCCGTCACCTAAGCCTAACCCTAGCCCGAACCCTAACACTTCCCCGAAGCCTTCCCCTCACCCGTCCCCTAATCCTAACCCGTACGCTCACACTAAACCACGCCCTCACACGTACGCTCCCCCTAAACCATTGTCGTACCGTCACCTGGACCCTAAACCGTCCCCGTCCCCGTCCCCTAACCCTAGCCCGAACCCTAACCCTAACACTTCCCTGAAGCCTTCCCCTCACCCGTCCCCTAATCTTAACCCGTACGCTCACACTAACTCGCGCCCTTACACGTACGCTCCCCCTAAACCGTTGTCGTACCCTCACCTGGACCCTAAATCGTCCCCGTCCCCTAACCCTAACCCTAGCCCGAACCCTAACCCTAACCTTTCCACGAAGCCTTCCCCTCACCCGTCCCCTAATCCTAAACCGTACGCTCACACTAACCCGCGCCCTCACACGTACCCTCCCCGTAAAGCGTTGTCGTATCCTCACCTGGACCCTAAACCGTCACCGTCACCTAAGCCTAACCCTAGCCCGAACCCTAACACTTCCCCGAAGCTTTCCCCTCACCCGTCCCCTAATCCTAAACCGTACGCTCACACTAACCCGCACCCTCACACGTACCCTCCCCCTAAAGCGCTGTCGTACCCTCAACTGGACCCTAAACCGTCCCCGTCCCCTAACCCTAACCCTAGCCCGAACCCTAACCCTAAAACTTCCCAGAAGCCTTCCCCTCACCCGTCCCCTAATCCTAACCCGTACGCTCACACTAACACGTGCCCTCACATGTACGCTCCCCCTAAACCGTTGTCGTACCCTCACCTGGACCCTAAACCGTCCCCGTCCCCTAACCCTAACCCTAGCCCGAACCCTAACCCTAACCCTTCCCCGAAGCCTTCCCCTCACCCGTCCCCTAACCCTAACCCGTACGCTCACACTAACGCGCGCCCTCACACGTGTGCTCCCCCTAAAGCGTTGTCGTACCCTCACCTGGACCCTAAACCGTCCCCGTCCCCTAAACCTAACCCTAGCCCGATCCCTAACCCTAACACTTCCCCGAAGCCTTCCCCTCACCCATCCCCTAATCCTAACCCGTACGCTCACACTAACTCGCGCCCTCACACGTACGCTCCCCCTAAACCGTTGTCGTACCCTCACCTGGACCCTAAATCGTCCCCGTCCCCTAACCCTAGCCCGAACCCTAACCCTAACCTTTCCACGAAGCCTTCCCCTCACCCGTCCCATAATCCTAACCCGTACGCTCATACTAACCCGCACCCTCACACATTCGCTCCCCCTAAAGCGTTGTCGTACCCTCACCTGGACCCTAAACTGTCCCCGTCCCCTAACCCTTACACTAGCCCGAACCCTAACCCTAATCCTTCCCCGAAGCCTTCCCCTAACCCGACCCCTAATCCTAACCCGTACGCTCACACTAACCCACGCCCTCACACGTACGCTCCCCCTAAACCATTGTCGTAACCTCACCTGGACCCTAAACCGTCCCCGTCCCCTAACCCTAACCCTAGCCCGAACCCTAAACCTAACACTTCCCCGAAGCCTTCCCCTCACCCGTCCCCTAATCCTAACCCGTACGCTCACACTAACCCGCGCCCTCACACGTACTCTCACCCTAAACTGTTGTCGTACCCTCACCTGTACCCTGAACCGTCCCCGTCCGCTAACCCTAACCCTAGCCCGAACCCTAACCCTAACCCTTCCCCGAAGCCTTCCCCTCACCCGTCCCCTAATCCTAACCCGTACGCTCACACTAACCTGCGCCCTCAAACGTACGCTCCCCCTAAACCGTTGTCGTACCCTCACCTGGACCCTAAACTGTCCCCGTCCCCTAATCCTAACCCTAGCCCGAACCCTAACCCTAACACTTCCCCGAAGCCTTCCCCTCACCCGTCCCCTAACCCTAACCCGTACGCTCAAAGTAACCCACGCCCTCACACGTATTCTCCCCCTAAACCGTTTTCGTACCCTCACCTGGACCCTAAACCGTCCCCTTCCCCTAACCCTAACCCTAGCCCGAACCCTAACCCTAACCCTTCCCCGAAGCCTTCCCCTCACCCGTCCCATAATCCTAACCCGTACGCTCAAACTAACCCACGCCCTCACACGTACGCTCCCCCTAAACTGTTGTCGTACCCTCACCTGGACCCTAAACCGTCCCCGTCCCCTAACCCTAACCCTAGCCCGAACCCTAAACCTAACCCTTCCCCGAAGCCTTCCCCTCACCCGTCCCATAACCCTAACCCGTAAGCTCACACTAACCCGCGCCCTCACACGTATGCTCCCCCTAAACATTTGTCGTACCCTCACCTGGACCCTAAACCGTCCCCCTCCCCTAACCCTAACCCTAGACCGAACCCTAACCCTAACCCTTCCCCGAAGCCTTCCCCTCACCCGTCCCCTAATCCTAACCCGTACGCTCACACTAACCCGCGCACTCACATTTACGCTCCCCCTAAAATGTTGTCGTACCCTCACCTGGACCCTAAATCGTCCCCGTCCCCTAACCCTAACCCTAGCCCGAACCCTAACCCTAACCTTTCCACGAAGCCTTCCCCTCACCAGTCCCATAATCCTAACCCGTACGCTCATAATAACCCGCACCCTCACACATTCGCTCCCCCTAAAGAGTTGTCGTACCCACACCTGTACCCTAAACCGTCCCCGTCCCCTAACCCTAACCCTAGCCCGAACCCTAACCCTAACCCTTCCCCGAAGCCTTCCCCTCACCCGTCCCCTAATCCTAACCCGTAAGCTCACACTAACCCGCGCCCTCACACGTACGGTCCCCCTAAACCATTGTCGTACCCTCACCTGAACCCTAAACCGTCCCCGTCCCCTAACCCTAACCCTAGCCCGAACCCTAAACCTAACCCTTCCCCGAAGCCTTCCCCTCACCTGTCCCCTAATCGTAACCCGTACGCTCACACTAACCCACGCCCTCACACGTACGCTCCCCCTAAACTGTTGTCGTACCCTCACCTGGACCCTAAACCGTCCCCGTCCCCTAACCCTAACCCTAGCCCGAACCCTAAACCTAACCCTTCCCCGAAGCCTTCCCCTCACCCGTCCCATAACCCTAACCCGTAAGCTCACACTAACCCGCGCCCTCACACGTATGCTCCCCCTAAACAGTTGTCGTACCCTCACCTGGACCCTAAACCGTCCCCCTCCCCTAACCCTAACCCTAGACCGAACCCTAACCCTAACCCTTCCCCGAAGCCTTCCCCTCACCCGTCCCCTAATCCTAACCCGTACGCTCACACTAACCCGCGCACTCACATTTACGCTCCCCCTAAAATGTTGTCGTACCCTCACCTGGACCCTAAATCGTCCCCGTCCCCTAACCCTAACCCTAGCCCGAACCCTAACCCTAACCTTTCCACGAAGCCTTCCCCTCACCAGTCCCATAATCCTAACCCGTACGCTCATAATAACCCGCACCCTCACACATTCGCTCCCCCTAAAGCGTTGTCGTACCCACACCTGTACCCTAAACCGTCCCCGTCCCCTAACCCTAACCCTAGCCCGAACCCTAACCCTAACCCTTCCCCGAAGCCTTCCCCTCACCCGTCCCCTAATCCTAACCCGTACGCTCACACTAACCCGCGCCCTCACACGTACGGTCCCCCTAAACCATTGTCGTACCCTCACCTGAACCCTAAACCGTCCCCGTCCCCTAACCCTAACCCTAGCCCGAACCCTAAACCTAACCCTTCCCCGAAGCCTTCCCCTCACCTGTCCCCTAATCGTAACCCGTACGCTCACACTAACCCACGCCCTCACACGTACGCTCACCCTAAACTGTTGTCGTAACCTCACCTGGACCCTAAACCGTCCCCATCCCCTAACCCTAACCCCAGCCCGAACCCTAACCCTAACCCTTTCCCGAAGCCTTCCCCTCACCCGTCCCCTAATCCTAACCCGTACGCTCACACTAACCTGCGCCCTCACACGTACGCTCCCCCTAAAACGTTGTCGTACCCTCACCTGGACCCTAAACCGTCCCCGTCCCCTAACCCTAACCCTAGCCCGAGCCCTAACCCTAACACTTCCCCGAAGCCTTCCCCTCACCTGTCCCCTAACCCTAACCCGTACGCTCACACTAACCCGCGCCCTCACACGTATTCTCGCCCTAAACCGTTGTCGTACCCTCAACTGGACCCTAAACCGTCCCCTTCTCTTAACCCTAACCCTAGTCCGAACCCTAACCTTAACCCTTCCCCGAAACATTCCCCTCAACCGTCCCCTAATCCTAACCCGTACGCTCACACTAACCCGCGCCCTCACACGTACGCTCCCCCTAAAGCATTGTCGTACTCTCACCTGGACCCTAAACCGTCCCCGTCCCCTAACCCTAACCCTAGCCCGAACCCTAACCCTAACACTTCCCCGAAGCCTTCCCCTCACCCGTCCACTAGTCCTAACCCATACGCTCATACTAACCCGCGCCCTCACACGTACGCTCCCCCTAAACCATTGTCGTACCCTCACCTGAACCCTAAACCGTCCCCGTCCCATAACCCTAACCCTAGCCAGAACCCTAAACCTAACCCTTCCCCTAAGCCTTCACCTCACCCGTTCCCTAATCTTAACCCGTACGCTCACACTAACCCGCACCCTCACACGTACGTTCACCATAAACTGTTGTCGTACCCTCACCTGGACCCTAAACCGTCCCCATCCCCTAACACTAACCCTAGCCCGAACCCTAACCCTAACCCTTTCCCGAAGCCTTCCCCTCACCCTTCCCCTAATCCTAACCCGTACGCTCACACTAACCCGCGCCCTCACACGTATGCTCCCCCTAAACCGTTGTCGTACCCTCACCTGGACCCTAAACCGTCCCTGTCCCCTAACCCTAACCCTAGCCCGAACCCTAACACTAAACCTTCCCCGAAGCCTTCCCCTCACCCGTCCCCTAATCCTAACCCGTGCGCTCACACTAACCCGCGCACTCACATTTACGCTCCCCCTAAAATGTTGTCGTACCCTCACCTGGACCGAAAATCGTCCCCGTCCCCTAACCCTAACCCTAGCCCGAACACTAACCCTAACCTTTCCACGAAGCCTTCCCCTCACCCGTCCCATAATCCTAACCCGTACGCTCATACTAACCCGCACCCTCACACATTCGCTCCCCCTAAAGCGTTGTCGTACCCACACCTGGACCCTAAACCGTCCCCGTCCCCTAACCCTAACCCTAACCCGAACCCTAACCCTAACCCTTCCCCGAAGCCTTCCCCTCACCCGTCCCCTAATCCTAACCCGTACGCTCATACTAACCCGCGCCCTCACACGTACGCTCCCCCTAAACCATTGTCGTACCCTCACCAGAACCCTAAACCGTCCCCGTCCCATAACCCTAACCCTAGCCAGAACCCTAAACCTAACCCTTCCCCGAAGCCTTCCCCTCACCCGTCCCATAATCGTAACCCGTACGCTCACACTAACCAGCGCCCTCACACGTACGCTCACCCTAAACTGTTGTTGTACCCTCACCTGGACCCTAAACCGTCCCCATCCCCTAACACTAACCCTAGCCCGAACCCTAACCCTAACCCTTTCCCGAAGCCTTCCCCTCACCCTTCCCCTAATCCTAACCCTTACGCTCACACTAACCTGCGCCCTCACACGTACGCTCCCCCTACACCGTTGTCGTACCCTCTCCTGGACCCTAAACCGTACCCGTCCCCTAACACTATCCTTAGCCCAAACCCTAACCCTAACACTTCCCCGAAGCCTTCCCCTCGCCTGTCCCCTAACCCTAACCCGTACGCTCACACTAACTCGCGCCCTCACACGTACGCTCCCCCTAAACCGTTGTCGTACCCTCACCTGGACCCTAGATCGTCCCCGTCCCCAAACCCTAACCCTAGCCCGAACCCTAACCCTAACATTTCCACGAAGCCTTCCCTTCACCCGTCCCATAATCCTAACCCGTACGCTCATACTAACTCACACCCTCACACATTCGCTCCCCCTAAACCATTGTCGTACCCTCACCTGGACCCTAAACCGTCCCCGTCCCCTAACCCTAACCCTAGCCCGAACCCTAACCCTAACCCTTCCCCGAAGCCTTCCCCTCACCCGTCCCCTAATCCTAACCCGTACGCTCACACTAACCCACGCCCTCACACGTACGCTCCCCCTAAACCGTTGTCGTACCCTCACCTGGACCCTAAACTGTCCCCGTCCCCTAACCCTAACCCTAGCCCAAACCCTAACCCTAACCCTTCCCGGAAGCCTTCCCCTCACCCGTCCCCTAATCCTAACCCGTACGCTCACACTAACCCGCGCCCTCACACGTACGCTCCCCCTAAAATGTTGTCGTACCCTCACCTGGACCCTAAACCGTCCCCATCCCCTAACCCTAACCCTAGCCCGAACCCTAACGCTAACGCTTCCCCGAAGCCTTCCCCTCACCCGTCCCCTAATCCTAACCCATACGCTCACACTAACCTGCGCCCTCACACGTACGCTCCCCGTAAACCGTTGTCGTAACCTCACCTGGACCCTAAACCATCCCCGTCCCCTAACCCTAACCCTAGCCCGAACCCTAAACCTAACGCTTCCCCGAAGCCTTCCCCTCACCCGTCCCCTAATCCTAACCCATATGCACACATAACCCACGCCCTCACACGTACGCTCCCCCTAAACCGCTGTCGTACCCTCACCTGGACCGTAAAACGTCCCCGTCCCCTACCCCTAACCCTAGCCCGAACCATAAACCTAACCCTTCCGCGAAGCCTTCCCCTCACCCATCCCCTAATCCTAACACATACGCTCACACTAACCCGCGCCCTCACACATACGATCCCCCTAAACCGTTGTCGTATCCTCACCTGGACCGTAAACCTTCCCCGTCCCCTAATCCTAACCCTAGCCCGAAACCTAACCCTAACACTTCCCCGAAGCCTTCCCCTCACCCGTCCCCTAATCCTAAACCTTACGCTCACACTAACCCACGCCCTCACACGTACCCTCCCCCTAAAGCGCTGTCGTACCCTCAGCTGGACCCTAAACCGTCCCCGTCCCCTAACCCTAACCCTAGCCCGAACCCTAAACCTAACACTTCCCCGAAGCCTTCCCCTCACCCGTCCCCTAATGCTAACCCGTACGCTCACACTAACCCGCGCACTCACACGTACGCTTCCCTTAAACCGTTGTCATACCCTCACCTGGAACCTAAACCGTCCCCGTACCCTAGCCCTAAGCCTAGCCAGAACCCTAACCCTAACCCTTCCCCGAAGCCTTCCCCTCACCCGTCCCCTAATCCTAACCCGTACGCTCACAGTAACCCATGCCCTCACACATACGCTCCCCTTAAACCGTTGTCGTACCCTCACCTGGACCCTAAATCGTCCCCGTCCCCGTCCCCTAACCCTAACCCTAGCCCGATCCCTAAACGTAACCCTTCCCCGAAGCCTTCCCCTCACCCGTCCCCTAATCCTAACCCGTACGCTCACACTAACCCGTGCCCTCACATGTACGCTCCCCCTAAACCGTTGTCGTACCCTCACCTGGACCCTAAACCGTCCCCGATCCCTAACCCTAACCCTAGCCCGAACCATAACCCTAACCCTTCACCAAAGCCTACCCCTCACCCGTCCCATAATCCTAACCTGTACGCTCACACTAACCCACGCCCTCACACGTACGCTCCCCCTAAACCATACTCGTACCCTCACCTGGACCCTAAACTGTCCCCGTGCCCTAACACTAACCCTAGCCCGAACCCTAACCCTAACCCTTCCCCGAAGCCTTCCCCTCACCCGTCCCCCAATCCTAACCCGTACGCTCACACTAACCTGCGCCCTCACACGCACACTCCCCCTAAACCGTTGTCGTACCCTCACATGGACCCTAAACCGTCCCCGTCCCCTAACACTAACCCTAGCCCGAACCCTAACCCTAACCCTTCCCCGAAGCCTTCCCCTCACCCGTCCCCTAATCCTAACGCATACGCTCACACTAACCCGCGCCCTCACATGTACGCTCCCCGTAAACCGTTGTCGTAACCTCACCTGGACCCTAAACCGTCCCCGTCCCCATCCCCTAATCCTAGCCCGAACCCTAACCCTAACCCTTCCCCGAAGCCTTCCCATCACCCATCCCCTAATCCTAACCCGTACACTCACACTAACCCGCGCCCTCACATGTACGCTCCCCCTAAAGCGTTGTCATACCCTCACCTGCAACCTAAACTGTCCCTGTACCCTAACGCTAACCCTAGCCCGAACTCTAACCCTAACCCTTCCCCGAAGCCTTCCCCTCACCCGTCCCCTAATCCTAACCCGTACGCTCACACTAACCCGCGCCCACACACGTACGCTCCCCCTAAAGCGTTGTCGTACCCTCACCTGGACCCTAAACCGTCCCCGTCCCCTAACCCTAACCCTAGCCCGAACCCTAAACCTAACCCTTCCCCGAAGCCTTCCCCTCACCCGTCCCCTAATCCTAACCCGTACGCTCACACTAACCCGTGCCCTCACACGTACGCTCCCCCTAAGCCGTTGTCGTACCCTCACCTGGACCCTAAACCGTCCCCGTTCCCTAACACTAACCCTAGCCCGAACTATAACCTAATACTTCCCTGAAGCCTTCCCCTCACCCGTCCCCTAATCCTAACCCGTACGCTCACACTAACCCGCGCCCTCACACGTACGCTCCCCCTAAACTGTTGTCGTACCCTCACATGGACCCAAAACCGTCCCCGTCCCCTAACCCTAACCCTATCCCGAACCCTTCAACGAAGCCTTCCCCTCACACGTCCCCTAATCCTAACCCGTACGCTCACACTAACCCACACCCTCACACATTCGCTCCCAGTAAACCATTGTAATACCCTCACCTGGACCCTAAACCATCCCCGTCCCCTAACCCTAAACCTAGCCCGAACCCTAACCCTAAACCTTCCCCGAAGCCTTCCCCTCACCCTTCCCCTAATCCTAACCCGTACGCTCACACTAACCCGCGCCCTCACACGTACACTCCCCGTAAACCATTGTCGTACCCTCACCTGGAGCGAAAACGGTCCCCGTCCCCTAACCCTAACCCTAGCCCGAACCCTAACCCAAACCCTTCCCCGAAGCCTTCCCCTCACCCGTCCCCTAATCCTAACCTGTACGCTCACACTAACCCACGCCCTCACACGTATGCACCCCCTAAACCATACTCGTACCCTCACCTGGACCCTAAACTGTCCCCGTCCCCTAACCCTAACCCTAGCCCGAACCATAACCCTAACACTTCCCCGAAGCCTTCCCCTCACCCGTCCCCTAACCCTAACCCGTACGCTCACACTACCCTGCGCCCTCGCACGTATTCTCCCCCTAAACCGTTGTCGTACCCTCACCAGGACCCTAAACCGTCCCCTTCCCCTAACCCTAACCCTAGCCCGAACCCTAACCCTAACACTTCCCCGAAGCTTTCCCCTCACCTGTCACCTAATCCTAAACCGTACGCTCACACGAACCCGCGCCCTCACACATACCCTCCCCCTAAAGCGCTGTCGTACCCTCAACTGGATCCTAAACCGTCCCCATCCCCTAACCCTAACCCTAGCCCAAACCCTAACCCTAACACTTCCCAGAAGCCTTCCCCTCACCCGTCCCCTAATCCTAACCCGTACGCTCACACTAACACGTGCCCTCACATGTACGCTCCCCCTAAACCGTTGTCGTACCCTCACCTGGACCCTAAACCATCCCTGTCCCCTAACCCTAACCCTAGCCCGAACCCTATCCCTAACCCTTCCCCGAAGCCTTCCCCTCACCCGTCCCCTAATCCTAACCCGTATGCTCACACTAACCCGCGCCCACACACGTACGCTCCCCCTAAACCGTTGTGGTACCCTCACCTGGACCCTAAACCGTCCCCGTCCCCTAACCCTAACCCTAGCCCGAACCCTAACCCTAACACTTCCCCGAAGCCTTCCCCTCACCCGTCCCCTAATCCTAACCCGTACGCTCACCCTAACCCGCGCCCTCACATGTACGCTCCCCCTAAAGCGTTGTCGTACCCTCACCTGCAACCTAAACTGTGACTGTCCCCTAACGCTAACCCTAGCCCGAACCCTAACCCTAACCCTTCCCCGAAGCCTTCCCCTCATCCGTCCCCTAATCCTAAACCGTAGGCTCACACTAACCCGCGCCCTCACACGTACCCTCCCCCTAAAGCGCTGTCTTACTCTCAACTGGACCCTAAACCGTCCCCGTCCCCTATCCCTAACCCTTGCCCGAACCCTAAACCTAACCCTTCCCCGAAGCCTTCCCCTCACCCGTCCCCTAACCCTAACCCGTACGCTCACACTAACCCGCGCCCTCACACGTGTGCTCCCCCTAAACCGTTGTCGTACCCTCACCGGGACCCTAAACCGTCCCCGTCCCCTAACCCTAACCCTAGCCCGAACCCTAACCCTAACCCTTCCCCGAAGCCTTCCTCTCACCCGTCCCCTAATCCTAACCCGTACGCTCACACTAACCTGCGCACTCACATTTACGCTCCCCCTAAACCGTTGTAGTACCCTCACCTGGACCCTAAACCGTCCCCATCCCCTAACCCTAAACCTAGCCCGAACCCTAACCCTAAACCTTCCCCGAAGCCTTCCCCTCACCCGTCCCCTAATCCTAAACCGTACGCTCACACTAACCCATGCCCTCACACGTACCCTCCCCCTAAAGCGCTGTCTTACACTCAACTGGACCCTAAACCGTCCCCATCCCCTAACCCTAACCCTAGCCCGAACCCTAACCCTAACTCTTCCCCGAAGTCTTCCCCTCACCCGTCCCCTAATCCTAACCCGTTCGCTCACACTAACCCGCGCCCTCACACGTACCCTCCCCCTAAAGCGTTGTCGTACCATCACCTGGACCCTAAACCTTCCCCGTCCCCTAACCCTAACCCTAGCCCGAACCCTAACCCTAACACTTCCCCGAAGCCTTCCCCTCACCCGTCTCCTAATCCTAACCCGTACGCTCACACTAACCCGCGCCATCACACGTACCCTTCTCGTAAAGCGTTGTCGTACCCTCACCTGGACCCTAAACCGTCCCCGTCCCCTCACCCTATCCCTAGCTCGAACCCTAACCCTAACCCTTCCCCGAAGCCTTCCCCTCACACGTCCCCTAATCCTAAACCGTATACTCGCACTAACCCGCGCCCTCACACGTACCCTCCCCCTAAAGCGCTGTCGTACCCTCAACTGGACCCTAAACCGTCCCCGTCCCCTATCCCTAACCCTAGCCCGAACCCTAACCCTAACACTTCCCAGAAGCCTTCCCCTCACCCATCGCCTATACCTAACCCGTACGTTCACACTAACCCGCGCCCTCACATGTACGCTCCCCCTAAACCGTTGTCGTTCCCTCACCTGGACCATAAAACGTCCCCGTCCCCTAACCCTAACCCTAGCCCGAACCCTAACCCTAACACTTCCCCGAAGCCTTCCCCTCACCCATCCCCTAATCCTAACCCGTACGCTCACACTAACCCGGGCCCTCACACGTATGCTCCCCCTAAACCGTTGTCGTACCCTCACCTGGACCCTAAACCATCCCTGTCCCCTAACCCTAACCATAGCCCGGACCCTAACCCTAACCCTTCCCCGAAGCCTTCCCCTCACCCGTCCCCTAATCCTAAACCGTACGCTCACACTAACCCATGCCCTCACACGTACCCTCCCCCTAAAGCGCTGTCTTACACTCAACTGGACCCTAAACCGTCCCCGTCCCCTAACCCTAACCCTTCCCCGAAGCCTTCCCCTCACCCGTCCCCTAATCCTACCCGGTACGCTCACACTAACTCGCGCCCTCACACGTACGCTCCCCCTAAACCGTTGTCGTACCCTCACCTTGACCATAAATCGTCCCCGTCCCCTAACCCTAACCCTAGCCCGAACCCTAAACCTAACCTTTCCACGAAGCCTTCCCCTCACCCGTCCCATAATCCTAACCCGTACGCTCATACTAACCCGCACCCTCTCACATTCGCTCCCCCTAAAGCGTTGTCGTACCCTCACCTGTACCCTAAACCGTCCCCGTCCCCTAACCCTAACCCTAGCCCGAACCCTAACCCTAACCCTTCCCCGAAGCCTTCCCCTCACCCGTCCCCTAATCCTAACCCGTACGCTCACACTAACCCGCGCCCTCACACGTACGCTCCCCCTAAACCATTGTCGTACCCTCACCTGCACCCTAAACCGTCCCCGTCCCCTAATCCTAACCCTAGCCCGAACCCTAAACCTAACCCTTCGCCGAAGCCTTCCCCTCACCCGTCCCATAATCCTAAGACGTACGCTCACACTAACCCACGCCCTCAAACGTACGCTCACCCTAAACTGTTGTCGTACCCTCACCTGGACCCTAAACCGACCCCGTCCCCTAACCCTAACCCTAGCCCGAACACTAACCCTAACCCTTCCCCGAAAACTTCCCCTCACCCGTCCCCTAATCCTAACCCGTACGCTCACACTAACCTGCGCCCTCACACGTACGCTCCCCCTATACCGTTGTCGTACCCTCACCTGGACCCTAAACCGTCCCCGTCCCCTAACCCTAACCCTAGCCCGAACCCTAACCCTAACACTTCCCCGAAGCCTTCCCCTCACCCGTCCCCTAATCCTAACCCGTACGCTCACACTAACCCGCGCCCTCACACGTATTCTCCCCCTAAACCGTTGTCGTACACTCACCTGGACCCTAAACAGTCCCCTTCCCCTAACCCTATCCCTAGCCCGAACCCTAACCCTAACACTTCCCCGAAGCTTTCCCCTCACCCGTCCCCTAATCCTAAACCGTACGCTCACACTAACCCGCGCCCTCACACGTACCCTCCCCGTAAAGCGCTGTCGTACCCTCAACTGGACCCTAAACCGTCCCCGTCCCCTAACCCTAACCCTAGCCCGAACCCTAACCCTAACCCTTCCCCGAAGCCTTCCCCTCACCCGTCCCCTAATCCTAACCCATACGCTCACACTATCCCGGGCCCTCACGCGTACGCTCACCCTAAACCGTTGTCGTACCCTCACCTGGACCCTAAACCATCCCTGTCCCCAAACCCTAACCCTAGCCCGAACCCTAACCCTAACCCTTCCCCGAAGCCTTCCCCTCACCCGTCCCCTAATCCTAACCCGTATGCTCACACTAACCCGAGCCCACACACGTACGCTCCCCCTAAACCGTTGTGGTACCCTCACCTGGACCCTAATCCGTCCCCGTTCCCTAACGCTAACCCTAGCCCGAACCCTAACCCTAACACTTCCCCGAAGCCTTCCCCTCACCCGTCCCCGAATCCTAACCCGTACGCTCACACTAACCCGCGCCCTCACATGTACGCTCCCCCTAAAGCGTTGTCGTACCCTCACCTGGACCCTAAACTGTCCCCGTCCCCTAACCCTAACCCTAGCCCGAACCCTAACCCTAACACTTCCCCGAAGCCTTCCCCTCACCCGTCCCCTAACCCTAACCTGTACGCTCACACTAACCAGCGCCCTCACACGTATTCTCCCCCTAAACCGTTGTCGTACCCTCACCTGGACTCTAAACCGTCCCCTTCCCCTAACCCTAACCCTAACCCGAACCCTAACCTTAAACCTTCCCCGAAGCCTTCCCCTCACCCGTCCCCTAATCCTAACCGTACGCTCACACTAACCCGCGCACTCACATGTACGTTCCCCCTAAAGCGTTGTCGTACCCTCACCTGCAACCTAAACTGTCCCTGTCCCCTAACGCTAACCCTAGCCCGAACCCTAACCCTAACCCTTCCCCGAAGCCTTCCCCTCACACGTCCCCTAATCCTAAACCGTAGGCTCACACTAACCCGCGCCCTCACACGTACCCTCCTCCTAAAGCGCTGTCTTACTCTCAACTGGACCCTAAACCGTCCCCGTCCCATAACCCTAACCCTAGCCCGAACCCTAACCCTAACCCTTCCCCGAAGCCTTCCCCTCACCCGTCCCCTAATCCTAACCCGTACGCTCACACTAACCCACGCCCTCACACGTACGCTCCCCCTAAACTGTTGTTGTACCCTCACCTGGACCCTAAACCGTCCCCGTCCCCTAACCCTAACCCTAGCCCGAACCCTAAACCTAACCCTTACCCGAAGCCTTCCCCTCACCCGTCCCCTAACCCTAACCCATACGTTCACAATAACCCGCGCCCTCACACGTATGCTCCCCCTAAACCGTTGTCGTACCCTCACCTGGACCCTAAACCGTCCCCGTCCCCTAACCCTAACCCTAGCCCGAACCCTAACCCTAAACCTTCCCCGAAGCCTTCCCCTCACCCGTCCCCTAATCCTAACCCGTACGCTCACACTAACCCGCGCACTCACATTTACGCTCCCCCTAAAATGTTGTCGTACCCTCACCTGGACCCTAAATCGTCCCCGTCCGCTAACCCTAACCCTAGCCCGAACCCTAAACCTAACCTTTCCACGAAGCCTTCCCCTCACCCGTCCCATAATCCTAACCCGTACGCTCATACTAACCCGCACCCTCACACATTCGCTCCCCCTAAAGCGTTGTCGTACCCACACCTGGACCCTAAACCGTCCCCGTACCCTAACCCTAACCCTAGCCCGAACCCTAACCCTAACACTTCCCCGAAGCCTTCCCCTCACCCGTCCCCTAATCCTAACCCGTACGCTCATACTAACCCGCGCCCTCACACGTACGCTCCCCCTAAACCATTGTCGTACCCTCACCTGAACCCTAAACCGTCCCCGTCCCATAACCCTAACCCTAGCCAGAACCCTAAACCTAACCCTTCCCTGAAGCCTTCCCCTCACCCGTCCCCTAATCGTAACCCGTACGCTCACACTAACCCGCGCCCTCACACGTACGCTCACCCTAAACTGTTGTCGTACGCTCACCTGGACCCTAAACCGTCCCCATCCCCTAACACTAACCCTAGCCCGAACCCTAACCCTAACCCTTTCCCGAAGCCTTCCCCTCACCCTTCACCTAATCCTAAACCGTACGCTCACACTAACCTGCGCCCTCACACGTACGCTCCCCCTAAAGCGTTGTCGTACCCTCACCTAGACCCTAAACCGTCCCCGTCCCCTAACCCTAACCCTAGCCCGAACCCTAACCCTAACACTTCCCCGAAGCCTTCCCCTCACCTCTCCCCTAACCCTAACCCGTACGCTCACACTAACTCGCGCCCTCACACGTACGCTCCCCCTAAACCGTTGTCGTACCCTCACCTGGATCCTAGATCATCCCCGTCACCTAACCCTAAACCTAGCCCGAACCCTAACCCTAACATTTCCACGAAGCCTTCCCCTCACCCGTCCCATAATCCTAACCCATACGCTCATACTAATCCGCACCCTCACACATTCGCTCCCCCTGAAGCGTTGTCGTACCCTCACATGGACCCTAAACTGTCCCCGTCCCCTAACCCTAACCGTAGCCCGAACACTAACCCTAACCCTTCCCTGAAGCCTTCCCCTCACCCGTCCCCTAATCCTAACCCGTACGCTCACACTAACCCGCGCCCTCACCCGTAACCTCCCCGTAAAGCGTTGTCGTATCCTCACCTGGACCCTAAACCGCCCCCGTCACCTAAGCCTAACCCTAGCCCGAACCCTAACACTTCACCAAAGCTTTCCCCTCACCCGTCCCCTAATCCTAACCCGTACGCTCACACTAACACGTGCCCTCACATGTACGCTCCCCCTAAACCGTTGTCGTACCCTCAACTGGACCCTAAACCGTCCCCGTCCCCTAACCCTAACCCTAGCCCGAACCCTAACCCTAACACTTCCCCGAAGCCTTCCCCTCACACGTCCCCTAATCCTAACTCGTACGCTCACACTATCCCGGGCCCTCACGCGTACGCTACCCCTAAACCGTTGTCGTACCCTCACCTGGACCCTAAACCATCCCTGTCCCCTAACCCTAACCCTAGCCCGAACCCTAACCCTAACACTTCCCCGAAGCCTTCCCCTCACCCGTCCCCTAATCCTAACCCGTATGCTCACACTAACCTGCGCCCACACACGTACGCTCCCCCTAAACCATTGTGGTACCCTCACCTGGACCCTAAACCGTCCCCGTCCCCTAACCCTAACCCTAGCCCGAACCCTAACCCTAACCCTTCCCCGAAGCCTTCCCCTCACCCGTCCCCTAACCCTAACCCGTACGCTCACACTAACCCGCGCCCTCATACGTGTGCTCCCCCTAAACCGTTGTCGTACCCTCACCGGGACCCTAAACCGTCCCCGTCCCCTAACCCTAACGCTAGCCCGAACCCTAACCCTAACCCTTCCCCGAAGCCTTCCCCTCACCCGTCCCCTAATCCTAAACCTTACGCTCACACTAACCCATGCCCTCACACGTACCCTCCCCCTAAAGCGCTGTCTTACACTCAACTGGACCCTAAACCGTCCCCATCCCCTAACCCTAACCCTAGCCCGAACCCTAACCCTAACCCTTCCCCGAAGCCTTCCCCTCACCCGTCCTCTAATCCTAACCCGTACGCTCACACTAACACGTGCCCTCACATGTACGCTCCCCCTAAACCGTTGTCGTACCCTCACCTGGACCCTAAACCGTCCCCGTCCCCTAACCCTAACCCTAGCCCGAACCCTAACCCTAACACTTCCCCGAAGCCTTCCCCTCACCTGTCCCCTAACCCTAACCCGTACGCTCACACTAACCCACGCCCTCACACGTATTCTCCCCCTAAACCGTTGTCGTACACTCCCCTGGACCCTAAACCGTCCCCTTCCCCTACCCCTAACCCTAGTCCGAACCCTAACCCTAACCCTTCCCCGAAGCATTCCCCTCACCCGTCCCCTAATCCTAACCCGTACGCTCACACTAACCCGCGCCCTAACACGTACGCTCCCCCTAAAGCGTTGTCGTACCCTCACCTGGACCCTAAACCGTCCCCGTCCCCTAACCCTAACCCTAGCCCGAACCCTAACCCTAACACTTCCCCGAAGCCTTCCCCTCACCTGTCCCCTAACCCTAACCCGTACGCTCACACTAACCCACGCCCTCACACGTACGCTCCCCCTAAAGCGTTGTCGTACCCTCACCTGGACCCTAAACCGTCCCCGTCCCCTAAACCTAACCCTAGCCCGATCCCTAACCCTAACACTTCCCCGAAGCCTTCCCCTCACCCGTCCCCTAATCCTAACCCGTACGCTCACACTAACTCGCGCCCTCACACGTACGCTCCCCCTAAACCGTTGTCGTACCCTCACCTGGACCCTAAATCGTCCCCGTCCCCTAACCCTAACCCTAGCCCGAACCCTAACTCTAACCTTTCCACGAAGCCTTCCCCTCACCCGTCCCATAATCCTAACCCGTACGCTCATACTAACCCGCACCCTCACACATTCGCTCCCCCTAAAGCGATGTCGTACCCTCACCTGGACCCTAAACCGTCCCCGTCCCCTAACCCTAACCCTAGCCCGAACCATAACCCTAACACTTCCCCGAAGCCTTCCCCTCACCCGTCCCCTAATCCTAACCCGTACGCTCACACTAACCAACGCCCTCACACGTACGCTCCCCCTAAAGCATTGTCGTACCCTCACCTGGACCCTAAACCGTCCTCGTCCCCGTCCCCTAATCCTAGCCTGAACCTTAATCCTAACCCTTCCCCGAAGCCTTCCCCTCACCCATCCCCTAATCCTAACCCGTACGCTCACACTAACCCGCGCCCTCACATGTACGCTCCCCCTAAAGCGTTGTCATACCCTCACCTGCAACCTAAACTGTCCCTGTCCCCTAACGCTAACCCTAGCCCGAACTCTAACCCTAACCCTTCCCCGAAGCCTTCCCCTCACCCGTCCCCTAATCCTAACCCGTACGCTCACACTAACCCGCGCCCACACACGTACGCTCCCCCTAAAGCGTTGTCGTACCCTCACCTGGACCCTAAACCGTCCCCGTCCCTTAACCCTAACCCTAGCCCGAACCCTAAACCTAAACCTTCCCCGAAGCCTTCCCCTCACCCGTCCCCTAATCCTAACCCGTACGCTCACACTAACCCGTGCCCTCACACGTACGCTCCTCCTAAGCCATTGTCGTACCCTCACCTGGACCCTAAACCGTCCCCGTCCCCTAACACTAACCCTAGCCCGAACCCTAAACCTAATACTTCCCTGAAGCCTTCCCCTCACCCGTCCCCTAATCCTAACCCGTACGCTCACACTAACACGCGCCCTCACACGTACGCTCCCCCTAAACCGTTGTCGTACCCTCACCTGGACCCTAAACCGTCCCCGTCCCCTAACACTAACCCTAGCCCGAACCCTAACCCTAACCCTTCCCCGAAGCCTTCCCCTCACCTGTCCCCTAATCCTAACCCGTACGCTCACACTAACCCACGCCCTCACACGTACGCTCCCCCTAAACTGTTGTTGTACCCTCACATGGACCCTAAACCGTCCCCGTCCCCTAACCCTAACCCTATCCCGAACACTTCCTCGAAGCCTTCCCCTCACCCGTCCCCTAATCCTAACCGGTACGCTCACACTAACCCACACCCTCACTTATTCGCTCCCCCTAAACCGTTGTCGTACCCTCACCTGGACCCTAAACCGTCCCCGTCCCCTAACCCTCACCCTAGCCTGAACCCTAACCCTAACCCTTCCCCGAAGCCTTCCCCTCACCCGTCCCCTAACCCTAACCCGTACGCTCACACTAACCCGCGGCCTCACACGTGTGCTCCCCCTAAACCGTTGTCGTACCCTCACCGGGACCCTAAACCGTCCCCGTCCCCTAACCCTAACCCTAGCCAGAACCCTAACCCTAACCCTTCCCCGAAGCCTTCCCCTCACCCGTCCCCTAATCCTACCCCGTACGCTCACACTAACCTGTGCACTCACATTTACGCTCCCCCTAAACCGTTGTAGTACCCTCACCTGGACCCTAAACTGTCCCCATCACCTAACCCTAACCCTAGCCCGAACTCTAACCCTAACCCTTCCCCGAAGCCTTCCCCTCACCCGTCCCCTAATCCTAAACCGTACGCTCACACTAACACATGCCCTCACACGTACCCTCCCCCTAAAGCGCTGTCTTACCTCAACTGGACCCTAAACCGTCCCCGTCCCCTAACCCTAACCCTAGCCCGAACCCTAACCCTTACTCTTCCTCGAAGTCTTCCCCTCAGCCGTCCCCTAATCCTAAACCGTACGCTCACACTAACCCGCGCCCTCACACGTACGCTCCCCCTAAACCATTGTCGTACCCTCACCTGAACCCTACACCATCCCCATCCCCTAACCCTAACCCTAGCCCGAACCCTAAACCTAACCCTTCCCCGAAGCCTTCCCCTTACCCGTTCCCTAATCGTAACCCGTACGCTCACACTAACCCGCGCCCTCACACGTACGCTCACCCTAAACTGTTGTCGTACCCTCACATGGACCCTAAACCGTCCGCATCCCCTAACCCTAACCCTAGCCCGAACCCTAGCCCTAACCCTTTCCCGAAGCCTTCCCCTCACCCGTCCCCTAATCTTAACCCGTACGCTCACACTAACTCGCGCCCTTAAATGTACGCTCCCCCTAAACCGTTGTCGTACCCTCACCTGGACCCTAAATCGTCCCCGTCCCCTAACCCTAACCCTAGCCCGAACCCTAAACCTAACCTTTCCACGAAGCCTTCCCCTCACCCGTACCCTAATCCTAACCCGTACGCTCACACTAACCCGCGCCCTCACACGTACCCTCCCCGTAAAGCGTTGTCGTATCCTCACCTGGACCCTAAACCGTCCCCGTCACCTAAGCCTAACCCTAGCCCGAACCCTAACACTTCCCCGAAGCTTGCCCCTCACCCGTCCCCTAATCCTAAACCGTACGCTCAAACTAACCCGCACCCTCACACGTACCCTCCCCCTAAAGCGCTGTCGTACCCTCAACTGGACCCTAAACCGTCCCCGTCCCCTAACGCTAACCCTAGCCCGAACCCTAACCCTAACACTTCCCAGAAGCCTTCCCCTCACCCGTCCCCTAATCCTAACCCGTACGCTCACACTAACACGTGCCCTCACATGTACGCTCCCCCTAAACCGTTGTCGTACCCTCAACTGGACCCTAAACCGTCCCCGTCCCCTAACCCTAACCCTAGCCCGAACCCTAGCCCTAACACTTCCCCGAAGCCTTCCCCTCACCCGTCCCCTAATCCTAAACCGTACGCTCACACTAACACATGCCTTCACACGTACCCTCCCCCTAAAGCGCTGTCTTACCTCAACTGGACCCTAAACCGTCCCCGTCCCCTAACCCTAACCCTAGCCCGAACCCTAACCCTTACTCTTCCTCGAAGTCTTCCCCTCAGCCGTCCCCTAATCCTAAACCGTACGCTCACACTAACCCGCGCCCTCACACGTACGCTCCCCCTAAACCATTGTCGTACCCTCACCTGAACCATACACCATCCCCATCCCCTAACCCTAACCCTAGCCCGAACCCTAAACCTAACCCTTCCCCGAAGCCTTCCCCTTACCCGTTCCCTAATCGTAACCCGTACGCTCACACTAACCCGCGCCCTCACACGTACGCTCACCCTAAACTGTTGTCGTACCCTCACATGGACCCTAAACCGTCCGCATCCCCTAACCCTAACCCTAGCCCGAACCCTAGCCCTAACACTTTCCCGAAGCCTTCCCCTCACCCGTCCCCTAATCCTAACCCGTACGCTCACACTAACCTGCGCCCTCACACGTACGCTCCCCCTAAACCGTTGTCGTACCCTCACCTGGACCCTAAATCGTCCCCGTCCCCTAACCCTAACCCTAGCCCGAACCCTAACACTTCCCCGAAGCCTTCCCCTCACCCGTCCCCTAATCCTAACCCGTACGCTCACACTAACCCACGCCCTCACACGTACGCTCCCCCTAAAACATTGTCGTACCGTCACCTGGACCCTAAACCGTCCCCGTCCCCTAACCCTAACCCTAGCCCGAACCCTAACCCTAACCCTTCCCTGAAGCCTTCCCCTCACCCGTCCCCTAATCTTAACCCGTACGCTCACACTAACTCGCGCCCTTAAACGTACGCTCCCCCTAAACCGTTGTCGTACCCTCACCTGGACCCTAAATCGTCCCCGTCCCCTAACCCTAACCCTAGCCCGAACCCTAAACCTAACCTTTCCACGAAGCCTTCCCCTCACCCGTCCCCTAATCCTAACCCGTACGCTCACACTAACCCGCGCCCTCACACGTACCCTCCCCGTAAAGCGTTGTCGTATCCTCACCTGGACCCTAAACCGTCCCCGTCACCTAAGCCTAACCCTAGCCCGAACCCTAACACTTCCCCGAAGCTTGCCCCTCACCCGTCCCCTAATCCTAAACCGTACGCTCACACTAACCCGCACCCTCACACGTACCCTCCCCCTAAAGCGCTGTCGTACCCTCAACTGGACCCTAAACCGTCCCCGTCCCCTAACCCTAACCCTAGCCCGAACCCTAACCCTAACACTTCCCAGAAGCCTTCCCCTCACCCGTCCCCTAATCCTAACCCGTACGCTCACACTAACACGTGCCCTCACATGTACGCTCCCCCTAAACTGTTGTCGTACCCTCAACAGGACCCTAAACCGTCCCCGTCCCCTAACCCTAACCCTAGCCCGAACCCTAACCCTAACACTTCCCCGAAGCCTTCCCCTCACCCGTCCCCTAATTCTAACCCGTACGCTCACACTATCCCGGGCCCTCACGCGTACGCTCCCCCTAAACCGTTGTCGTACCCTCACCTGGACCCTAAACCGTCCCCGTCCCCTAAACCTAACCCTAGCCCGATCCCTAACCCTAACACTTCCCCGAAGCCTTCCCCTCACCCGTCCCCTAATCCTAACCCGTACGCTCACAGTAACTCGCGCCCTCACACGTACGCTCCCCCTAAACCGTTGTCGTACCCTCACCTGGACCCTAAATCGTCCCCGTCCCCTAACCCTAACCCTAGCCCGAACCCTAACCCTAACCTTTCCACGAAGCCTTCCCCTCACCCGTCCCATAATCCTAATCCGTACGCTCATACTAACCCGCACCCTCACACATTCGCTCCCCCTAAAGCGTTGTCGTACCCTCACCTGGACCCTAAACTGTCCCCGTCCCCTAACCCTTACCCTAGCCCGAACCCTAACCCTAACCCTTCCCCGAAGCCTTCCCCTAACCCGTCCCCTAATCCTAACCCGTACGCTCACACTAACCCACGCCCTCACACGTACGCTCCCCCTAAACCATTGTCGTACCCTCACCTGGACCCTAAACCGTCCCCGTCCCCTCACCCTAACCCTAGCCCGAACCCTAACCCTAACCCTTCCCCGAAGCCTTCCCCTCACCCGTCTCCTAATCCTAACCCGTACGCTCACACTAACCCGCGCCCTCACACGTACGCTCCCCCTAAACCATTGTCGTACCCTCACCTGAACCCTAAACCGTCCCCGTCCCCTAATCCTAACCCTAGCCCGAACCCTAAACCTAACCCTTCCCCGAAGCCTTCCCCTCACCTGTCCCCTAATCGTAACCCGTACGCTCACACTAACCCACGACCTCACACGTACGCTCACCCTAAACTGTTGTCGTACCCTCACCTGGACTCTAAAGCATCCCCATCCCCTAACCCTAACCCCAGCCCGAACCCTAACCCTAACCCTTCCCCGAAGCCTTCCCCTCACCCGTCCCCTAATCCTAACCCGTACGCTCACACTAACCCACGTCCTCACAGGTACGCTCCCCCTAAACCGTTGTCGTACCCTCACCTGGACCCTAAACTGTCCCCGTCCCCTAACCCTAACCCTAGCCCGAACCCTAACCCTAATCCTTCCCTGAAGCCTTCCCCTCACCCGTCCCCTAATTCTAACCCGTACGCTCACACTAACCCGCGCCCTCACACGTACCCTCCCCGTAAAGCGTTGTCGTATCCTCACCTGGACCCTAAACCGTCCCCGTCCCCTAAGCCTAACCCTAGCCCGAACCCTAACACTTCACCGAAGCTTTCCCCTCACCCGTCACCTAATCCTAAACCGTACGCTCTCACTAACCCGCAACCTCACACGTACCCTCCCCCTAAAGCGCTGTCGTACCCTCAACTGGACCCTAAACCGTCCCCGTCCCCTAACCCTAACCCTAGCCCGAAACCTAACCCTAACCCTTCCCCGAAGCCTTCCCCTCACCCGTTCCCTAATCCTAACCCGTACGCTCACACTAACCTGCGCACTCACATTTACGCTCCCCCTAAACCGTTGTAGTGCCCTCACCTGGACCCTAAACCGTCCCCGTCCCCTAACCCTAACCCTAGACCGAACCCTAACCCTAACCCTTCCCCGAAGCCTTCCCCTCACCCGTCCCCTAATCCTAAACCGTACGCTCACACTAACCCATGCCTTCACACGTACCCTCCCCCTAAAGCGCTGTCTTACAATCAACTGGACCCTAAACCGTCCCCGTCCCCTAACCCTAACCCTAGCCCGAACCCTAACCCTAACCCTTCCCCGAAGCCTTCCCCTCACCCTTCCCCTAATCCTAACCCGTACGCTCACACTAACCCGCGCCCTCACACGTATGCTCCCCCTAAACCGTTGTCGTACCCTCACCGGGACCCTAAACCGTCCCCGTCCCCTAACCCTAACGCTAGCCCGAACCCTAACCCTAACCCTTCCCCGAAGCCTTCCCCTCACCCGTCCCCTAATCCTAACCCGTACGCTCACACTAACCCGCGCACTCACATTTACGCTCCCCCTAAAATGTTGTCGTACCCTCACCTAGACCCTAAATCGTCCCCGTCCCCTAACCCTAACCCTAGCCCGAACCCTAACCCTAACCTTTCCACGAAGCCTTCCCCTCACCCGTCCCATAATCCTAACCCGTACGCTCATACTAACCCGCACCCTCACACATTCGCTCCCCCTAAAGCGTTGTCGTACCCACACCTGGACCCTAAACCATCCCCGTCCCCTAACCCTAACCCTAGCCCGAACCCTAACCCTAACACTTCCCCGAAGCCTTCCCCTCACCCGTCCCCTAATCCTAACCCGTACGCTCATACTAACCCGCGCCCTCACACGTACGCTCCCCCTAAACCATTGTCGTACCCTCACCAGAACCCTAAACCGTCCCCGTCCCATAACCCTAACCCTAGCCCGAACCCTAAACCTAACCCTTCCCCGAAGCCTTCCCCTCACCCGTCCCCTAATCGTAACCCGTACGCTCACACTAACCCGTGCCCTCACACGTACGCTCACCCTAAACTGTTGTTGTACCCTCACCTGGACCCTAAACCGTCCCCATCCCCTAACACTAACCCTAGCCCGAACCCTAACCCTAACCCTTCCCCGAAGCCTTCCCCTCACCCGTCCCCTAATCCTAACCCGTATGCTCACACTAACCCGCGCCCACACACGTACGCTCCCCCTAAACCGTTGTGGTACCCTCACCTGGACCCTAAACCGTCCCCGTCCCCTAACCCTAACCCTAGCCCGAACCCTAAACCTAACGCTTCCCCGAAGCCTTCCCCTCACCCGTCCCCTAATCCTAACCCGTACGCTCACACTAACCAGCGCCCTCACACGTACCCTCCCCCTAAAGCGCTGTCTAACTCTCAACTGGACCCTAAACCGTCCCCGTCCCCTAACCCTAAACCTAGCCCGAACCCTAACCCTAACCCTTCCCCGAAGCCTTCCCCTCACCCGTCTCTTAATCCTAACCCGTACACTCACACTAACCCGCGCCCTCACACGTACGCTCCCCCTAAACTGTTGTCGTACCCTCACCTGGACCCTAAACCGTCCCCATCCCCTAACCCTAACCCTAGCCCGAACCCTAACCCTAACCTTTCCCCGAAGCCTTCCCCTCACCCGTCCCCTAACCCTAACCCGTACGCTCACACTAACCCGTGCCCTCACACGTGTGCTCCCCCTAAACCGTTGTCGTACCCTCACCGGGACCCTAAACCATCCCCGTCCCCTAACCGTAACCCTAGCCCGAATCCTAACCCTAACCCTTCCCCGAAGCCTTCCCCTCACCCGTTCCCTAATCCTAACCCGTACGCTCACACTAACCTGCGCACTCACATTTACGCTCCCCCTAAACCGTTGTAGTACCCTCACCTGGTCCCTAAACCGTCCCCGTCCCCTAACCCTAACCCTAGACCGAACCCTAACCCTAACCCTTCCCCGAAGCCTGCCCCTCACCCGTCCCCTAATCCTAAACCGAACGCTCACACTAACCCATGCCTTCACACGTACCCTCCCCCTAAAGCGCTGTGTTACACTCAACTGGACCCTAAACCGCCCCGTCCCCTAACCCTAACCCTAGCCCGAACCCTAACCCTAACACTTCCCCGAAGCCTTCCCCTCACCTGTCCCCTAACCCTAACCCGTACGCTCACACTAACCCACGCCCTCACACGTATTCTCCCCCTAAACCGTTGTCGTACCCTCACCTGGACCCTAAACCGTCCCCTTCCCCTAACCCTAACCCTAGTCCGAACCCTAACACTAACCCTTCCCCGAAGCATTCCCCTCACCCGTCCCCTAATCCTAACCCGTACGCTCACACTAACCCGCACGCTCACACGTACGCTCCCCCTAAAGCGTTGTCGTACCCTCACCTGGACCCTAAACCGTCCCCGTCCCCTAAACCTAACCCTAGCCCGATCCCTAACCCTAACACTTCCCGAAGCCTTCCCCTCACCCGTCCCCTAATCCTAACCCGTACGCTCACACTAACTCGCGCCCTCACACGTACGCTCCCCCTAAACCGTTGTCGTACCCTCACCTGGACCCTAAATCGTCCCCGTCCCCTAACCCTAACCCTAGCCCGAACCCTAACCCTAACCTTTCCACGAAGCCTTCCCCTCACCCGTCCCATAATCCTAAACCGTACGCTCATACTAAACCACACCCTCACACATTCGCTCCCCCTAAAGCGTTGTCGTACCCTCACCTGGACCCTAAACCGTCCCCGTCCCCTAACCCTAACCCTAGCCCGAACCCTAACCCTAACCCTTCCCCGAAGCCTTCCCCTCACCCGTCCCCTAATCCTAACCCGTACGCTCACACTAACCCGCGCCCTCACACGTACGATCCCCCTAAAACATTGTCGTACCCTCACCTGGACCCTAAACCGTCCCCGTCCCCTAACCCTAACCCTAGCCCGAACCCTAAACCTAACCCTTCCCCGAAGCCTTCCCCTAACCCGTCCCCTAATCCTAACCCGTACGCTCACACTAACCCGCGCCCTCACACGTACTCTCACCCTAAACTGTTGTCGTACCCTCACCTGGACCCTGAACCGTCCCCGTCCCCTAACCCTAACCCTAGCCCGAACCCTAACCCTAACCCTTCCCCGAAGCCTTCCCCTCACCCGTGCCCTAATCCTAACCCGTACGCTCACACTAACCCGTGCCCTCACATGTACTCTCCGCGTAAACCGTTGTCGTAACCTCACCTGGACCCTAAACCGTCCTCGTCCCCGTCCCCTAATCCTAGCCTGAACCCTAATCCTAACACTTCCCCGAAGCCTTCCCCTCACCCATCCCCTAATCCTAACCCGTACGCTCACACTAACCCGCGCCCTCACACATACGCTCCCCCTAAACCGTTGTGGTACCCTCACCTGGACCCTAAACCGTCCCCGTCCCCTAAACCTAACCCTAGCACGAACCCTAACCCTAACACTTCCCCGAAGCCTTCCCCTCACCCGTCCCCTAATCCTAACCCGTACGCTCACACTAACCCGCGCCCTCACATGTACGCTCCACCTAAAGCGTTGTCATACCCTCACCTGCAACCTAAACTGTCCCTGTCCCCTAACGCTAACCCTAGCCCGAACTCTAACCCTAACCCTTCCCCGAAGCCTTCCCCTCACCCGTCCCCTAATCCTAACCCGTACGCTCACACTAACCCGCGCCCACACACGTACGCTCCACCTAAAGCGTTGTCGTACCCTCACCTGGACCCTAAACCTTCCCCGTCCCCTAACCCTAACCCTAGCCCGAACCCTAAACCTAACCCTTCCCCGAAGCCTTCCCCTCACCCGTCCCCTAATGCTAAACCGTACGCTCACACTAACCCGCACCCTCACACGTACCCTCCCCCTAAAGCGCTGTCGTACCCTCAACTGGACCCTAAACCGTCCCCGTCCCCTAACCCTAACCCTAGCCCGAAACCTAACCCTAACACTTCCCAGAAGCCTTCCCCTCACCCATCCCCTAATTCTAACCCGTACGCTCACACTAACACGTGCCCTCACATGTACGCTCCTCCTAAACCGTTGTCGTACCTTCAACTGGACCCTAAACCATCCCTGTCCCCTAACCCTAACCCTAGTCCGAACCCTAACCCTAACCCTTCCCCGAAACCTTCCCCTCACCCGTCCCCTAATCCTAACCCATATGCTCACACTAACCCGCGCCCACACACGTACGCTCCCCCTAAACCGTTTTGGTACCCTCACCTGGACTCTAAACCGTCCCCGTCCCCTAACCCTAACCCTAGCCCGAACCCGAACCCTAACACTTCCCCGAAGCCTTCCCCTCACCCGTCCCCTAATCCTAACCCGTACGCTCACACTAACCAGCGCCCTCACACGTACCCTCCCCCTAAAGCGCTGTCTTACTCTCAACTGGACCCTAAACCGTCCCCGTCCCCTAACCCTAACCCTAGCCCGAACCCTAACCCTAACCCTTCCCCGAAGCCTTCCCCTCACCCGTCTCTTAATCCTAACCTGTACGCTCACACTAACCCGCGCCCTAACACGTACGCTCCCCCTAAACTGTTGTCGTACCCTCACCTGGACCCTAAACTGTCCCCATCCCCTAACCCTAACCCTAGCCCGAACCCTAACCCTAACCCTTCCCCGAAGCCTTCCCCTCACCCGTCCCCTAACCCTAACCCGTACGCTCACACTAACCCGCGCCCTCACACGTGTGCTCCCCCTAAACCGTTGTCGTACCCTCACCGGGACCCTAAACCGTCCCCGTCCCTTAACCCTAACCCTAGCCCGAACCCTAACCCTAACACTTCCCCGAAGCCTTCCCCTCACCCGTTCCCTAATCCTAACCCGTACGCTCACACTAACCTGCGCACTCACATTTACGCTCCCCTAAACCGTTGTAGTACCCTCACCTGGACCCTAAACCTTCCCCGTACCCTAACCCTAACCCTAGACCGAACCCTAACCCTAACCCTTCCCCGAAGCCTTCCCCTCACCCGTCCCCTAATCCTAAACCGTACGCTCACACTAACCCATGCCCTCACACGTACCCTGCCCCTAAAGCGCTGTCTTACCCTCAACTGGACCCTAAACCGTCCCCGTCCCCTAACCCTAACCCTAGCCCGAACCCTAACCCTAACCCTTCCCCAAAGCCTTCCCCTCACCCGTCCTCTAATCCTATCCCGTACGCTCACACTAACGCGTGCCCTCACATGTACGCTCCCCCTAAACCGTTGTCGTACCCTCACCTGGACCCTAAACCGTCCCCGTCCCCTAACCCTAACCCTAGCCCGAACCCTAACCCTAACACTTTCCCGAAGCCTTCCCCTCACCTGTCCCCTAACCCTAACCCGTACGTTCACACTAACCCACGCCCTCACACGTATTCTCCCCCTAAAGCGTTGTCGTACCCTCACCTGGACCCTAAACCGTCCCCGTCCCCTAAACTTAACCCTAGCCCGATCCCTAACCCTAACACTTCCCCGAAGCCTTCCCCTCACCCGTCCCCTAATCCTAACCCGTACGCTCACACTAACCCGCACCCTCACACGTACCCTCCCCCTAAAGCGCTGTCGTACCCTCAACTGGACCCTAAACCGTCCCCGTCCCCTAACCCTAACCCTAGCCCGAACCCTAACCCTAACCCTTCCCTGAAGCCTTCCCCTCACCCGTCCCCTAATCCTAACCCATATGCTCACACTAACCCGCGCCCACACACGTACGCTCCCCCTAAAGCGTTGTGGTACCCTCACCTGGACTCTAAACCGTCCCCGTCCCCTAACCCTAACTCTAGCCCGAACACTAACCCTAACACTTCTCCGAAGCCTTCCCCTCACCCGTCCCCTAATCCTAACCCGTACGCTCACACTAACCAGCACCCTCACACGTACCCTCCCCCTAAAGCGCTGTCTTACTCTCAACTGGACCCTAAACCGTCCCCGTCCCCTAACCCTAACCCTAGCCCGAACCCTAACCCTAACCCTTCCCCGAAGCCTTCCCCTCACCCGTCTCTTAATCCTAACCTGTACGCTCACACTAACCCGCGCCCTCACACGTACGCTCCCCCTAAACTGTTGTCGTACCCTCACCTGGACCCTAAACCGTCCCCATCCCCTAACCCTAACCCTAGCCCGAACCCTAACCCTAACCCTTCCCCGAAGCCTTCCCCTCACCCGTCCCCTAACCCTAACCCGTACGCTCACACTAACCCGCGCCCTCACACGTGTGCTCCCCCTAAACAGTTGTCGTACCCTCACCGGGACCCTAAACCGTCCCCGTCCCCTAACCCTAACCCTAGCCCGAACCCTAACCCTAACCCTTCCCCGAAGCCTTCCCCTCACCCGTTCGCTAATCCTAACCCGTACGCTCACACTAACCTGCGCACTCACATTTACGCTCCCCCTAAACCGTTGTAGTACCCTCACCTGGACCCTAAACCGTCCCCGTACCCTAACCCTAACCCTAGACCGAACCCTAACCCTAACCCTTCCCCGAAGCCTTCCCCTCACCCGTCCCCTAATCCTAAACCGTACGCTCACACTAACCCATGCCCTCACATGTACCCTCCCCCTAAAGCGCTGTCTTACCCTCAACTGGACCCTAAACCGTCCCCGTCCCCTAACCCTAACCCTAGCCCGAACCCTAACCATAACCCTTCCCCGAAGCCTTCCCCTCACCCGTCCTCTAATCCTAACCCGTACGCTCACACTAACGCGTGCCCTCACATGTACGCTCCCCCTAAACCGTTGTCGTACCCTCACCTGGACCCTAAACCGTCCCCGTCCCCTAACCCTAACCCTAGCCCGAACCCTAACCCTAACACTTTCCCGAAGCCTTCCCCTCACCTGTCCCCTAACCCTAACCCGTACGCTCACACTAACCCACGCCCTCACACGTATTCTCCCCCTAAACCGTTGTCGTACCCTGACCTGGACCCTAAACCGTCCCCTTCCCCTAACCCTAACCCTAGTCCGAACCCTAACCCTAACCCTTCCCCGAAGCATTCCCCTCACCCGTCCCCTAATCCTAACCCGTACGCTCACACTAACCCGCGCCCTCACACGTACGCTCCCCCTAAAGCGTTGTCGTACCCTCACCTGGACCCTAAAACGT
The DNA here is from genome assembly GCF_964270905.1 of Leucopleurus acutus. Classification (NCBI taxonomy): domain Eukaryota; kingdom Metazoa; phylum Chordata; class Mammalia; order Artiodactyla; family Delphinidae; genus Leucopleurus; species Leucopleurus acutus. Next base: position 860,546 of record NW_028139184.1, read on the forward strand.
CCCCGTCCCCTAAACTTAACCCTAGCCCCATCCCTAACCCTAACACTTCCCCGAAGCCTTCCCCTCACCCGTCCCCTAATCCTAACCCGTACACTCACACTAACTTGCGCCCTCACACGTACGCTCCCCCTAAACCGTTGTCGTACCCTCACCTGGACCCTAAATCGTCCCCGTCCCCTAACCCTAACCCTAGCCCGAACCCTAACCCTAAATTTTCCACGAAGCCTTCCCCTCACCCGTCCCATAATCCTAAACCGTACGCTCATATTAACCCACACCCTCACACATTCGCTCCCCCTAAAGCGTTGTCGTACCCTCACCTGGACCCTAAACCGTCCCCGTCCCCTAACCCTAACCCTAGACCGAACCCTAACCCTAACCCTTCCCCGAAGCCTTCCCCTCACCCGTCCCCTAATCCTAACCCGTACGATCACACTAACCTGCGCACTCACATTTACGCTCCCCCTAAACCGTTGTAGTACCCTCACCTGGACCCTCAACCGTCCCCGACGCCTAACCCTAACCCTAGCCCGAACCTTAACCCTAACCCTTCCCCGAAGCCTTCCCCTCACCCGTCCCCTAATCCTAACCCGTACGCTCACACTAACCTGCGCACTCACATTTACGCTCCCCCTAAACCGTTGTAGTACCCTCACCTGGACCCTAAACAGTCCCCGTCCCCTAACCCTAACCCTAGACCGAACCCTAACCCTAACCCTTCCCTGAAGCCTTCCCCTCACCCGTCCCCTAATCCTAAACCGTACGCTCAAACTAACCCATGCCCTCACACGTACCCTCCCCCTAAAGCGCTGTCTTACACTCAACTGGACCCTAAACCGTCCCCGTCCCCTAACCCTAACCCTAGCCCGAACCCTAACCATAACCCTTCCCCGAAGCCTTCCCCTCACCCGTCCTCTAATCCTAACCCGTACGCTCACACTAACGCGTGCCCTCACATGTACGCTCCCCCTAAACCGTTGTCGTACCCTCACCTGGACCCTAAACTGTCCCCATCCCCTAACCCTAACCCTAGCCCAAACCCTAACCCTAACACTTCCCCGAAGTCTTCCCCTCACCTGTCCCCTAACCCTAACCCGTATGCTCACACTAACCCACACCCTCACACGTATTCTCCCCCTAAACCGTTGTCGTACCCTCACCTGGACCCTAAACCGTCCCCTTCCCCTAACCCTAACCCTAGTCCGAACCCTAACCCTAACCCTTCCCCGAAGCATTCCCCTCACCCGTCCCCTAATCCTAACCCGTACGCTCACACTAACCCGCGCCCTCACACGTACGCTCCCCCTAAAGCGATGTCGTACCCTCACCTGGACCCTAAACCGTCCCCGTCCCCTAACCCTAACCCTAGCCCGAACCCTAACCCTAACACTTCCCCGAAGCCTTCCCCTCACCCGTCCCCTAATCCTAACCCGTACGCTCACACTAACCCGCGCCCTCACACGTACGCTCCCCCTAAACCATTGTCGTACCCTCACCTGGACCCTAAACCGTCCCCGTCCCCTAACCCTAACCCTAGCCCGAACCCTAAACCTAAACCTTCCCAGAAGCCTTCCCCTCACCCGTCCCCTAATCCTAACCCGTACGCTCACACTAACCCGCGCCCTCACACGTACTCTCACCCTAAACTGTTGTCGTACCCTCACCTGGACCCTGAACTGTCCCCGTCCCCTAACCCTAACCCTAGCCCGAACCCTATCCCTAACTTTTCCCCGAAGCCTTTCCCTCACCCGTCCCCTAATCCTAACCCGTACGCTCACACTAACCTGCGCCCTCACACGTACGCTCCCCCTAAACCGTTGTGGTACCCTCACCTGAACCCTAAACCGTCCCCGTCCCCTAAACCTAACCCTAGCAGGAACCCTAACCCTAACCCTTCCCCGAAGCCTTCCCCTCACCCGTCCCCTAATCCTAACCCGTACGCTCACACTAACCCGCGCCCTCACACGTACGCTCCCCCTAAGCCGTTGTCGTACCCTCACCTGGACCCTAAACCGTCCCCGTCCCCTAACACTAACCCTAGCCCGAACCCTAAACCTAATACTTCCCTGAAGCCTTCCCCTCACCCGTCCCATAATCCTAACCCGTACGCTCACACTAACACGCGCCCTCACACGTACGCTCCCCCTAAACCGTTGTCGTACCCTCACCTGGACCCTAAACCGTCCCCGTCCCCTAACACTAACCCTAGCCCGAACCCTAACCCTAACCCTTCCCCGAAGCCTTCCCCTCACCTGTCCCCTAATCCTAACCCGTACGCTCACACTAACCCACTCCCTCACACATACGCTCCCCCTAAACTGTTGTCGTACCCTCACATGAACCCTAAACCGTCCCCGTCCCCTAACCCTAACCCTATCCCGAACCCTTCCACGAAGCCTTCCCCTCACCCGTCCCCTAATCCTAACCCGTACGCTCACACTAACCCACACCCTCACTTATTCGCTCCCCCTAAACCGTTGTCGTACCCTCACCTGGACCCTAAACCGTCCCCGTCCCCTAACCCTAACCCTAGCCAGAACCCTAAACCTAACCCTTCCCCGAAGCCTTCCCCTCACCCGTCCCCTAATCCTAACCCGTACACTCACACTAACCCGCGCCCTCACACGTGTGCTCCCTCTAAACCGTTGTCGTACCCTCACCAGGACCCTAAACCGTCCCCGTCCCCTAACCCTAACCCTAGCCCGAACCCTAACCCTAACCCTTGCCCGAAGCCTTCCCCTCACCCGTCCCCTAATCCTAACCCGTACGCTCACACTAACCTGCGCACTCACATTTACGCTCCCCCTAAACCGTTGTAGTACCCTCACCTGGACCCTAAACTGTCCCCATCCCCTATCCCTAACCCTAGCCCGAACTCTAACCCTAACCCTTCCCCGAAGCCTTCCCCTGACCCGTCCCCTAATCCTAAACCGTACGCTCACACTAACACATGCCCTCACACGTACCCTCCCCCTAAAGCGCTGTCTTACCTCAACTGGACCCTAAACCGTCCCCGTCCCCTAACCCTAACCCTAGCCCGAACCCTAACCCTTGCTCTTCCTCGAAGTCTTCCCCTCAACCGTCCCCTAATCCTAACCCGTACGCTCACACTAACCCGCGCCCTCACACGTACCCTCCCCCTAAAGCGTTGTCGTACCATCACCTGGACCCTAAACCGTCCCCGTCCCCTAACCCTAACCCTAGCCCGAACCCTAACCCTAACCCTTCCCCGAAGCCTTCCCCTCAGCCGTCCCCTAATCCTAAACCGTACACTCACACTAACCCATGCCCTCACACGTACCCTCCCCCAAAAGCGCTGACTTACACTCAACTGGACCCTAAACCGTCCCCGTCCCCTAACCCTAACCGTAGCCCGAATCCTAACCCTAACCCTTCCCCGAAGCCTTCCCCTCACCCGTCCCCTAATCCAAACCGGTACGCTCACACTAACCCGTGCCCTCACATGTACGCTCCCCCTAAACCGTTGTCGTATGCTCACGTGGACCCTAAACTGTCCCCGTCCCCGAACCCTAACCCTAGCCCGAACCCTAAAGCTAACCCTTCCCCGAAGCCTTCCCCTCACCCGTCCCCTAATCCTAACCCGTACGCTCACACTAACCCACGCCCTCACACATACGCTCCCCCTAAACCATTGTCGTACCGTCACCTGGACCCTAAACCGTCCCCGTCCCCTAACCCTAACCCTAGACCGAACCCTAACCCTAACCCTTCCCCGAAGCCTTCCCCTCACCCGTCCCCTAATCTTAACCCGTACGCTCACACTAACTCGCGCCCTCACACGTACGCTCCCCCTAAACCGTTGTCGTACCTCACCTGGACCCTAAATCGTCCCCGTCCCCTAACCCTAACCCTAGCCCGAACCCTAACCCTAACCTTTCCACGAAGCCTTCCCCTCACCCGTCCCCTAATCCTAACCCGTACGCTCACACTAACCCACGCCCTCACACCTACGCTCCCCCTAAACCATTGTCGTACCCTCACCTGGACCCTAAACCGTCCCCGTCCCCTAACCCTAACCCTAGCCCGAACCCTAAACCTAACCCTTCCCCGAAGCCTTCCCCTCACCCGTCCCCTAATCCTAACCCGTACGCTCACACTAACCCGCGCCCTCACACGTACTCTCACCCTAAACTGTTGTCGTACCCTCACCTAGACCCTGAACCGTCCCCGTCCGCTAACCCTAACCCTAGCCCGAACCCTAACCCTAACACTTCCCCGAAGCCTTCCCCTCACCCGTCCCCTAATCCTAACCCGTACGCTCACACTAACTTGTGCCCTCACACGTACACTCCCCCTAAACCGTTGTCGTCCCCTCATCTGGACCCTAAACTGTCCACGTCCCCTAATCCTAACCCTAGCCCGAAACCTAACCCTAACACTTCCCCGAAGCCTTCCCCTCACCCGTCCCCTAACCCTAACCCGTACGCTCAAACTAACCCGCGCCCTCACACGTATTCTCCCCGTAAACCGTTGTCGTACCCTCACCTGGACCCTAAACCGTCCCCGTCCCCTAACCCTAACCCTAGCCCGAACCCTAACCCTAAACCTTACCCGAAGCCTTCCCCTCACCCGTCCCCTAATCCTAACCCGTACGCTCACACTAACCCGCGCACTCACATTTACGCTCCCCCTAAAATGTTGTCGTACCCTCACCTGGACCCTAAATCGTCCCCGTCCCCTAACCCTAACCCTAGCCCGAACCCTAACCCTCACCTTTCCACGAAGCCTTCCCCTCACCCGTCCCATAATCCTAACCCGTACGCTGATAGTAACCCGCACCCTCACACATTCGCTCCCCCTAAAGCGTTGTCGTACCCACACCTGGACCCTAAACCGTCCCCGTCCCCTAACCCTAATCGTAGCCCGAACCCTAACCCTAACCCTTCCCCGAAGCCTTCCCCTCACCCGTCCCCTAATCCTAACCCGTACGCTCATACTAACCCGCGCCCTCACACGTACGCTCCCCCTAAAGCATTGTCGTACCCTCACCTGAACCCTAAACCGTCCCCGTCCCATAACCCTAACCCTAGCCAGAACCCTAAACCTAACCCTTCCCCTAAGCCTTCCCCTCACCCGTCCACTAATCGTAACCCGTACGCTCACACTAACCCGCGCCCTCACACGTACGCTCACCCTAAACTGTTGTCGTACCCTCACCTGGACCCTAAACCGTCCCCATCCCCTAACACTAACCCTCGCCCGAACCCTAACCCTAACCCTTTCCCGAAGCCTTCCCCTCACCCTTCCCCTAATCCTAACCCGTACGCTCACACTAACCTGCGCCCTCACACGTACGCTCCCCGTAAACCGTTGTCGTACCCTCACCTGGACCCTAAACCATCCCCGTCCCCTAACCCTATCCCTAGCCCAAACCCTAACCCTAACACTTCCCCGAAGCCTTCCCCTCACCTGTCCCCTAACCCTAACCCGTACGCTCACACTAAGTCGCGCCCTCACACGTACGCTCCCCCTAAACCGTTGTGGTACCCTCACCTGGACCCTAGATCGTCCCCGTCCCCTAACCCTAACCCTAGCCCGAACCCTAACCCTAACATTTCCACGAAGCCTTCCCCTAACCCGTCCCATAATCCTAACCCGTACGCTCATACTAACCCGCACCCTCACACATTCGCTCCCCCTAAACCGTTGTCGTACCCTCACCTGGACCCTAAACCGTCCCCGTCCCCTAACCCTAATCCTAGCCCGAACCCTAACCCTAACCCTTCCCCGAAGCCTTCCCCTCACCCGTCCCCTAATCCTAACCCGTACGCTCACACTAACCCACGCCCTCACACGTATGCTCCCCCTAAACCGTTGTCGTACCCTCACCTGGACCCTAAACCGTCCCCGTCCCCTAACCCTAACCCTAGCCTGAACCCTAAACCTAACCCTTCCCCGAAGCCTTCCCCTCACCCGTCCCCTAATCCTAACCCGTACGTTCACACTAACCCGCGCCCTCACACGTACGCTCACCCTAAACTGTTGTCGTACCCTCACCTGGACCCTGAACCGTCCCCGTCCCCTAACCCTAACCCTAGCCCGAACCCTAACCCTAACACTTCCCCGAAGCCTTCCCCTCATCCGTGCCCTAATCCTAACCCGTACGCTCACACTAACCTGCGCCCTCACACGTACGCTCCCCCTAAACCGTTGTCGTACACTCACATGGACCCTAAACTGTCCCCGTCCCCTAACCCTAACCGTAGCCCGAACCCTAACCCTAACCCTTCCCTGAATCCTTCCCCTCACCCGTCCCCTAATCCTAACCCGTACGCTCACACTAACCCACGCCCTCACACGTACCCTCCCCGTAAAGCGTTGTCGTATCCTCACCTGGACCCTAAACCGTCCCCGTCACCTAAGCCTAACCCTAACCCGAACCCTAACACTTCACCGAAGCTTTCCCCTCACCCGTCCCCTAATCCTAAACCGTATGCTCACACTAACCCGCACCCTCACACGTACCCTCCCCCTAAAGCGCTGTCGTACCCTCAACTGGACCCTAAACCGTCCCCGTCCCCTAACCCTAACCCTAGCCCGAAACCTAACCCTAACACTTCCCAGAAGCCTTCCCCTCACCCGTCCCCTAATCCTAACCCGTACGCTCACACTAACACGTGCCCTCACATGTACGCTCCTCCTAAACCGTTGTCGTACCCTCAACTGGACCCTAAACCGTCCCTGTCCCCTAACCCTAACCCTAGCCCGAACCCTAACCCTAACCCTTCCCCGAAGCCTTCCCCTCACCCGTCCCCTAATCCTAACCCGTATGCTCACACTAACCCGCGCCCACACACCTACGCTCCCCCTAAACCGTTGTGGTACCCTCACCTGGACCCTAAACCGTCCCCGTCCCCTAACCCTAACCCTAGCCCGAACCCTAACCCTAACACTTCCCCGAAGCCTTCCCCTCACCCGTCCCCTAATCCTAACCCGTACGCTGACACTAACCAGCGCCCTCACACGTACCCTCCCCCTAAAGCGCTGTCTTACCCTCAACTGGACCCTAAACCGTCCCCGTCCACTAACCCTAACCCTAGCCCGAACCCTAACCCTAACCCTTCCCCGAAGCCTTCCCCTCACCCGTCTCTTAATCCTAACCCGTACGCTCACACTAACCCGCGCCCTCACACGTACGCTCCCCCTAAACTGTTGTCGTACCCTCACCTGGACCCTAAACCGTCCCCATCCCCTAACCCTAACCCTAGCCCGAACCCTAACCCTAACCCTTCCCCGAAGCGTTCCCCTCACCCGTCCCCTAACCCTAACCCGTACGCTCTCACTAACCCGCGCCCTCACACGTGTGCTCCCCCTAAACCGTTGTCGTACCCTCACCGGGACCCTAAACCGTCCCCGTCCCCTAACCCTAACCCTAGCCCGAACCCTAACCCTAACACTTCCCCGAAGCCTTCCCCTCACCCGTTCCCTAATCCTAACCCGTACGCTCACACTAACCTGCGCACTCACATTTACGCTCCCCCTAAACCGTTGTAGTACCCTCACCTGGACCCTAAACCTTCCCCGTACCCTAACCCTAACCCTAGACCGAACCCTAACCCTAACCCTTCCCCGAAGCCTTCCCCTCACCCGTCCCCTAATCCTAAACCGTACGCTCACACTAACCCATGCCCTCACACGTACCCTGCCCCTAAAGCGCTGTCTTACCCTCAACTGGACCCTAAACCGTCCCCGTCCCCTAACCCTAACCCTAGCCCGAACCCTAACCATAACCCTTCCCCGAAGCCTTCCCCTCACCCGTCCTCTAATCCTAACCCGTACGCTCACACTAACGCGTGCCCTCACATGTACGCTCCCCCTAAACCGTTGTCGTACCCTCACCTGGACCCTAAACCGTCCCCGTCCCCTAACCCTAACCCTAGCCCGAACCCTAACCCTAACACTTTCCCGAAGCCTTCCCCTCACCTGTCCCCTAACCCTAACCCGTACGCTCACACTAACCCACGCCCTCACACGTATTCTCCCCCTAAACCGTTGTCGTACCCTCACCTGGACCCTAAACCGTCCCCTTCCCCTAACCCTAACCCTAGTCCGAACCCTAACCCTAACCCTTCCCCGAAGCATTCCCCTCACCCGTCCCCTAATCCTAACCCGTACGCTCACACTAACCCGCGCCCTCACACGTACGCTCCCCCTAAAGCGTTGTCGTACCCTCACCTGGACCCTAAAACGTCCCCGTCCCCTAAACTTAACCCTAGCCCCATCCCTAACCCTAACACTTCCCCGAAGCCTTCCCCTCACCCGTCCCCTAATCCTAACCCGTACACTCACACTAACTCGCGCCCTCACACGTACGCTCCCCCTAAACCGTTGTCGTACCCTCACCTGGACCCTAAATCGTCCCCGTCCCCTAACCCTAACCCTAGCCCGAACCCTAACCCTAAATTTTCCACGAAGCCTTCCCCTCACCCGTCCCATAATCCTAAACCGTACGCTCATATTAACCCACACCCTCACACATTCGCTCCCCCTAAAGCGTTGTCGTACCCTCACCTGGACCCTAAACCGTCCCCGTCCCCTAACCCTAACCCTAGACCGAACCCTAACCCTAACCCTTCCCCGAAGCCTTCCCCTCACCCGTCCCCTAATCCTAACCCGTACGATCACACTAACCTGCGCACTCACATTTACGCTCCCCCTAAACCGTTGTAGTACCCTCACCTGGACCCTCAACCGTCCCCGACGCCTAACCCTAACCCTAGCCCGAACCTTAACCCTAACCCTTCCCCGAAGCCTTCCCCTCACCCGTCCCCTAATCCTAACCCGTACGCTCACACTAACCTGCGCACTCACATTTACGCTCCCCCTAAACCGTTGTAGTACCCTCACCTGGACCCTAAACAGTCCCCGTCCCCTAACCCTAACCCTAGACCGAACCCTAACCCTAACCCTTCCCTGAAGCCTTCCCCTCACCCGTCCCCTAATCCTAAACCGTACGCTCAAACTAACCCATGCCCTCACACGTACCCTCCCCCTAAAGCGCTGTCTTACACTCAACTGGACCCTAAACCGTCCCCGTCCCCTAACCCTAACCCTAGCCCGAACCCTAACCATAACCCTTCCCCGAAGCCTTCCCCTCACCCGTCCTCTAATCCTAACCCGTACGCTCACACTAACGCGTGCCCTCACATGTACTCTCCCCCTAAACCGTTGTCGTACCCTCACCTGGACCCTAAACTGTCCCCATCCCCTAACCCTAACCCTAGCCCGAACCCTAACCCTAACACTTCCCCGAAGTCTTCCCCTCACCTGTCCCCTAACCCTAACCCGTATGCTCACACTAACCCACACCCTCACACGTATTCTCCCCCTAAACCGTTGTCGTACCCTCACCTGGACCCTAAACCGTCCCCTTCCCCTAACCCTAACCCTAGTCCGAACCCTAACCCTAACCCTTCCCCGAAGCATTCCCCTCACCCGTCCCCTAATCCTAACCCGTACGCTCACACTAACCCGCGCCCTCACACGTACGCTCCCCCTAAAGCGATGTCGTACCCTCACCTGGACCCTAAACCGTCCCCGTCCCCTAACCCTAACCCTAGCCCGAACCCTAACCCTAACACTTCCCCGAAGCCTTCCCCTCACCCGTCCCCTAATCCTAACCCGTACGCTCACACTAACCCGCGCCCTCACACGTACGCTCCCCCTAAACCATTGTCGTACCCTCACCTGGACCCTAAACCGTCCCCGTCCCCTAACCCTAACCCTAGCCCGAACCCTAAACCTAAACCTTCCCAGAAGCCTTCCCCTCACCCGTCCCCTAATCCTAACCCGTACGCTCACACTAACCCGCGCCCTCACACGTACTCTCACCCTAAACTGTTGTCGTACCCTCACCTGGACCCTGAACTGTCCCCGTCCCCTAACCCTAACCCTAGCCCGAACCCTATCCCTAACTTTTCCCCGAAGCCTTTCCCTCACCCGTCCCCTAATCCTAACCCGTACGCTCACACTAACCTGCGCCCTCACACGTACGCTCCCCCTAAACCGTTGTGGTACCCTCACCTGAACCCTAAACCGTCCCCGTCCCCTAAACCTAACCCTAGCAGGAACCCTAACCCTAACCCTTCCCCGAAGCCTTCCCCTCACCCGTCCCCTAATCCTAACCCGTACGCTCACACTAACCCGCGCCCTCACACGTACGCTCCCCCTAAGCCGTTGTCGTACCCTCACCTGGACCCTAAACCGTCCCCGTCCCCTAACCCTAACCCTAGCCCGAACCCTAACCCTAACACTTCCCCGAAGCCTTCCCCTCATCCGTGCCCTAATCCTAACCCGTACGCTCACACTAACCTGCGCCCTCACACGTACGCTCCCCCTAAACCGTTGTCGTACACTCACATGGACCCTAAACTGTCCCCGTCCCCTAACCCTAACCGTAGCCCGAACCCTAACCCTAACCCTTCCCTGAATCCTTCCCCTCACCCGTCCCCTAATCCTAACCCGTACGCTCACACTAACCCACGCCCTCACTCGTACCCTCCCCGTAAAGCGTTGTCGTATCCTCACCTGGACCCTAAACCGTCCCCGTCACCTAAGCCTAACCCTAACCCGAACCCTAACACTTCACCGAAGCTTTCCCCTCACCCGTCCCCTAATCCTAAACCGTATGCTCACACTAACCCGCACCCTCACACGTACCCTCCCCCTAAAGCGCTGTCGTACCCTCAACTGGACCCTAAACCGTCCCCGTCCCCTAACCCTAACCCTAGCCCGAAACCTAACCCTAACACTTCCCAGAAGCCTTCCCCTCACCCGTCCCCTAATCCTAACCCGTACGCTCACACTAACACGTGCCCTCACATGTACGCTCCTCCTAAACCGTTGTCGTACCCTCAACTGGACCCTAAACCGTCCCTGTCCCCTAACCCTAACCCTAGCCCGAACCCTAACCCTAACCCTTCCCCGAAGCCTTCCCCTCACCCGTCCCCTAATCCTAACCCGTATGCTCACACTAACCCGCGCCCACACACCTACGCTCCCCCTAAACCGTTGTGGTACCCTCACCTGGACCCTAAACCGTCCCCGTCCCCTAACCCTAACCCTAGCCCGAACCCTAACCCTAACACTTCCCCGAAGCCTTCCCCTCACCCGTCCCCTAATCCTAACCCGTACGCTGACACTAACCAGCGCCCTCACACGTACCCTCCCCCTAAAGCGCTGTCTTACCCTCAACTGGACCCTAAACCGTCCCCGTCCACTAACCCTAACCCTAGCCCGAACCCTAAACCTAACCCTTCCCCGAAGCCTTCCCCTCACCCGTCTCTTAATCCTAACCCGTACGCTCACACTAACCCGCGCCCTCACACGTACGCTCCCCCTAAACTGTTGTCGTACCCTCACCTGGACCCTAAACCGTCCCCATCCCCTAACCCTAACCCTAGCCCGAACCCTAACCCTAACCCTTCCCCGAAGCGTTCCCCTCACCCGTCCCCTAACCCTAACCCGTACGCTCTCACTAACCCGCGCCCTCACACGTGTGCTCCCCCTAAACCGTTGTCGTACCCTCACCGGGACCCTAAACCGTCCCCGTCCCCTAACCCTAACCCTAGCCCGAACCCTAACCCTAACACTTCCCCGAAGCCTTCCCCTCACCCGTTCCCTAATCCTAACCCGTACGCTCACACTAACCTGCGCACTCACATTTACGCTCCCCCTAAACCGTTGTAGTACCCTCACCTGGACCCTAAACCTTCCCCGTACCCTAACCCTAACCCTAGACCGAACCCTAACCCTAACCCTTCCCCGAAGCCTTCCCCTCACCCGTCCCCTAATCCTAAACCGTACGCTCACACTAACCCATGCCCTCACACGTACCCTGCCCCTAAAGCGCTGTCTTACCCTCAACTGGACCCTAAACCGTCCCCGTCCCCTAACCCTAACCCTAGCCCGAACCCTAACCATAACCCTTCCCCGAAGCCTTCCCCTCACCCGTCCTCTAATCCTAACCCGTACGCTCACACTAACGCGTGCCCTCACATGTACGCTCCCCCTAAACCGTTGTCGTACCCTCACCTGGACCCTAAACCGTCCCCGTCCCCTAACCCTAACCCTAGCCCGAACCCTAACCCTAACACTTTCCCGAAGCCTTCCCCTCACCTGTCCCCTAACCCTAACCCGTACGCTCACACTAACCCACGCCCTCACACGTATTCTCCCCCTAAACCGTTGTCGTACCCTCACCTGGACCCTAAACCGTCCCCTTCCCCTAACCCTAACCCTAGTCCGAACCCTAACCCTAACCCTTCCCCGAAGCATTCCCCTCACCCGTCCCCTAATCCTAACCCGTACGCTCACACTAACCCGCGCCCTCACACGTACGCTCCCCCTAAAGCGTTGTCGTACCCTCACCTGGACCCTAAAACGTCCCCGTCCCCTAAACTTAACCCTAGCCCCATCCCTAACCCTAACACTTCCCCGAAGCCTTCCCCTCACCCGTCCCCTAATCCTAACCCGTACACTCACACTAACTCGCGCCCTCACACGTACGCTCCCCCTAAACCGTTGTCGTACCCTCACCTGGACCCTAAATCGTCCCCGTCCCCTAACCCTAACCCTAGCCCGAACCCTAACCCTAAATTTTCCACGAAGCCTTCCCCTCACCCGTCCCATAATCCTAAACCGTACGCTCATATTAACCCACACCCTCACACATTCGCTCCCCCTAAAGCGTTGTCGTACCCTCACCTGGACCCTAAACCGTCCCCGTCCCCTAACCCTAACCCTAGACCGAACCCTAACCCTAACCCTTCCCCGAAGCCTTCCCCTCACCCGTCCCCTAATCCTAACCCGTACGATCACACTAACCTGCGCACTCACATTTACGCTCCCCCTAAACCGTTGTAGTACCCTCACCTGGACCCTCAACCGTCCCCGACGCCTAACCCTAACCCTAGCCCGAACCTTAACCCTAACCCTTCCCCGAAGCCTTCCCCTCACCCGTCCCCTAATCCTAACCCGTACGCTCACACTAACCTGCGCACTCACATTTACGCTCCCCCTAAACCGTTGTAGTACCCTCACCTGGACCCTAAACAGTCCCCGTCCCCTAACCCTAACCCTAGACCGAACCCTAACCCTAACCCTTCCCTGAAGCCTTCCCCTCACCCGTCCCCTAATCCTAAACCGTACGCTCAAACTAACCCATGCCCTCACACGTACCCTCCCCCTAAAGCGCTGTCTTACACTCAACTGGACCCTAAACCGTCCCCGTCCCCTAACCCTAACCCTAGCCCGAACCCTAACCATAACCCTTCCCCGAAGCCTTCCCCTCACCCGTCCTCTAATCCTAACCCGTACGCTCACACTAACGCGTGCCCTCACATGTACTCTCCCCCTAAACCGTTGTCGTACCCTCACCTGGACCCTAAACTGTCCCCATCCCCTAACCCTAACCCTAGCCCGAACCCTAACCCTAACACTTCCCCGAAGTCTTCCCCTCACCTGTCCCCTAACCCTAACCCGTATGCTCACACTAACCCACACCCTCACACGTATTCTCCCCCTAAACCGTTGTCGTACCCTCACCTGGACCCTAAACCGTCCCCTTCCCCTAACCCTAACCCTAGTCCGAACCCTAACCCTAACCCTTCCCCGAAGCATTCCCCTCACCCGTCCCCTAATCCTAACCCGTACGCTCACACTAACCCGCGCCCTCACACGTACGCTCCCCCTAAAGCGATGTCGTACCCTCACCTGGACCCTAAACCGTCCCCGTCCCCTAACCCTAACCCTAGCCCGAACCCTAACCCTAACACTTCCCCGAAGCCTTCCCCTCACCCGTCCCCTAATCCTAACCCGTACGCTCACACTAACCCGCGCCCTCACACGTACGCTCCCCCTAAACCATTGTCGTACCCTCACCTGGACCCTAAACCGTCCCCGTCCCCTAACCCTAACCCTAGCCCGAACCCTAAACCTAAACCTTCCCAGAAGCCTTCCCCTCACCCGTCCCCTAATCCTAACCCGTACGCTCACACTAACCCGCGCCCTCACACGTACTCTCACCCTAAACTGTTGTCGTACCCTCACCTGGACCCTGAACTGTCCCCGTCCCCTAACCCTAACCCTAGCCCGAACCCTATCCCTAACTTTTCCCCGAAGCCTTTCCCTCACCCGTCCCCTAATCCTAACCCGTACGCTCACACTAACCTGCGCCCTCACACGTACGCTCCCCCTAAACCGTTGTGGTACCCTCACCTGAACCCTAAACCGTCCCCGTCCCCTAAACCTAACCCTAGCAGGAACCCTAACCCTAACCCTTCCCCGAAGCCTTCCCCTCACCCGTCCCCTAATCCTAACCCGTACGCTCACACTAACCCGCGCCCTCACACGTACGCTCCCCCTAAGCCGTTGTCGTACCCTCACCTGGACCCTAAACCGTCCCCGTCCCCTAACACTAACCCTAGCCCGAACCCTAAACCTAATACTTCCCTGAAGCCTTCCCCTCACCCGTCCCATAATCCTAACCCGTACGCTCACACTAACACGCGCCCTCACACGTACGCTCCCCCTAAACCGTTGTCGTACCCTCACCTGGACCCTAAACCGTCCCCGTCCCCTAACACTAACCCTAGCCCGAACCCTAACCCTAACCCTTCCCCGAAGCCTTCCCCTCACCTGTCCCCTAATCCTAACCCGTACGCTCACACTAACCCACTCCCTCACACATACGCTCCCCCTAAACTGTTGTCGTACCCTCACATGAACCCTAAACCGTCCCCGTCCCCTAACCCTAACCCTATCCCGAACCCTTCCACGAAGCCTTCCCCTCACCCGTCCCCTAATCCTAACCCGTACGCTCACACTAACCCACACCCTCACTTATTCGCTCCCCCTAAACCGTTGTCGTACCCTCACCTGGACCCTAAACCGTCCCCGTCCCCTAACCCTAACCCTAGCCAGAACCCTAAACCTAACCCTTCCCCGAAGCCTTCCCCTCACCCTTCCCCTAATCCTAACCCGTACGCTCACACTAACCCGCGCCCTCACACGTGTGCTCCCTCTAAACCGTTGTCGTACCCTCACCAGGACCCTAAACCGTCCCCGTCCCCTAACCCTAACCCTAGCCCGAACCCTAACCCTAACCCTTGCCCGAAGCCTTCCCCTCACCCGTCCCCTAATCCTAACCCGTACGCTCACACTAACCTGCGCACTCACATTTACGCTCCCCCTAAACCGTTGTAGTACCCTCACCTGGACCCTAAACTGTCCCCATCCCCTATCCCTAACCCTAGCCCGAACTCTAACCCTAACCCTTCCCCGAAGCCTTCCCCTGACCCGTCCCCTAATCCTAAACCGTACGCTCACACTAACACATGCCCTCACACGTACCCTCCCCCTAAAGCGCTGTCTTACCTCAACTGGACCCTAAACCGTCCCCGTCCCCTAACCCTAACCCTAGCCCGAACCCTAACCCTTGCTCTTCCTCGAAGTCTTCCCCTCAACCGTCCCCTAATCCTAACCCGTACGCTCACACTAACCCGCGCCCTCACACGTACCCTCCCCCTAAAGCGTTGTCGTACCATCACCTGGACCCTAAACCGTCCCCGTCCCCTAACCCTAACCCTAGCCCGAACCCTAACCCTAACCCTTCCCCGAAGCCTTCCCCTCAGCCGTCCCCTAATCCTAAACCGTACACTCACACTAACCCATTCCCTCACACGTACCCTCCCCCAAAAGCGCTGACTTACACTCAACTGGACCCTAAACCGTCCCCGTCCCCTAACCCTAACCGTAGCCCGAATCCTAACCCTAACCCTTCCCCGAAGCCTTCCCCTCACCCGTCCCCTAATCCAAACCGGTACGCTCACACTAACCCGTGCCCTCACATGTACGCTCCCCCTAAACCGTTGTCGTATGCTCACGTGGACCCTAAACTGTCCCCGTCCCCGAACCCTAACCCTAGCCCGAACCCTAAAGCTAACCCTTCCCCGAAGCCTTCCCCTCACCCGTCCCCTAATCCTAACCCGTACGCTCACACTAACCCACGCCCTCACACATACGCTCCCCCTAAACCATTGTCGTACCGTCACCTGGACCCTAAACCGTCCCCGTCCCCTAACCCTAACCCTAGACCGAACCCTAACCCTAACCCTTCCCCGAAGCCTTCCCCTCACCCGTCCCCTAATCTTAACCCGTACGCTCACACTAACTCGCGCCCTCACACGTACGCTCCCCCTAAACCGTTGTCGTACCTCACCTGGACCCTAAATCGTCCCCGTCCCCTAACCCTAACCCTAGCCCGAACCCTAACCCTAACCTTTCCACGAAGCCTTCCCCTCACCCGTCCCCTAATCCTAACCCGTACGCTCACACTAACCCACGCCCTCACACCTACGCTCCCCCTAAACCATTGTCGTACCCTCACCTGGACCCTAAACCGTCCCCGTCCCCTAACCCTAACCCTAGCCCGAACCCTAAACCTAACCCTTCCCCGAAGCCTTCCCCTCACCCGTCCCCTAATCCTAACCCGTACGCTCACACTAACCCGCGCCCTCACACGTACTCTCACCCTAAACTGTTGTCGTACCCTCACCTGGACCCTGAACCGTCCCCGTCCGCTAACCCTAACCCTAGCCCGAACCCTAACCCTAACACTTCCCCGAAGCCTTCCCCTCACCCGTCCCCTAATCCTAACCCGTACGCTCACACTAACTTGTGCCCTCACACGTACACTCCCCCTAAACCGTTGTCGTCCCCTCATCTGGACCCTAAACTGTCCACGTCCCCTAATCCTAACCCTAGCCCGAAACCTAACCCTAACACTTCCCCGAAGCCTTCCCCTCACCCGTCCCCTAACCCTAACCCGTACGCTCAAACTAACCCGCGCCCTCACACGTATTCTCCCCGTAAACCGTTGTCGTACCCTCACCTGGACCCTAAACCGTCCCCGTCCCCTAACCCTAACCCTAGCCCGAACCCTAACCCTAAACCTTACCCGAAGCCTTCCCCTCACCCGTCCCCTAATCCTAACCCGTACGCTCACACTAACCCGCGCACTCACATTTACGCTCCCCCTAAAATGTTGTCGTACCCTCACCTGGACCCTAAATCGTCCCCGTCCCCTAACCCTAACCCTAGCCCGAACCCTAACCCTCACCTTTCCACGAAGCCTTCCCCTCACCCGTCCCATAATCCTAACCCGTACGCTGATAGTAACCCGCACCCTCACACATTCGCTCCCCCTAAAGCGTTGTCGTACCCACACCTGGACCCTAAACCGTCCCCGTCCCCTAACCCTAATCGTAGCCCGAACCCTAACCCTAACCCTTCCCCGAAGCCTTCCCCTCACCCGTCCCCTAATCCTAACCCGTACGCTCATACTAACCCGCGCCCTCACACGTACGCTCCCCCTAAAGCATTGTCGTACCCTCACCTGAACCCTAAACCGTCCCCGTCCCATAACCCTAACCCTAGCCAGAACCCTAAACCTAACCCTTCCCCGAAGCCTTCCCCTCACCCGTCCACTAATCGTAACCCGTACGCTCACACTAACCCGCGCCCTCACACGTACGCTCACCCTAAACTGTTGTCGTACCCTCACCTGGACCCTAAACCGTCCCCATCCCCTAACACTAACCCTCGCCCGAACCCTAACCCTAACCCTTTCCCGAAGCCTTCCCCTCACCCTTCCCCTAATCCTAACCCGTACGCTCACACTAACCTGCGCCCTCACACGTACGCTCCCCGTAAACCGTTGTCGTACCCTCACCTGGACCCTAAACCATCCCCGTCCCCTAACCCTATCCCTAGCCCAAACCCTAACCCTAACACTTCCCCGAAGCCTTCCCCTCACCTGTCCCCTAACCCTAACCCGTACGCTCACACTAAGTCGCGCCCTCACACGTACGCTCCCCCTAAACCGTTGTGGTACCCTCACCTGGACCCTAGATCGTCCCCGTCCCCTAACCCTAACCCTAGCCCGAACCCTAACCCTAACATTTCCACGAAGCCTTCCCCTAACCCGTCCCATAATCCTAACCCGTACGCTCATACTAACCCGCACCCTCACACATTCGCTCCCCCTAAACCGTTGTCGTACCCTCACCTGGACCCTAAACCGTCCCCGTCCCCTAACCCTAATCCTAGCCCGAACCCTAACCCTAACCCTTCCCCGAAGCCTTCCCCTCACCCGTCCCCTAATCCTAACCCGTACGCTCACACTAACCCACGCCCTCACACGTATGCTCCCCCTAAACCGTTGTCGTACCCTCACCTGGACCCTAAACCGTCCCCGTCCCCTAACCCTAACCCTAGCCTGAACCCTAAACCTAACCCTTCCCCGAAGCCTTCCCCTCACCCGTCCCCTAATCCTAACCCGTACGTTCACACTAACCCGCGCCCTCACACGTACGCTCACCCTAAACTGTTGTCGTACCCTCACCTGGACCCTGAACCGTCCCCGTCCCCTAACCCTAACCCTAGCCCGAACCCTAACCCTAACACTTCCCCGAAGCCTTCCCCTCATCCGTGCCCTAATCCTAACCCGTACGCTCACACTAACCTGCGCCCTCACACGTACGCTCCCCCTAAACCGTTGTCGTACACTCACATGGACCCTAAACTGTCCCCGTCCCCTAACCCTAACCGTAGCCCGAACCCTAACCCTAACCCTTCCCTGAATCCTTCCCCTCACCCGTCCCCTAATCCTAACCCGTACGCTCACACTAACCCACGCCCTCACACGTACCCTCCCCGTAAAGCGTTGTCGTATCCTCACCTGGACCCTAAACCGTCCCCGTCACCTAAGCCTAACCCTAACCCGAACCCTAACACTTCACCGAAGCTTTCCCCTCACCCGTCCCCTAATCCTAAACCGTATGCTCACACTAACCCGCACCCTCACACGTACCCTCCCCCTAAAGCGCTGTCGTACCCTCAACTGGACCCTAAACCGTCCCCGTCCCCTAACCCTAACCCTAGCCCGAAACCTAACCCTAACACTTCCCAGAAGCCTTCCCCTCACCCGTCCCCTAATCCTAACCCGTACGCTCACACTAACACGTGCCCTCACATGTACGCTCCTCCTAAACCGTTGTCGTACCCTCAACTGGACCCTAAACCGTCCCTGTCCCCTAACCCTAACCCTAGCCCGAACCCTAACCCTAACCCTTCCCCGAAGCCTTCCCCTCACCCGTCCCCTAATCCTAACCCGTATGCTCACACTAACCCGCGCCCACACACCTACGCTCCCCCTAAACCGTTGTGGTACCCTCACCTGGACCCTAAACCGTCCCCGTCCCCTAACCCTAACCCTAGCCCGAACCCTAACCCTAACACTTCCCCGAAGCCTTCCCCTCACCCGTCCCCTAATCCTAACCCGTACGCTGACACTAACCAGCGCCCTCACACGTACCCTCCCCCTAAAGCGCTGTCTTACCCTCAACTGGACCCTAAACCGTCCCCGTCCACTAACCCTAACCCTAGCCCGAACCCTAACCCTAACCCTTCCCCGAAGCCTTCCCCTCACCCGTCTCTTAATCCTAACCCGTACGCTCACACTAACCCGCGCCCTCACACGTACGCTCCCCCTAAACTGTTGTCGTACCCTCACCTGGACCCTAAACCGTCCCCATCCCCTAACCCTAACCCTAGCCCGAACCCTAACCCTAACCCTTCCCCGAAGCGTTCCCCTCACCCGTCCCCTAACCCTAACCCGTACGCTCTCACTAACCCGCGCCCTCACACGTGTGCTCCCCCTAAACCGTTGTCGTACCCTCACCGGGACCCTAAACCGTCCCCGTCCCCTAACCCTAACCCTAGCCCGAACCCTAACCCTAACACTTCCCCGAAGCCTTCCCCTCACCCGTTCCCTAATCCTAACCCGTACGCTCACACTAACCTGCGCACTCACATTTACGCTCCCCCTAAACCGTTGTAGTACACTCACCTGGACCCTAAACCGTCCCCGTCCCCTAACCCTAACCCTAGACCGAACCCTAACCCTAACCCTTCCCCGAAGCCTTCCCCTCACCCGTCCCCTAATCCTAAACCGTACGCTCACACTAACCCATGCCCTCACACGTACCCTCCCCCTAAAGCGCTGTCTTACACTCAACTGGAGCCTAAACCGTCCCCGTCCCCTAACCCTAACCCGAGCCCGAACCCTAAACCTAACCCTTCCCCGAAGCCTTCCCCTCACCCGTCCTCTAATCCTAACCCGTACGCTCACACTAACGCGTGCCCTCACATGTACGCTCCCCCTAAACCATTGTCGTACCCTCACCTGGACCCTAAACCGTCCCCGTCCCCTAACCCTAACCCTAGCCCGAACCCTAACCCTAACACTTCCCCGAAGCCTTCCCCTCACCTGTCCCCTAACCCTAACCCGTACGCTCACACTAACCCACGCCCTCACACGTATTCTCCCCCTAAACCGTTGTCGTACCCTCACCTGGACCCTAAACCGTCCCCTTCCCCTAACCCTAACCCTAGTCCGAACCCTAACCCTAACCCTTCCCCGAAGCATTCCCCTCACCCGTCCCCTAATCCTAACCCGTACGCTCACACTAACCCGCGCCCTCACACATACGCTCCCCCTAAAGCGTTGTCGGACCCTCACCTGGAACCTAAACCGTCCCCGTCCCCTAAATCTAACCCTAGCCCTATCTCTAACCCTAACACTTCCCCGAAGCCTTCCCCTCACCCGTCCCCTAATCCTAACCCGTACGCTCACACTAACTCGCGCCCTCACATGTACGCTCCCCCTAAACCGTTGTCGTACCCTCACCTGGACCCTAAATCGTCCCCGTCCCCTAACCCTAACCCTAGCCCGAACCCTAACCCTAACCTTTCCACGAAGCCTTCCCCTCACCCGTCCCATAATCCTAAACCGTACGCTCATACTAACCCACATCCTCACACATTCGCTCCCCCTAAAGCGTTGTCGTACCCTCACCTGGACCCTAAACCGTCCCCGTCCCCTAACCCTAACCCTAGCCCGAACCCTAACCCTAACCCTTCCCCGAAGCCTTCCCCTCACCCGTCCCCTAATCCTAACCCGTACGCTCACACTAACCCGGGCCCTCACACGTATGCTCCCCCTAAACTATTGTCGTACCCTCACCTGGACCCTAAACCGTCCCCGTCCCCTAACCCTAACCCTAGCCCGAACCCTAAACCTAACGCTTCCCCGAAGCCTTCCCCTCACCCGTCCCCTAATCCTAACCCGTACGCTCACACTAACCCGCGCCCTCACACGTACTCTCACCCTAAACTGTTGTCGTACCCTCACCTGGACCCTGAACCGTCCCCGTCCCCTAACCCTAACCCTAGCCCGAACCCTAACCCTAACCCTTTCCCGAAGCCTTCCCCTCACCCGTCCCCTAATCCTAACCCGTACGCTCACACTAACCTGCGCCCTCACACGTACGCTCCCCCTAAACCGTTGTCGTACCCTCACCTGGTCCCTAAACTGTCCCCGTCCCCTAACCCTAACCCTAGCCCGAACCCTAACCCTAACACTTCCCCGAAGCCTTCCCCTCACCCGTCCCCTAACCCTAACCCGTACGCTCACACTAACCCGCACCCTCACACGTATTCTCCCCCTAAACCGTTGTCGTACCCTCACCTGGACCCTAAACCGTCCCCTTCCCCTAACCCTAACCCTAGCCCGAACCCTAACCCTAACCCTTCCCCGAAGCCTTCCCCTCACCCGTGCCCTAATCCTAACCCGTACGCTCACACTAACCCGCGCCCTCACATGTACGCTCCCCCTAAAGCGTTGTCATACCCTCACCTGCAACCTAAACTGTCCCTGTCCCCTAACGCTAACCCTAGCCCGAACTCTAACCCTAACCCTTCCCCGAAGCCTTCCCCTCACCCGTCCCCTAATCCTAACCCGTACGCTCACACTAACCAGCGCCCACATACGTACGCACCCCCTAAACCGTTGTCGTACCCTCACCTGGACCCTAAACCGTCCCCGTCCCCTAACCCTAACCCTAGCCCGAACCCTAAACCTAACACTTCCCCGAAGCCTTCCCCTCACCCGTCCCCTAATCCTAAACCGTACGCTCACACTAACCCGTGCCCTCACACGTACGCTCGCCCTAAGCCGTTGTCGTACCCTCACCTGGACCCTAAACCGTCCCCGTTCCCTAACACTAACCCTAGCCCGAACCCTAAACCTAATACTTCCCTGAAGCCTTCCCCTCACCCGTCCCCTATTCCTAACCCGTACGCTCACACTATCACGCGCCCTCACACGTACGCTCCCCGTAAACAGTTGTCGTACCCTCACCTGGACCCTAAACCGTCCCCGTCCCCTAACACTAACCCTAGCCCGAACCCTAACCCTAACCCTTCCCCGAAGCCTTCCCCTCACCCGTCCCCTAATCCTAACCCGTACGCTCACACTAACCCACACCCTCACACATTCGCTCCCCCTAAACCGTTGTCGTACCCTCACCTGGACCCTAAACTG
The DNA here is from genome assembly GCF_964270905.1 of Leucopleurus acutus. Taxonomy (NCBI): domain Eukaryota; kingdom Metazoa; phylum Chordata; class Mammalia; order Artiodactyla; family Delphinidae; genus Leucopleurus; species Leucopleurus acutus. The sequence continues at coordinate 883,011 of NW_028139184.1, forward strand.
TCCCCGTTCCCTAACCCTCACCCTAGCCCGAACCCTAACCCTAACCCTTCCCCGAAGCCTTCCCCTCACCCGTCCCCTAATCCTAACCCGTACGCTCACACTAACCTGCGCACTCACATTTACGCTCCGCCTAAACCGTTGTAGTACCCTCACCTGGACCCTAAACTGTCCCCATCCCCTAACCCTAACCCTAGCCCGAACTCTAACCCTAACCCTTCCCCGAAGCCTTCCCCTCACCCGTCCCCTAATCCTAAACCATACGCTCACACTAACCCATGCACTCACACGTACCCTCCCCCTAAAGCGCTGTCTTACCTCAACTGGACCCTAAACCGTCCCCGTCCCCTAACCCTAACCCTAGACCGAACCCTAACCCTAACACTTCCCCGAAGCCTTCCCCTCACCCGTCTCCTAATCCTAACCCGTACTCTCACACTAACCCGCGCCCTCACACGTACCCTTCCCGTAAAGCGTTGTTGTACCCTCACCTGGACCCTAAACCGTCCCCGTCCCCTCACCCTAACCCTAGCCCCAACCCTAACCCTAACCGTTCCCCGAAGCCTTCCCCTCACCCGTCCCCTAATCCTAAACCGTACGCTCACGCTAACCCGCGCCCTCACACGTACCCTCCCCCTAAAGCGCTGTCTTACTCTCAACTGGACCCTAAACCGTCCCCTAACCCTAACCCTAACCCTAGCCGAACCCTAACCCTAACACTTCCCCGAAGCCTTCCCCTCACCCGTCCCCTAATCCTAACCCGTACGCTCACACTAACCCACGCACTCACATTTACGCTCCCCCTAAAATGTTGTCGTACCCTCACCTGGACCCTAAATCGTCCCCGTCCCCTAACCCTAATCCCAGCCCGAACCCTAACCCTAACCCTTTCCCGAAGCCTTCCCCTCACCCGTCCCCTAATCCTAACCCGTACGCTCACACTAACCTGCGCCCTCACACGTACGCTCCCCCTAAACCGTTGTCGTACCCTCACCTGGACCCTAAACCGTCCCCGTCCCCTAACCCTAACCCTAGCCCGAACCCTAACCCTAACACTTCCCCGAAGCCTTCCCCTCACCTGTCCCCTAACCCTAACCCATACGCTCACACTAACCCGCGCCCTCACACGTATTCTCCCCCTAAACCGTTGTCGTACCCTCAACTGAACCCTAAATCGTCCCCTTCCCCTAACCCTAACCCTAGTCCGAACCCTAACCTTAACCGTTCCTCGAAGCATTCCCCTCACCCGTCCCCTAATCCTAACCCGTACGCTCACACTAACCCGCGCCCTCACACGTACGCTCCCCCTAAAGCGTTGTCGTACTCTCACCTGGACCCTAAACCGTCCCCGTCCCCTAGCCCTAACCCTAGCCCGAACCCTAACCCTAACACTTCCCCGAAGCCTTCCCCTCACCCGTCCCCTAACCCTAACCCGTACGTTCACACTAACTCGCGCCCTCACACGTACGCTCCCCCTAAACCGTTGTCGTACCCTCACCTGGACCCTAAACCGTCCCCGTCCCCTAACCCTAACCCTAGCCCGAACGCTAACCCTAACCTTTCCACGAAGCCTTCCCCTCACCCGTCCCATAATCCTAACCCGTACGCTCATACTAACCCGCACCCTCACACATTCGCTCCCCCTAAAGCGTTGTCGTACCCTCACCTTGACCCTAAACCGTTCCCGTCCCCTAACCCTAACCCTAGCCCGAACCCTAACCCTAACCCTTCCCCGAAGCCTTCCCCTCACCCGTACCCTAATCCTAACCCGTACGCGCACACTAACCCGCGCCCTCACACGTACGCTCCCACTAAACCATTGTCGTACCCTCACCTGGACCCTAAACCGTCCCCGTCCCCTAACCCTAACCCTAGCCCGAACCCTAAACCTAACCCTTCCCCGAAGCATTCCCCTCACCCGTCCCCTAATCCTAACCCGTACGCTCACACTAACCCGCGCCCTCACACGTACGCTCCCCCTAAACCATTGTCGTACCCTCACCTGGACCCTAAACTGTCCCCGTCCCCTAACCCTAACCCTAGCCCGAACCCTGACCCTAACCCTTCCCCGAAGCCTTCCCCTCACCCGTCCCCTAATCCTAACCCGTACGCTCACACTAACCTGCGCCCTCACACGTACACTCCCCCTAAAGCGTTGTCGTACCCTCACCTGGACCCTAAACCGTACCCGTCCCCTAACCCTAACCCTAGCCCGAACACTAACCCTAACACTTCCCCGAAGCCGTCCCCTCACCCGTTCCCTAATCCTAACCCGTACGCGCACACTAACCCGCGCCCTCACACGTACGCTCCCACTAAACCATTGTCGTACCCTCACCTGGACCCTAAACCGTCCCCGTCCCCTAACCCTAACCCTAGCCCGAACCCTAAACCTAACCCTTCCCCGAAGCATTCCCCTCACCCGTCCCCTAATCCTAACCCGTACGCTCACACTAACCCGCGCCCTCACACGTACGCTCCCCCTAAACCATTGTCGTACCCTCACCTGGACCCTAAACTGTCCCCGTCCCCTAACCCTAACCCTAGCCCGAACCCTGACCCTAACCCTTCCCCGAAGCCTTCCCCTCACCCGTCCCCTAATCCTAACCCGTACGCTCACACTAACCTGCGCCCTCACACGTACACTCCCCCTAAAGCGTTGTCGTACCCTCACCTGGACCCTAAACCGTACCCGTCCCCTAACCCTAACCCTAGCCCGAACACTAACCCTAACACTTCCCCGAAGCCGTCCCCTCACCCGTTCCCTAATCCTAACCCGTACGCTCACACTAACCCGCGCCCTCACACGTACGCTCCCCCTAAACCGTTGTCGTACCCTCACCTGGACCCTAAACCATCCCTGTCCCCTAACCCTAACCCTAGCCTGAACCCTAACCCTAACCCTTCCCCGAAGTCTTCCCCTCACCCGTCCCCTAATCCTAACCCGTAAGCTCACACTAACCCGCGCCCACACACGTACGCTCCCCCTAAACCGTTGTCGTACCCTCACCTGGACCCTAAACCGTCCCCGTCCCCTAACCCTAACCCTAGCCCGAACCCTAACTCTAACCCTTCCCCGAAGCCTTCCCCTCACCCTTCCTCTAATCCTAACCCGTACCCTCACACTAAACCACGCCCTCACCCGTACGCTCCCCCTAAACCGTTGTCGTACCCTCACCTGGACCCTAAACCTTCCCCGTCCCCTAAACCTAACCCTATCCCGAACCCTAACCCGAACCCTTTCCCGAAGCCTTCCCCTCACCCGTCCCCTAATCCTAACACGGACGCTCACATTAACCCATGACTTCACACTTACGCACCCCCTAAACCGTTGTCGTACCCTCACCTGGACCCTAAACCGTCCCCGTCCCCTAACCCTAACCCTAGCCCGAACCCTAACTCTAACCCTTCCCCGAAGCCTTTCCCTCACCCGTCCTCTAATCCTAACCCGTACCCTCACACTAACCCGCGCCCTCACCCGTACGCTCCCCCTAAACCGTTGTCGTACCCTCACCTGGACCCTAAACCGTCCCCGTCCCCTAAACCTAACCCTAGCCCAAACCCTAAACCTAACACTTCCCCGAAGCCTTCCCCTCACCCATCCCCTAATCCTAACCCGTACGCTCACACTAACCCGCGCCCTCACACGTACGCTCCCCCTAAACCGTTGTCGTACCCTCACCAGGACCCTAAACCGTCCCCGTCCCCTAACCCTAACCCTAGCCCGAACCCTAAACGTAGCACTTCCCCGAAGCCTTCCCCTCACCCGTCCCCTAATCCTAACCCGGACGCTACACTAACCCGCGCCCTCACACGTACACTCCCCCTAAACCGTTGTCGTACCCTCACCTGGACCCTAAACCGTCCCCGTCCCCTAACCCTAACCCTAGCCCGAACCCTAAACCTAACCCTTCCCCGAAGCGTTCCCCTCACCCGTCCCCTAATCCTAACCCGTACGCTCACACTAACCCGTGCCCTCACACGTACGCTCACCCTAAACTGTTGTCGTACCCTCACCTGGACCCTAAACTGTCCCCGTCCCCTAACCCTAACCCTAGCCCGAACCCTAACCCTAACCCTTCCCCGAAGCCTTCCCCTCACCCGTCCCCTAATCCTAACCCGTACGCTCACACTAACCTGCGCCCTCACACGTACGCTGCCCCTAAACCGTTGTCGTACCCTCACCTGGACACTAAACCGTCCCCGTCCCCTAACCCTAACCCTAGCCCGAACCCTAACCCTAACACTTCCCCGAAGCCTTCCCCTCACCCGTCTCCTAACCCTAACCCGTACGCTCATACTAACCCACGCCCTCACACGTATTCTCCCCCTAAACCGTTGTCGTACCCTCACCTGGACACTAAATCGTCCCCGTACCCTAACCCTAGCCCGAACACTAACCCTAAACCTTCCCCGAAGCCTTCCCCTCACCCGTCCCCTAATCCTAACCCGTACGCTCACACTAACCCACGCCCTCACACGTACGCTCCCCCTAAAGCATTGTCGTACCCTCACCTGGACCCTAAACCCTACCCGTCCCCTAACCCTAACCCTAGTCTGAACACTAACCCTAACAATTCCCCGAAGCCGTCCCCTCACCCGTTCCCTAATCCTAACCCGTACGCTCACACTAACCCGCGCCCTCACACGTACTCTCCACCTAAACCGTTGTCGTACCCTCACCTGGACCCTAAAGCGTCCCCGTCCCCTAAACCTAAACCTAGCCCGAACCCTAACCCGAACCCTTCCCCGAAGGCTTCCCCTCACCCGTCCCCTAATCCTAACCCGGACGCTCACACTAACCCACGACTTCACACTTACGCACCCCCTAAATCTTTGTCGTACCCTCACCTGGACCCTAAACCGTCCCCGTCCCCTAACCCTAACCCTAGCCCGAACCCTAAACGTAACACTTCCCCGAAGCCTTCCCCTCACCCGTCCCCTAATCCTAACCCGTACGCTCACACTAACCCGCGCCCTCACATGTGCACTCCCCCTAAACCATTGTCGTACCCTCACCTGGACCCTAAACCGTCCCCGTCCCCTAACCCTAACCCTAGCCCTAACCCTAAACCTAACCCTTCCCCGATGCCTTCCCCTCACCCGTCCCCTAAACCTAACCCAAACGCTCACAGTAACCCGCGCCCTCACACGTACGCTCCCCCTAAACTGTTGTCGTACCCTCACCTGGACCCTAAACCGTCCCCATCCCCTAACCCTAACCCTAGCCCGAACCCTAACCCTAACCCTTCCCCGAAGCCTTCCCCTCACCCTTCCCCTAATCCTAAGCCGTACGCTCACACTAACCTGCGCCCTCACACGTACGCTCCCCCTAAACCGTTGTCGTACCCTCACCTGGACCCTAAACCATCCCTGTCCCCTAACCCTAACCCTAGCCTGAACCCTAACCCTAACCCTTCCCCGAAGTCTTCCCCTCACCCGTTCCCTAATCCTAACCCGTACGCTCACACTAACCCGCGCCCACACACGTACGCTCCCCCTAAACCGTTGTTGTACCCTCACCTGGACCCTAAACCGTCCCCGATCCCTAACCCTAACCCTAGCCCGAACCCTAACCCTAACCCTTCCCCGAAGCCTTCCCCTCACCCGTCCCCTAATCCTAACCCGTACGCTCACAATAACCCGCGCCCTCACACGTACGCTCTCCCTAAAGCATTGTCGTACCCTTACCTGCACCCTAAACCGTCCCCCTCCCCTAACCCTAACCCTAGCCCAAACCGTAACCCTAACCCTTCCCCGAAGCCTTCCCCTCAACCGACCCGTAATCCTAACCCGTACGCTCACACTAACCCGCACCCTCACACGTACGCTCACCCTATACCGTGTCGTACCCTCACCTGGACCCTAAACCGTCCCCGTTCCCTAACCCTAACCCTAGCCCGAACCCTAACCCTAACCCTTCCCCGAATCCTTCCCCTCACCCGTCCCCCAATCCTAACCCGTACGCTCACACTAACCCGCGCCCTCACACGTACGCTCTCCCTAAAGCATTGTCGTACTCTTACCTGCACCCTAAACCGTCCCCGTCCCCTAAACCTAACCCTAACCCTAGACCAAACCGTAACCCTAACCCTTCCCCAAAGCCTTCCCGTCACCCGTCTCCTAATCCTAAACGGTACGCTCACACTAACCCGCACCCTCACACGTACGCTCACCCTAAACCACTCTCGTACCATCAACTGGACCCGAAACCGTCTCCGTTCCCTAACCTTAACCCTAGCCCGAACTCTAACCCTAACCCTTCCCCGAATCCTTCCCCTAACCCGTCCCCTAATCCTAACCCGTACGCTCACACTAACCCGCGCCCGCAAAAGTACGCTCCCCCTAAAGCGTTGTCATACCCTCACCTGGACCCTAAACCGTTCCCATCCCCTAACCCTAAACCTAGCCCGAATCCTAACCCTAACACTTCCCCGAAGCCTTCCCCTCAACCGTCCCCTATTCCTAACCCGAATGCTCCCACTAACCCGCGCCCTCACACGTACGCTCCCCCTAAACCATTGTCGTACCCTCACCTGGACCCTAAACCGTCCCCGTCCCCTAACCCTAACCCTAGCCCTAACCCTAATGCTAAACCTTCCCCAAAGCCTTCCCATAACCCGTCCCCTAATCCTAACCCGTACGCTCACACTAACCCACGCCCTCACACATACGCACCCCCTAAACCGTTGTCGTAAGCTCACCTGGACCCTAAACCGTCCCCGTCCCCTAAACCTAACCCTAGCCCGAAACCTATCCATAACCATTCCCGGAAGCCATCGGTTCACCAGTCCGCTAATTCTAACCCGTAAGCTCACACTAACTCACGCCCTTACACGTACGCTCCCCCTAAACCGCTGTCGTACCCTCAACTGGACACGAAACCGTCCCCGTCCCCTAACCCTAACCCTAGCCCGAACCCTAACCCTAACCCTTCCCCGAAGCCTTCCCCTCACCCGTCCCCTAATCCTAACACGTACCCTCACACTAACCCGCGCCCTCACACGTACGCTCCCCCTAAACCGTTCTCGTACCCTCACCTGGACCCTAAACCGTCCCCATCCTCTAACCCTAACCCTAGCCGAACCCTAACCCTAACCCTTCCCAGAAGCCTTCCCCTCACCCGTCCCCTAATCCTAACCCGTATTCTCACACTATCCCACGCCCTCACACGTAGGCTCCCCCTAAACTGTTGTCGTACCCTCACCTGGACACTAAACCGTCTCCATCCCCTAACCCTAACCCTAGCCCGAACCCTAACCCTAACCCTTCCCCGAAGCCTTCCCCTCACCCGTCCCCTAATCCTAACCCGTACGCTCACACTAACCTGCGCCCTCACACGTACGCTGCCCCTAAACCGTTGTCGTACCCTCACCTGGACACTAAATCGTCCCCGTACTCTAACCCTAGCCCGAACACTAACCCTAAACCTTCCCCGAAGCCTTCCCCTCACCCGTCCCCTAATCCTAACCCGTACGCTCACACTAACCCACGCCCTCACACGTACGCTCCCCCTAAAGCATTGTCGTACCCTCACCTGGACCCTAAACCCTACCCGTCCCCTAACCCTAACCCTAGTCCAAACACTAACCCTAACAATTCCCCGAAGCCGTCCCCTCACCCGTTCCCTAATCCTAACCCGTACGCTCACACTAACCCGCGCCCTCACACGTACTCTCCACCTAAACCGTTGTCGTACCCTCACCTGGACCCTAAAGCGTCCCCGTCCCCTAAACCTAAACCTAGCCCGAACCCTAACCCGAACCCTTCCCCGAAGGCTTCCCCTCACCCGTCCCCTAATCCTAACCCGGACGCTCACACTAACCCACGACTTCACACTTACGCACCCCCTAAATCTTTGTCGTACCCTCACCTGGACCCTAAACCGTCCCCGTCCCCTAACCCTAACCCTAGCCCGAACCCTAAACGTAACACTTCCCCGAAGCCTTCCCCTCACCCGTCCCCTAATCCTAACCCGTACGCTCACACTAACCCGCGCCCTCACATGTGCACTCCCCCTAAACCATTGTCGTACCCTCACCTGGACCCTAAACCGTCCCCGTCCCCTAACCCTAACCCTAGCCCTAACCCTAAACCTAACCCTTCCCCGATGCCTTCCCCTCACCCGTCCCCTAAACCTAACCCAAACGCTCACAGTAACCCGCGCCCTCACACGTACGCTCCCCCTAAACTGTTGTCGTACCCTCACCTGGACCCTAAACCGTCCCCATCCCCTAACCCTAACCCTAGCCCGAACCCTAACCCTAACCCTTCCCCGAAGCCTTCCCCTCACCCTTCCCCTAATCCTAAGCCGTACGCTCACACTAACCTGCGCCCTCACACATACGCTCCCCCTAAACCGTTGTCGTACCCTCACCTGGACCCTAAACCATCCCTGTCCCCTAACCCTAACCCTAGCCTGAACCCTAACCCTAACCCTTCCCCGAAGTCTTCCCCTCACCCGTTCCCTAATCCTAACCCGTACGCTCACACTAACCCGCGCCCACACACGTACGCTCCCCCTAAACCGTTGTTGTACCCTCACCTGGACCCTAAACCGTCCCCGATCCCTAACCCTAACCCTAGCCCGAACCCTAACCCTAACCCTTCCCCGAAGCCTTCCCCTCACCCGTCCCCTAATCCTAACCCGTACGCTCACAATAACCCGCGCCCTCACACGTACGCTCTCCCTAAAGCATTGTCGTACCCTTACCTGCACCCTAAACCGTCCCCCTCCCCTAACCCTAACCCTAGCCCAAACCGTAACCCTAACCCTTCCCCGAAGCCTTCCCGTCACCCGTCTCCTAATCCTAAACGGTACGCTCACACTAACCCGCACCCTCACACGTACGCTCACCCTAAACCACTCTCGTACCATCAACTGGACCCGAAACCGTCTCCGTTCCCTAACCTTAACCCTAGCCCGAACTCTAACCCTAACCCTTCCCCGAATCCTTCCCCTAACCCGTCCCCTAATCCTAACCCGTACGCTCACACTAACCCGCGCCCGCAAAAGTACGCTCCCCCTAAAGCGTTGTCATACCCTCACCTGGACCCTAAACCGTTCCCATCCCCTAACCCTAAACCTAGCCCGAATCCTAACCCTAACACTTCCCCGAAGCCTTCCCCTCAACCGTCCCCTATTCCTAACCCGAATGCTCCCACTAACCCGCGCCCTCACACGTACGCTCCCCCTAAACCATTGTCGTACCCTCACCTGGACCCTAAACCGTCCCCGTCCCCTAACCCTAACCCTAGCCCTAACCCTAATGCTAAACCTTCCCCAAAGCCTTCCCATAACCCGTCCCCTAATCCTAACCCGTACGCTCACACTAACCCACGCCCTCACACATACGCACCCCCTAAACCGTTGTCGTAAGCTCACCTGGACCCTAAACCGTCCCCGTCCCCTAAACCTAACCCTAGCCCGAAACCTATCCATAACCATTCCCGGAAGCCATCGGTTCACCAGTCCGCTAATTCTAACCCGTAAGCTCACACTAACTCACGCCCTCACACGTACGCTCCCCCTAAACCGCTGTCGTACCCTCAACTGGACACGAAACCGTCCCCGTCCCCTAACCCTAACCCTAGCCCGAACCCTAACCCTAACCCTTCCCCGAAGCCTTCCCCTCACCCGTCCCCTAATCCTAACACGTACCCTCACACTAACCCGCGCCCTCACACGTACGCTCCCCCTAAACCGTTCTCGTACCCTCACCTGGACCCTAAACCGTCCCCATCCTCTAACCCTAACCCTAGCCGAACCCTAACCCTAACCCTTCCCAGAAGCCTTCCCCTCACCCGTCCCCTAATCCTAACCCGTATTCTCACACTATCCCACGCCCTCACACGTAGGCTCCCCATAACTGTTGTCGTACCCTCACCTGGACACTAAACCGTCTCCATCCCCTAACCCTAACCCTAGCCCGAACCCTAACCCTAACCCTTCCCCGAAGCCTTCTCCTCACCCGTCCCCTAATCCTAACCTATACGCTCACATTAACCCGCGCCCTCACACATACGCTCCCCCTAAAGCGTTGTCCTACCCTCACCTGGACCCTAAATCGCCTCCGTCCCCTAACCCTAATCCTAGCCCGAACCCTAACCCTAACCGTTCCCCGAAGCCTTCCCCTCACCTGTCCCCTAATCGTAACCCGTACGCTCACACTAACCCATGCCCTCACACGTTAGCTCCCCCTAAACCATGGTCGTACACTCAGCTGGACCCTAAACCGTCCCCGTCCCCTAACCCTAACCCTAGCCAGAACCCTAAACCTAACCCTTCCCCGAAGCCTTCCCTTCACCCTTCCCCTAATCCTAACCCGTACGCTCACACTAACCTGCGCCCTCACACGTACGCTCCCCCTAAACCGTTGTCGTACCCTCACCTGGATCCTAGATCGTCCCCGTCCCCTAACCCTAACCCTAGCCCGAACCCTAACCCTAACATTTCCACGAAGCCTTCCCCTCACCCGTCCCATAATCCTAACCCGTACGCTCATACTAACCCGCACCCTCACACATTCGCTCCCCCTAAACCATTGTCGTACCCTCACCTGGACCCTAAACCGTCCCCGTCCCCTAACCCTAACCCTAGCCCGAACCGTAACCCTAACCCTTCCCCGAAGCCTTCCCCTCACCCGTCCCCTAATCCTAACCCGTACGCTCACACTAACCCACGCCCTCACACGTACGCTCCCCCTAAACCGTTGTCGTACCCTCACCTGGACCCTAAACTGTCCCCGTCCCCTAACCCTAACCCTAGCCCGAACCCTAACCCTAACCCTTCCCTGAAGCCTTCCCCTCACCCGTCCCCTAATCCTAACCCGTTCGCTCACACTAACCCGCGCCCTCACACGTACGCTCCCCCTAAAATGTTGTCGTACCCTCACCTGGACCCTAAACCGTCCCCATCCCCTAACCCTAACCCTAGCCCGAACCCTAACGCTAACGCTTCCCCGAAGCCTTCCCCTCACCCGTCCCCTAATCCTAACCCATACGCTCACACTAACCTGCGCCCTCACACGTACGCTCCCCGTAAACCGTTGTCGTAACCTCACCTGGACCCTAAACCATCCCCGTCCCCTAAACCTAACCCTAGCCCGAACCCTAAACCTAACGCTTCCCCGAAGCCTTCCCCTCACCCGTCCCCTAATCCTAACCCATATGCACACACTAACCCGCGCCCTCACACGTACGCTCCCCCTAAACCGCTGTCGTACCCTCACCTGGACCCTAAAACGTCCCCGTCCCCTACCCCTAACCCTAGCCCGAACCCTAAACCTAACCCTTCCCCGAAGCCTTCCCCTCACCCGTCCCCTAATCCTAAACCTTACGCTCACACTAACCCACGCCCTCACACGTACCCTCCCCCTAAAGCTCTGTCGTACCCTCAACTGGACCCTAAACCGTCCCCGTCCCCTAACCCTAACCCTAGCCCGAACCCTAACCCTAACACTTCCCCGAAGCCTTCCCCTCACCCGTCCCCTAATCGTAACCCGTACGCTCACACTAACCCACGCCCTCACACGTATTCTCCCCCTAAACCGTTGTCGTACCCTCACCTGGACCCTAAACCGTCCCCGTCCCCTAACCCTAACCCTAGCCCGCACCCTAACCCTAACCTTTCCACGAAGCCTTCCCCTCACCCGTCCCCTAATCCTAACTCGTACGATCACACTAACCCGTGCCCTCACATGTACGCTCCCCCTAAACCGTTGTCGTACTCTCACCTGGACCCTAAACCGTCCCCGTCCCCTAACCCTAACCCTAGCCCGAACCCTAACCCTAACACTTCCCCGAAGCATTCCCCTCACCCGTCCCCTAATCCTAACCCGTACGCTCACACTAACCCGCGCCCTCACACGTACGCTCCCCCTAAAGCGTTGTCGTACTCTCACCTGGACCCTAAACCGTCCCCGTCCCCTAACCCTAACCCTAGCCCGAACCCTAACCCTAACACTTCCCCGAAGCCTTCCCCTCACCCGTCCCCTAATTCTAACCAGTACGCTCACACTAACCCGCACCCTCACACATTCGCTCCCCCTAAAGCGTTGTCGTACCCTCACCTGGACCCTAAACCGTCCCCGTCCCCTAACCCTAACCCTAGCCCGAAACCTAACCCTAACCCTTCCCCGAAGCCTTCCCCTCACCCGTCCCCTAATCCTAACCCGTACGCTCACACTAACCCGCGCCCTCACACGTATTCTCCCCCTAAACCGTTGTCGTACCCTCACCTGGACCCTAAACCTTCCCCTTCCCCTAACCCTAACCCTAGCCCAAACCCTAACCCTAACCCTTCCCCGAAGCCTTCCCCTCACCCGTCCCCTAATCCTAACTCGTACGATCACACTAACCCGTGCCCTCACATGTACGCTCCCCCTAAACCGTTGTCGTACCCTCACCTGGACCCTAAACCATCCCTGTCCCCTAACCCTAACCCTAGCCCGGACCCTAACCCTAAAACTTCCCCGAAGCCTTCCCCTCACCCGTCCCCTAATCCTAACTCGTACGCTCACACTAACCCGTGCCCTCACATGTACGCTCCCCCTAAAGCGTTGTCGTACCCTCACCTGCAACCTAAACTGTCCCTGTCCCCTAACGCTAACCCTAGCCCGAACCCTAAAGCTAACACTTCCCCGAAGCCTTCCCCTCACCCGTCCCCTAATCCTAACCCGTACGCTCACACAAACCCACGCCCTCACACGTACGCTCCCCCTAAACCTTTGTCGTACCGTCACCTGGACCCTAAACCGTCCCCGTCCCGTAACCCTAACCCTAGCCCGAACCCTAACCCTAACACTTCCCCGAAGCCTTCCCCTCACCCGTCCCCTAATCCTAACCCGTACGCTCACACTAACTCGCGCCCTCACACGTACGCTCCCCCTAAACCGTTGTCGTACCCTCACCTGGACCCTAAACCGTCCCCGACCCCTAACCCTAACCCTAGACCGAACACTAACCCTAACCCTTCCGCGAAGCCTTCCCCTCACCCGTCCCCTAATCCTAACCCGTACGCTCACACTAACATTCGCCCTCACACGTACGCTCCCCCTAAACGGTTGTCGTACCCTCACCTGGATCCTAAACCGTCCCCGTCCCCTAACCCTAACCCTAGCCCGAACCCTAACCCTAACACTTCCCCGAAGCTTTCCCCTCACCCGTCCCCTAACCGTAACCCGTACGCTCACACTAACCCGCGCCCTCACACGTACGCTCCCCCAAACCGTTGTCGTACCCTCACCTGGACCCTAAACCATCCCTGTCCCCTAACCCTAACCCTAGCCTGAACCCTAACCCTAACCCTTCCCCGAAGTCTTCCCCTCACCCATTCCCTAATCCTAACCCGTACGCTCACACTAACCCGCGCCCACACACGTACGCTCCCCCTAAACCGTTGTTGTACACTCACCTGGACCCTAAACCGTCCCCGATCCCTAACCCTAACCCTAGCCCGAACCCTAACCCTAACCCTTCCCCGAAGCCTTCCCCTCACCCGTCCCCTAATCCTAACCCGTACGCTCACAATAACCAGCGCCCTCACACGTACGCTCTCCCTAAAGCATTGTCGTACCCTTACCTGCACCCTAAACCGTCCCCCTCCCCTAACCCTAACCCTAGCCCAAACCGTAACCCTAACCATTCCCCGAAGCCTTCCCCTCACCCGACCCGTAATCCTAACCCGTACGCTCACACTAACCCGCACCCTCACACGTACGCTCACCCTATACCGTGTCGTACCCTCACCTGGACCCTAAACCGTCCCCGTTCCCTAACCCTAACCCTAGCCCGAACCCTAACACTAACCCTTCCCCGAATCCTTCCCCTCACCCGTCCCCTAATCCTAACCCGTACGCTCACACTAACCCGCGCCCTCACACGTACGCTCTCCCTAAAGCATTGTCGTACCCTTACCTGCACCCTAAACCGTCCCCGTCCCCTAAACCTAACCCTAACCCTAGACCAAACCGTAACCCTAACCCTTCCCCGAAGCCTTCCCGTCACCCGTCTCCTAATACTAAACGGTACGCTCACACTAACCCGCACCCTCACACGTACGCTCACCCTAAACCACTCTCGTACCATCAACTGGACCCGAAACCGTCTCCGTTCCCTAACCTTAACCCTAGCCAGAACTCTAACCCTAACCCTTCCCCGAATCCTTCCCCTAACCCGTCCCCTAATCCTAACCCGTACGCTCACACTAACCCGCGCCCGCAAAAGTACGCTCCCCCTAAAGCGTTGTCATACCCTCACCTGGACCCTAAACCGTTCCCATCCCCTAACCCTAAACCTAGCCCGAATCCTAAACCTAACACTACCCCGAAGCCTTCCCCTCAACCGTCCCCTATTCCTTACCCGAACGCTCCCACTAACCCGCGCCCTCACACGTACGCTCCCCCTAAACCATTGTCGTACCCTCACCTGGACCCTAAACCGTCCCCGTCCCCTAACCCTAACCCTAGCCCTAACCCTAATGCTAAACCTTCCCCAAAGCCATCCCATAACCCGTCCCCTAATCCTAACCCGTACGCTCACACTAACCCACGCCCTCACACATACGCACCCCCTAAACCGTTGTCGTAAGCTCACCTGGACCCTAAACCGTCCCCGTCCCCTAAACCTAACCCTAGCCCGAAACCTATCCATAACCATTCCCGGAAGCCATCGGTTCACCCGTCCCCTAATTCTAACCCGTAAGCTCACACTAACTCACGCCCTCACACGTACGCTCCCCCTAAACCGCTGTCGTACCCTCAACTGGACACGAAACCGTCCCTGTCCCCTAACCCTAACCCTAGCCCGAACCCTAACCCTAACCCTTCCCCGAAGCCTTCCCCTCACCCGTCCCCTAATCCTAACACGTACGCTCACACTAACCCGCGCCCTCACACGTACGCTCCCCCTAAACCGTTCTCGTACCCTCACCTGGACCCTAAACCGTCCCCATCCTCTAACCCTAACCCTAGCCGAACGCTAACACTAACCCTTCCCAGAAGCCTTCCCCTCACCCGTCCCCTAATCCTAACCCGTACGCTCACACTAACCCACGCCCTCACACGTACGCTCCCCCTAAACCGTTGTCGTACCCTCACCTGGACCCTAAACTGTCCCCGTCCCCTAACCCTAACCCTAGCCCGAACCCTAACCCTAACCCTTCCCTGAAGCCTTCCCCTCACCCGTCCCCTAATCCTAACCCGTACGCTCACACTAACCCGCGCCCTCACACGTACGCTCCCCCTAAAATGTTGTCGTACACTCACCTGGACCCTAAACCGTCCCCGTCCCCTAACCCTAACCCTAGCCCGAAACCTAACCCTAACCCTTCCCCGAAGCCTTCCCCTCACCCGTCCCCTAATCCTAACCCGTACGCTCACACTAACCCGCGCCCTCACACGTATTCTCCCCCTAAACCGTTGTCGTACCCTCACCTGGACCCTAAACCTTCCCCTTCCCCTAACCCTAACCCTAGCCCAAACCCTAACCCTAACCCTTCCCCGAAGCCTTCCCCTCACCCGTCCCCTAATCCTAACTCGTACGATCACACTAACCCGTGCCCTCACATGTACGCTCCCCCTAAACCGTTGTCGTACCCTCACCTGGACCCTAAACCATCCCTGTCCCCTAACCCTAACCCTAGCCCGGACCCTAACCCTAAAACTTCCCCGAAGCCTTCCCCTCACCCGTCCCCTAATCCTAACTCGTACGCTCACACTAACCCGTGCCCTCACATGTACGCTCCCCCTAAAGCGTTGTCGTACCCTCACCTGCAACCTAAACTGTCCCTGTCCCCTAACGCTAACCCTAGCCCGAACCCTAAAGCTAACACTTCCCCGAAGCCTTCCCCTCACCCGTCCCCTAATCCTAACCCGTACGCTCACACAAACCCACGCCCTCACACGTACGCTCCCCCTAAACCTTTGTCGTACCGTCACCTGGACCCTAAACCGTCCCCGTCCCGTAACCCTAACCCTAGCCCGAACCCTAACCCTAACACTTCCCCGAAGCCTTCCCCTCACCCGTCCCCTAATCCTAACCCGTACGCTCACACTAACTCGCGCCCTCACACGTACGCTCCCCCTAAACCGTTGTCGTACCCTCACCTGGACCCTAAACCGTCCCCGACCCCTAACCCTAACCCTAGCCCGAACACTAACCCTAACCCTTCCGCGAAGCCTTCCCCTCACCCGTCCCCTAATCCTAACCCGTACGCTCACACTAACATTCGCCCTCACACGTACGCTCCCCCTAAACGGTTGTCGTACCCTCACCTGGATCCTAAACCGTCCCCGTCCCCTAACCCTAACCCTAGCCCGAACCCTAACCCTAACACTTCCCCGAAGCTTTCCCCTCACCCGTCCCCTAACCGTAACCCGTACGCTCACACTAACCCGCGCCCTCACACGTACGCTCCCCCAAACCGTTGTCGTACCCTCACCTGGACCCTAAACCATCCCTGTCCCCTAACCCTAACCCTAGCCTGAACCCTAACCCTAACCCTTCCCCGAAGTCTTCCCCTCACCCATTCCCTAATCCTAACCCGTACGCTCACACTAACCCGCGCCCACACACGTACGCTCCCCCTAAACCGTTGTTGTACACTCACCTGGACCCTAAACCGTCCCCGATCCCTAACCCTAACCCTAGCCCGAACCCTAACCCTAACCCTTCCCCGAAGCCTTCCCCTCACCCGTCCCCTAATCCTAACCCGTACGCTCACAATAACCAGCGCCCTCACACGTACGCTCTCCCTAAAGCATTGTCGTACCCTTACCTGCACCCTAAACCGTCCCCCTCCCCTAACCCTAACCCTAGCCCAAACCGTAACCCTAACCATTCCCCGAAGCCTTCCCCTCACCCGACCCGTAATCCTAACCCGTACGCTCACACTAACCCGCACCCTCACACGTACGCTCACCCTATACCGTGTCGTACCCTCACCTGGACCCTAAACCGTCCCCGTTCCCTAACCCTAACCCTAGCCCGAACCCTAACACTAACCCTTCCCCGAATCCTTCCCCTCACCCGTCCCCTAATCCTAACCCGTACGCTCACACTAACCCGCGCCCTCACACGTACGCTCTCCCTAAAGCATTGTCGTACCCTTACCTGCACCCTAAACCGTCCCCGTCCCCTAAACCTAACCCTAACCCTAGACCAAACCGTAACCCTAACCCTTCCCCGAAGCCTTCCCGTCACCCGTCTCCTAATACTAAACGGTACGCTCACACTAACCCGCACCCTCACACGTACGCTCACCCTAAACCACTCTCGTACCATCAACTGGACCCGAAACCGTCTCCGTTCCCTAACCTTAACCCTAGCCAGAACTCTAACCCTAACCCTTCCCCGAATCCTTCCCCTAACCCGTCCCCTAATCCTAACCCGTACGCTCACACTAACCCGCGCCCGCAAAAGTACGCTCCCCCTAAAGCGTTGTCATACCCTCACCTGGACCCTAAACCGTTCCCATCCCCTAACCCTAAACCTAGCCCGAATCCTAAACCTAACACTACCCCGAAGCCTTCCCCTCAACCGTCCCCTATTCCTTACCCGAACGCTCCCACTAACCCGCGCCCTCACACGTACGCTCCCCCTAAACCATTGTCGTACCCTCACCTGGACCCTAAACCGTCCCCGTCCCCTAACCCTAACCCTAGCCCTAACCCTAATGCTAAACCTTCCCCAAAGCCATCCCATAACCCGTCCCCTAATCCTAACCCGTACGCTCACACTAACCCACGCCCTCACACATACGCACCCCCTAAACCGTTGTCGTAAGCTCACCTGGACCCTAAACCGTCCCCGTCCCCTAAACCTAACCCTAGCCCGAAACCTATCCATAACCATTCCCGGAAGCCATCGGTTCACCCGTCCCCTAATTCTAACCCGTAAGCTCACACTAACTCACGCCCTCACACGTACGCTCCCCCTAAACCGCTGTCGTACCCTCAACTGGACACGAAACCGTCCCTGTCCCCTAACCCTAACCCTAGCCCGAACCCTAACCCTAACCCTTCCCCGAAGCCTTCCCCTCACCCGTCCCCTAATCCTAACACGTACGCTCACACTAACCCGCGCCCTCACACGTACGCTCCCCCTAAACCGTTCTCGTACCCTCACCTGGACCCTAAACCGTCCCCATCCTCTAACCCTAACCCTAGCCGAACGCTAACACTAACCCTTCCCAGAAGCCTTCCCCTCACCCGTCCCCTAATCCTAACCCGTACGCTCACACTAACCCACGCCCTCACACGTACGCTCCCCCTAAACCGTTGTCGTACCCTCACCTGGACCCTAAACTGTCCCCGTCCCCTAACCCTAACCCTAGCCCGAACCCTAACCCTAACCCTTCCCTGAAGCCTTCCCCTCACCCGTCCCCTAATCCTAACCCGTACGCTCACACTAACCCGCGCCCTCACACGTACGCTCCCCCTAAAATGTTGTCGTACACTCACCTGGACCCTAAACCGTCCCCATCCCCTAACCCTAACCCTAGCCCGAACCCTAACGCTAACGCTTCCCCGAAGCCTTCCCCTCACCCGTCCCCTAATCCTAACCCATACGCTCACACTAACCTGCGCCCTCACACGTACGCTCCCCGTAAACCGTTGTCGTAACCTCACCTGGACCCTAAACCATCCCCGTCCCCTAACCCTAACCCTAGCCCGAACCCTAAACCTAACGCTTCCCTGAAGCCTTCCCCTCACCCGTCCCCTAATCCTAACCCATATGCACACACTAACCCGCGCCCTCACACGTACGCTCCCCCTAAACCGCTGTCGTACCCTCACCTGGACCCTAAACCGTTCCCGTCCCCTAACCCTAACCCTAGCCCGAACCCTAACACTAACACTTCCCCGAAGCCTTCCCCTCACCTGTCCCCTAACCCTAACCCATACGCTCACACTAACCCGCGCCCTCACACGTATTCTCCCCATAAACCGTTGTCGTACCCTCAACTGGACCCTAAACCGTCCCCTTCCCCTAACCCTAACCCTAGTCCGAAGCCTAACCTTAACCGTTCCCCAAAGCATTCCCCTCACCCGTCCCCTAATCCTAACCCGTACGCTCACACTAACCCGCGCCCTCACACGTACGCTCCCCCTAAAGCGTTGTCGTACTCTCACCTGGACCCTAAACCGTCCCCGTCCCCTAACCCTAACCCTAGCCCGAACCCTAACCCTAACACTTCCCCGAAGCCTTCCCCTCACCCGTCCCCTAATTCTAACCCGTACGCTCACACTAACTCGCGCCCTCACACGTACGCTCCCCCTAAACCGTTGTCGTACCCTCACCTGGAACCTAAATCGTCCCCGTCCCCTAACCCTAACCCTAGCCCGCACCCTAACCCTAACCTTTCCACGAAGCCTTCCCCTCACCCGTCCCATAATCCTAACCCGTACGCTCATACTAACCCGCACCCTCACACATTCGCTCCCCCTAAAGCGTTGTCGTACCCTCACCTGAACCCTAAACCGTCCCCGTCCCCTAACCCTAACCCTAGCCCGAAACCTAACTCTAACCCTTCCCCGAAGCCTTCCCCTCACCCGTCCCCTAATCCTAACCCGTACGCTCACACTAACCCGCGCCCTCACACGTATTCTCCCCCTAAACCGTTGTCGTACCCTCACCTGGAACCTAAACCTTCCCCTTCCCCTAACCCTAACCCTAGCCCAAACCCTAACCCTAACCCTTCTCCGAAGCCTTCCCCTCACCCGTCCCCTAATCCTAACTTGTACGCTCACACTAACCCGTGCCCTCACATGTACGCTCCCCCTAAACCGTTGTCGTACCCTCACCTGGACCCTAAACCATCCCTGTCCCCTAACCCTAACCCTAGCCCGGACCCTAACCCTAAAACTTCCCCGAAGCCTTCCCCTCACCCGTCCCCTAATCCTAACTCGTACGCTCACACTAACCTGCGCCCTCACACGTACGCTCCCCCTAAAGCGTTGTCGTACCCTCACCTGCAACCTAAACTGTCCCTGTCCCCTAACGCTAACCCTAGCCCGAACCCTAAAGCTAACCCTTCCCCGAAGCCTTCCCCTCACCCGTCCCCTAATCCTAACCCGTACGCTCACACAAACCCACGCCCTCACACGTACGCTCCCCCTAAACCGTTGTCGTACCCTCACCTGGACCCTAAACCATCCCTGTCCCCTAACCCTAACCCTAGCCTGAACCCTAACCCTAACCCTTCCCCGAAGTCTTCCCCTCACCCGTCCCCTAATCCTAACCCGTAAGCTCACACTAACCCGCGCCCACAGACGTACGCTCCCCCTAAACCGTTGTCGTACCCTCACCTGGACCCTAAACCGTCCCCGTCCCCTAACCCTAACCCTAGCCCGAACCCTAACTCTAACCCTTCCCCAAAGCCTTCCCCTCACCCGTCCTCTAATCCTAACCCGTACCCTCACACTAACCCACGCCCTCACCCGTACGTTCCCCCTAAACCGTTGTCGTACCCTCACCTGGACCCTAAACCGTCCCCGTCCCCTAAATCTAACCCTAGCCCGAACCCTAACCCGAACCCTTTCCCGAAGCCTTCCCCTCACCCGTCCCCTAATCCTAACCCGGACGCTCACATTAACCCATGACTTCACACTTACGCACCCCCTAAACCGTTGTCGTACCCTCACCTGGACCCTAAACCGTCCCCGTCCCCTAACCCTAACCCTAGCCCAAACCCTAAACCTAACACTTCCCCGAAGCCTTCCCCTCACCCATCACCTAATCCTAACCCGTACGCTCACACTAACCCGCGCCCTCACACGTACGCTCCCCCTAAACCGTTGTCGTACCCTCACCTGGACCCTAAACCGTCCCCGTCCCCTAACCCTAACCCTAGCCCGAACCCTAAACGTAGCACTTCCCCGAAGCCTTCCCCTCACCCGTCCCCTAATCCTAACCCGTACGCTCACACTAACCCGCGCCCTCACACGTACACTCCCCCTAAACCATTGTCGTACCCTCACCTCGAGCCAAAATGGTCCCCGTCCCCTAACCCTAACCCTAGCCCGAACCCTAACCCTAACCCTTCCCTGAAGCCTTCCCCTCACCCGTCCCCTAATCCTAACCTGTACGCTCACACTAACCTACGCCCTCACACGTACGCTCCCCCTAAACCATATTCGTACCCTCACCTGGACCCTAAACCGTCCCCGTCCCCTAACCCTAACCCTAGCCCTAACCCTAAACCTAACCCTTCCCCGATGCCTTCCCCTCACCCGTCCCCTAAACCTAACCCAAACGCTCACAGTAACCCACGCCCTCACACGTACGCTCCCCCTAAACTGTTGTCGTACCCTCACCTGGACCCTAAACCATCCCCATCCCCTAACCCTAACCCTAGCCCGAACCCTAACCCTAACCCTTCCCCAAAGCCTTCCCCTCACCCGTCCCCTAATCCTAACGCATACGCTCACACTAACCCGCGCCCTCACACGTACGCTCCCCGTAAACCGTTGTCGTAACCTCACCTGGACCCTAAACCGTCCCCGTCTCCTAACCCTAACCCTAGCCCGAACCCTAACTCTAACCCTTCCCCGAAGCCTTCCCCTCACCCGTCCTCTAATCCTAACCCGTACCCTCACACTAACCCTCGCCCTCACCTGTACGCTCCCCCTAAACCGTTGTCATACCCTCACCTGGACCCTAAACCGTCCCCGTCCCCTAAACCTAACCCTAGCCCGAACCCTAACCCTAACCCTTCCCCGAAGCCTTCCCCTCAACCGTCCCCTAATCCTAACCCGTACGCTCACACTAACCCGCGCCCTGACACGTATTCTCCCCCTAAACCATTGTCGTACCCTCACCTGGACCCTAAACCTTCCCCTTCCCCTAACCCTAACCCTAGCCCAAACCCTAACCCTAACCCTTCCCCGAAGCCTTCCCCTCACCCGTCCCCTAATCCTAACTCGTACGCTCACACTTACCCGTGCCCTCACATGTACGCTCCCCCTAAACCGTTGTCGTACCCTCACCTGGACCCTAAACCATCCCTGTCCCCTAACCCTAACCCTAGCCCGGACCCTAACCCTAAAACTTCCCCGAAGCCTTCCCCTCACCCGTCCCCTAATCCTAACTCGTACGCTCACACTAACCCGTGCCCTCACATGTACGCTCCCCCTA
Organism: Leucopleurus acutus; assembly: GCF_964270905.1. Lineage (NCBI taxonomy): Eukaryota > Metazoa > Chordata > Mammalia > Artiodactyla > Delphinidae > Leucopleurus > Leucopleurus acutus. The sequence continues at coordinate 905,145 of NW_028139184.1, forward strand.
AAGCGTTGTCGTACCCTCACCTGCAACCTAAACTGTCCCTGTCCCCTAACGCTAACCCTAGCCCGAACCCTAAAGCTAACCCTTCCCCGAAGCCTTCCCCTCACCCGTCCCCTAATCCTAACCCGGACGCTACACTAACCCACGACTTCACACTTACGCACCCCCTAAACCGTTGTCGTACCCTCACCTGGACCCTAAACCGTCCCCGTCCCCTAACCCTAACCCTAGCCCGAACCCTAAACCTAACCCTTCCCCGAAGCCTTCCCCTCACCCGTCCCCTAATCCTAACCCGTACGCTCACACTAACCCGTGCCCTCACACGTACGCTCACCCTAAACTGTTGTCGTACCCTCACCTGGACCCTAAACTGTCCCAGTCCCCTAACCCTAACCCTAGCCCGAACCCTAACCCTAACCCTTCCCCGAAGCCTTCCCCTCACCCGTCCCCTAATCCTAACCCGTACGCTCACACTAACCTGCGCCCTCACACGTACGCTCCCCCTAAACCGTTGTCATACACTCACTTGGACCCTAAACCGTCCCCGTCCCCTAACCCTAACCCTAGCCCGAACCCTAACCCTAACACTTCCCCGAAGCCTTCCCCTCACCCGTCTCCTAACCCTAACCCGTACGCTCATACTAACCCGCGCCCTCACACGTATTCTCCCCCTAAACCGTTGTCGTACCCTCACCTGGACCCTAAACCGTCCCGGTCCCCTAACCCTAACCCTAGCCCAAACCCTATCCATAACACTTTTCCGAAGCCTTCCCCTCACCCGTCCCCTAATCCTAACCCGTACGCTCACACTAACCCTTGCCCTCACACGTACACTCCCCCTAAAGTGTTGTCGTACCCTCACCTGGACCCTAAAACGTCCCCGTCCCCTAACCCTAATCCTAGCCCGAACCCTAACCCTAACCCTTCCCCGAAGCCTTCCCCTCAACCGTCCCTAATCCTAACCCGTACGCTCACACTATCCAGCCCGCTCACACGTACGCTCCCCCTAAACCGTTGTCGTACCCTCACCTGGACCCTAAACCGTCCCCGTCCCCTAACCCTAACCCCAGCCAGAACCCTAACACTAACCCTTCCCCGAAGCCTTCCCATTACCCGTCCCCTAATCCTATCCCGTACGCTCACACTAACATGCGCCCTCACACATACGCTCCCCCTAAAGTGTTGTGTTACCCTCACCTGGACCTTAAACCGTCCCCGTCCCCTAAACCTAACACTTCCCCGAAGCCTTCTCCTCACCCGTCCCCTAATCCTAACCCGTACGCTCACACTAACCCGCGCCCTCACACGTACACTCCCCCTAAACCATTGTCGTACCCTCACCTGGACCCTAAACCGTCCCCGTCCCCTAACACTATCCCTAGCCCGAACCCTAACCCTAACCCTTCCCCAAAGCCTTCCCCTCACCTGTCCCCTAATCCTAACCCGTATGCTCACACTAACCCGCGCCCTCACACGTACGCTCCCCCTAAATCGTTGTCGTACCCTCACCTGGACCCTAAAACGTCCCCGTCCCCTAAACCTAACCCTAGCCCGAACCCTAACCCTAACCCTTCCCCGAAGGCTTCCCCTCACCCGTCCCCTAATCCTAACCCGTACGCTCACACTATCCAGCCCGCTCACTCGTACGCTGCCCCTAAACCGTTGTCGTACCTTCACCTGGACCCTAAACCGTCCCCGTTCCCTAACCCTAACCCTAGCCCGAACCCTAACCCTAAACCTTCCCCGAAGCCTTCCCCTCACCCGTCTCCTAATCCTAACCCGTACGCTCACATAACCCACGCCCTCACACGTACGCTCCCCCTAAACCGTTGTCGTACCTTCACCTGGACCCTAAACCGTCCCCGTCCCCTAACCCTAACCCTAGCCCGAACCCTAACACTAACACTTCCCCGAAGCCTTCCCCTCACCCGTCTCCTAACCCTAACCCGTACGCTCATACTAACCCGCGCCCTCACACGTATTCTCCCCCTAAACCGTTGTCGTACCCTCACCTGGACCCTAAACCGTCCCGGTCCCCTAACCCTAACCCTAGCCCAAACCCTATCCATAACACTTTTCCGAAGCCTTCCCCTCACCCGTCCCCTAATCCTAACCCGTACGCTCACACTAACCCTTGCCCTCACACGTACACTCCCCCTAAAGTGTTGTCGTACCCTCACCTGGACCCTAAAACGTCCCCGTCCCCTAACCCTAATCCTAGCCCGAACCCTAACCCTAACCCTTCCCCGAAGCCTTCCCCTCAACCGTCCCTAATCCTAACCCGTACGCTCACACTATCCAGCCCGCTCACACGTACGCTCCCCCTAAACCGTTGTCGTACCCTCACCTGGACCCTAAACCGTCCCCGTCCCCTAACCCTAACCCCAGCCAGAACCCTAACACTAACCCTTCCCCGAAGCCTTCCCATTACCCGTCCCCTAATCCTATCCCGTACGCTCACACTAACATGCGCCCTCACACATACGCTCCCCCTAAAGTGTTGTGTTACCCTCACCTGGACCTTAAACCGTCCCCGTCCCCTAAACCTAACACTTCCCCGAAGCCTTCTCCTCACCCGTCCCCTAATCCTAACCCGTACGCTCACACTAACCCGCGCCCTCACACGTACACTCCCCCTAAACCATTGTCGTACCCTCACCTGGACCCTAAACCGTCCCCGTCCCCTAACACTATCCCTAGCCCGAACCCTAACCCTAACCCTTCCCCAAAGCCTTCCCCTCACCTGTCCCCTAATCCTAACCCGTATGCTCACACTAACCCGCGCCCTCACACGTACGCTCCCCCTAAATCGTTGTCGTACCCTCACCTGGACCCTAAAACGTCCCCGTCCCCTAAACCTAACCCTAGCCCGAACCCTAACCCTAACCCTTCCCCGAAGGCTTCCCCTCACCCGTCCCCTAATCCTAACCCGTACGCTCACACTATCCAGCCCGCTCACTCGTACGCTGCCCCTAAACCGTTGTCGTACCTTCACCTGGACCCTAAACCGTCCCCGTTCCCTAACCCTAACCCTAGCCCGAACCCTAACCCTAAACCTTCCCCGAAGCCTTCCCCTCACCCGTCTCCTAATCCTAACCCGTACGCTCACATAACCCACGCCCTCACACGTACGCTCCCCCTAAACCGTTGTCGTACCTTCACCTGGACCCTAAACCGTCCCCGTCCCCTAACCCTAACCCTAGCCCGAACCCTAACACTAACACTTCCCCGAAGCCTTCCCCTCACCCGTCCCCTAATCCTAACCCGTACGCTCACACTAACCCACGCCCTCACACGTACGCTCCCCCTAAACCGTTGTCGTACCCTCACCTGGACCCTAAACCGTCCCCGTCCCCTAACCCTAACCCTAGCCCGAACCCTAACCCTAACCCTTCCCCGAAGCCTTCCCCTCACCCGTCCCCTAATCCTAACACGTATGCTCACACTAACCCGCGCCCTCACACGTACGCTCCCCCTAAAACGTTGACGTACCCTCACCTGGACCCTAAAACGCCCCCGTCCCCTAACCCTAACCCTAGCCGAACCCTAACCCTAACCCTTCCCCGAAGCCTTCCCCTCACCCGTCCCTAATCCTAACCCGTACTCTCACACTATCCAGCCCTCTCACACGTACGCTCCCCCTAAACCGTTGTCGTACCCTCACCTGGATCCTAAACCGTCCCCGTCCCCTAACCCTAACCCAAGCCCGAACCCTAACACTAACCCTTCCCCGAAGCCTTCCCATCACCCGTCCCCTAATCCTAACCCGTACGCTCACACTAACACGCGCCCTCACACATATGCTCCCCCTAAAGTGTTGTCTTACCCTCACCTAGACCTTAAACCGTCCCCGTCCCCTAACCCTAACCCTAGGCCGAACCCTAAACCTAACCCTTCCCCGAAGCCTTCTCCTCACCCGTCGCCTAATCCTAACCCGTACGCTCACACTAACCCGCGCCCTCACACGTACGCTCCCCCTAAACCGTTGTCGTACCCTCACCTGGACCCTAAACCGTCCCCGTCCCCTAACCCTATCCCTAGCCCGAACCCTAACCCTAACCCTTCCCCGAAGCCTTCCCCTCACCCTTCCCCTAATCCTAACCCGTACACTCACACTATCCAGCCCGCTCACTCGTACGCTGCCCCTAAACCGTTGTCGTACCCTCACCTGGACCCTAAACCGTCCCTGTCCCCTAACCCTAACCCTAACACATCCCCTAATCCTAACACATATGCTCACACTAACCCGCGCCCTCACACGTACGCTCCCCCTAAACCGTGGTCGTACCCTCACCTGGACCCTAAACCGTCCCTGTCCCCTAACCCTAACCCTAGCCCAAACCCTATCCATAACACTTTTCCGAAGCCTTCCCCTCACCCGTCCCCTAATCCTAACCCGTACTCTCACACTAACCCGTGCCCTCACACGTACACTCCCCCTAAACCGCTGTCGTACCCTCAACTGGACCCGAAACCGTCCCCGTCCCCTAACCCTAACCGTAGCCCGAACCCTAACCCTAACCCTTCCCCGAAGCCTTCCCCTCACCCGTCCCCTAATCCTAACCCGTACGCTCACACTAATCCACGCCCTCACACGTACGCTCCCCCTAAACCGTTGTCGTACCCTCACCTGGACCCTAAACCGTCCCCGTCCCCTAATCCTAACCCTAGCCCGAACCCTAACCCTAACCCTTCCCCGAAGCCTTCGCCTCACCCGTCCCCTAATCCTAACACGTATGCTCACACTAACCCGCGCCCTCACACGTACACTCCCCCTAAAGCGTTGTCGTACCCTCACCTGGACCCTAAAACGCCCCCGTCCCCTAACCCTAACCCTAGCCCGAACCCTAACCCTAACCCTTCCCCGAAGCCTTCCCCTCACCCGTCCCTAATCCTAACCCGTACGCTCACACTATCCAGCCCGCTCACACGTACGCTCCCCCTAAACCGTTGTCGTACCCTCACCTGGACCCTAAACCGTCCCCGTCCCCTAACACTAACCCTAGCCAGAAACCTAACACTAACCCTTCCCCGAAGCCTTCCCATCACCCGTCCCCTAATCCTAACCCGTACGCTCACACTAACACGCGCCCTCACACATACGCTACCCCTAAAGTGTTGTCTTACCCTCACCTGGACCTTAAACCGTCCCCGTCCCCTAACCCTAACCCTAGGCCGAACCCTAAACCTAACCCTTCCCCGAAGCCTTCTCCTCACCCGTCGCCTAATCCTAACCCGTACGCTCACACTAACCCGCGCCCTCACACGTACGCTCCCCCTAAACCGTTGTCGTACTCTCACCTGGACCCTAAACCGTCCCCGTCCCCTAACCCTATCCCTAGCCCGAACCCTAACCCTAACCCTTCCCCAAAGCCTTCCCCTCACCCGTCCCCTAATCCTAACCCGTATGCTCACACTAACCCGCGCCCTCACACGTGCGCTCCCCCTAAATCGTTGTCGTACCCTCACCTGGACCCTAAAACTTCCCCGTCCCCTAAACCTAACCCTAACCCGAACCCTAACCCTAACCCTACCCCGAAGCCTTCCCCTCACCCGTCCCCTAATCCTAACCCGTACGCTCACACTATCCAGCCCGCTCACTCGTACGCTGCCCCTAAACCATTGTCGTACCCTCACCTGGATCCTAAACCGTCCCTATCCACTAACCCTAACCCTAGCCCGAACCCTAACCCTAAACCTTCCCCGAAGCCTTCCCCTCACCCGTCCCCTAATCCTAACCCGTACGCTCACACTAACCTGCGCCCTCACACGTACGCTCCCCCTAAACCGTTGTCGTACCCTCACCTGGACCCTAAATGTTCCCCGACCCCTAACCCAAACCCTAGCCGGAACCCTAACCCTAACCCTTCCCCGAAGCCTTCCCCTCACCCGTCCCCTAATCCTAACCCGTACGCTCACACTAACCTGTGCCCTCACATGTACGCATCCCCAAAACAGTTGTCGTACCCTCACCTGGACCCTAAATGGTCCCCGACCCCTAACCCAAACCCTAGCCCGAACCCTAACATTAACCCTTCCCCGAAGCCTTCCCATCACCCGTCCCCTAATCCTAACCCGTACGCTCACACTAACACGCGCCCTCACACATACGCTCCCCCTAAAGTTTTGTCTTACCCTCACCTGGACCTTAAACCGTCCCCGTCCCCTAACCCTAACCCTAGGCCGAACCCTAAACCTAACCCTTCCCCGAAGCCTTCCCCTCAACCGTCCCCTAATCCTAACCAGTACGCTCACACTAACCGGCGCCCTCACACGTACGATCACCCTAAACCGTTGTCGTACCCTCACCTGGACCCTAAAACGTCCCCGTCCCCTAACCCTAACCCTAGACCGAACCCTAAACCTTACCCTTCCCCGAAGCCTTCTCCTCACCCGTCGCCTAATCCTAACTCGTACGCTCACACTAACCCGCTCCCACACACGTACGCTCCCCCTAAACCGTTGTCGTACCCTCACCTGGACCCTAAACCGTCCCCATCCCCTAACCCTATCCCTAGCCCGAACCCTAACCCTAACCCTTCCCCAAAGCCTTCCCCTCACCCGTCCCCTAATCCTAACCCGTATGCTCACACTAACCCGCGCCCTCACACGTACGCTCCCCCTAAATCGTTGTCGTACCCTCACCTGGACCCTAAAACGTCCCCGTCCCCTAAACCTAACCCTAGCCCGAACCCTAACCCTAACCCTTCCCCGAAGCCTTCCCCTCACCCGTCGCCTAATCCTAACCCGTACGCTCACACTATCCAGCCAGCTCACTCGTATGCTGCCCCTAAACCGTTGTCGTACCCTCACCTGGATCCTAAACCGTCCCTATCCACTAACCCTAAACCTAGCCCGAACCCTAACCCTAACCCTTCCCTGAAGCCTTCCCCTCACCCGTCCCCTAATCCTAATCCGTACGGTCACACTAACCATCCCGCTCACACTTACGCTGCCCCTAAACCGTTGTCGTACCCTCACCTGGACCCTAAACCGTCCCCATCCCCTAACCCTAACCCTACCCAAACCCTAACCCTAACCCGTCCCCGAAGCCTTCCACTCACCCATTCCCTAATCCTAACACGTACGCTCACACTAACCCGCACCCTCACACGTACGCTCCCCCTAAACCGTGGTCGTACCCTCACCTGGACCCTAAACCTTCCCCGTCCCCTAAACCTAACCCTAGCCGAACCCTAAACCTATCCCTTCCCCGAAGCCTTCCCCTCACCCGTCCCCTAATCCTAACGCGTACGCTCACATAACCCACGCCTTCACACGTATGCTCCACCTAAACCGTTGTGGTACCCTCACCTGGATCCTAAACCGTCCCCGTCTCCTAACCCTAACCCTAGCCCGAACCCTAACCCTAACCCTTCCCCGAAGCCTTCCCCTCACACGTCCCCTAATCCTAAGCCATACACTCACACTAACCCGCGCCCTCTCATGAACGCTCCCCCGAAACCGCTGTCGTACTCTCACCTGGACACGAAACCGTCCCCGTCCCCTAACCCTAACCCAGGCCCGAAACCTAAACCTAACCCTTCCCCGAAGCCTTCCCCTCAACCGTCCCCTAATCCTAACCCGTACGCTCACACTAACCCACGCTCTCACACGTACGCTCTCCCTAAACCGTTGTCATTCCCTCACCTGGACCCTATACCGTCCCCATCCCCTAACCCTAACCCTAGCCCGAACCCTAACCCTAAACCTTCCCCGAAGCCTTCACGTCACCCGTCACCTAGTCCTAACACGTACCATCACACTACCCACGCCCTCACACATTCGCTCCACCTAAACCATTGTCGTACCCTCACCTGGACCCTAAACCTTCCCCGTCCCCTAACCCTAACCCTAGCCCGAACCCTATCCCTAAACCTTCCCCGAAACCTTCCCCTCACCCGTCACCTAATCCTAACCCGTACGCTCACACTAACCTGCGCCCTCACACGTACGCTCCCCCAAAACAGTTGTCATACTCTCACCTGGACCCTAAACCGTCCCCGTCCCCTAACCCTAACCCTAGCCCGAACCCTAACCCTAACCCTTCTCCGAAGCCTTCCCCTCACCCGTCCCCTAATCCTAACCCGTATGCTCACACTAACCCACGCCCTCACACGTACGCTTCCCCTAAACCGCTGGCATACCCTCACCTGGACCTTAAACCAACCCCGTCCCCTAACCCTAACCCTAGCCCAAACCCTTACACTAACCCTTCCCTGAAGCCTTCCCCTCACCCGTCCCCTAATCCTAACCCGTACGCTCACACTAACCAGCCCGCTCACACATACGCTGCCCCTAAACGGTTGTCGTACCCTCACCTGGACCCTAAACCGTCCCCATCCCCTAACCCTAACCCTACCCAAACCCTAACCCTAACCCGTCCCCGAAGCCTTCCCCTCACCCATCCCCTAATCCTGACACGTACGCTCACACTAACCCGCGCCCTCACACGTACGCTCCCCCTAAACCGTGGTCGTACCCTCACCTGGACCCTAAACCGTCCCCGTACCCTAACCCTAACCCTAGCCCGAACCCTAACCCTAACCTTTCCCCGAAGCATTCCCCTCAACCGTCCCCTAATCCTAACCCGTACGCTCACACTAACCCACGCGCTCACACGTACGCTCCCCCTCAACCGTTGTCGTACCCTCACCTGGACCCTAAACCGTCTCCGTCCCCTAACCCTAACCTTAGCCCGAACACTAACCCTAACACTTCCCCGAAGCCTTCCCCTCACCCATCCCCTAATCCTAACCCGTACGCTCACACTAACCCGCGCCCTCACACGAACGGTCCCCCTAAACCGTTGTCGTACACTCACCTGGACCCTAAACCGTCCCCGTCCCCTAAACCTAACCCTAGCCGAACCCTAACCCTAACCCTTCCCCGAAGCCTTCTCCTCACCCGTCCCTAATCCTAACCCGTACGCTCACACTAACACGCGCCCTCACACGTACGCTCCCCCTAAACCGTTGTCGTACTCTCACCTGGACCCTAAACCGTCCCCGTCACCTAACCCTAACCCTAGCCCGAACCCTAAACCTAACCCTTCCCCAAAGCCTTCCCCTAACTCGTCCCCTAATCCTAACCCGTACGCTCACACTAACCCGCACCCTCACACGTATGGTCCCCCTAAACCGTTGTCGTACACTCACCTGGACCCTAAACCGTCCCCGTCCCCTAACCCTAACCCTAGACCGAAACCTAACCCTAACACTTCCCCGAAGACTTCCCCTCACCCGTCCACTAATCCTAACTCGTACGCTCACACTAACCCACGCCCTCACACGTACGCTCCCCCTAAACCATTGTCGTACCCTCACCTGGATCCTAATCCGTCCCCGTCCCCTAACCCTAACCCTAACACTAACCCTAACCCGTCCCCGAAGCATTCACGTCACCCGTCACCTAATCCTAACCCGTACCATCACACTACGCACGCCCTCACACATTCGCTCCACCTAAACCATTGTCGTACCCTCACCTGGACCCTAAACCGTCCCCGTCCCCTAACCCTAACCCTAGCCCTAACCTTAACCCTAACCCTTCCCCGAAGAATTCCCCTCACCCGTCCCCTAATCCTAACCCGTACGCTCACACTAACCCGCGCCATCACACGTACGCTCCCCCTAAACCGTTGTCGTACCCTCACATAAACCCTAAACCGTCCCCGTCCCCTAACCCTAACCCTAGCCCTAACCCTAACCCTAACCCTTCCCTGAAGCCTTCCCCTCATCTGTCCCCTAATCCTAACCCGTACGCTCACACTAACCTGCGCCCTCACACGTACGCTCCCCCTAAACCGCTGTCATACCCTCAATTGGACCCGAAACCATCCCCGTCCCCTAACCCTAACCCTAGCCCGAACCCTAACCCTAACACTTCCCTGAAGCCTTCCCCTCACCCGTCCCCTAATCCTAACCCGTACGGTCACACTAACCTGCGCCCTCACACGTACGCTCCCCCTAAACCGTTGTCGTACCCTCACCTGGACCCTAAACCGTCCCCGACCCCTAACCCAAACCCTAGCCCGAACCTTAACATTAACCCTTCCCCGAAGCCTTCCCCTCACCCGTCCTCTAATCCTAACCCGTATGCTCACACTAACCCACGCCCTCACACGTACGCTCCCCCTAAACCGTGGTCGTACCCTCACCTGGACCCTAAACCGTCCCCGTACCCTAACCCTAACCCTAGCCCGAACCCTAACCCTAACCTTTCCCCGAAGCATTCCCCTCAACCGTCCCCTAATCCTAACCCGTACGCTAACACTAACCCACGCGCTCACACGTACGCTCCCCCTCAACCGTTGTCGTACCCTCACCTGGACCCTAAACCGTCTCCGTCCCCTAACCCTAACCTTAGCCCGAACACTAACCCTAACACTTCCCCGAAGCCTTCCCCTCACCCATCCCCTAATCCTAACCCGTACGCTCACACTAACCCGCACCCTCACACGAACGGTCCCCCTAAACCGTTGTCGTACCCTCACCTGGACCCTAAACCGTCCCCGTCCCCTAAACCTAACCCTAGCCGAACCCTAAACCTAACCCTTCCCCGAAGCCTTCCCCTCACCCGTCCCTAATCCTAACCCATACGCTCACACTAACACGCGCCCTCACACGTACGCTCCCCCTAAACCGTTGTCGTACTCTCGCCTGGACCCTAAACCGTCCCTGCCTCCTAACCCTAACTCTAGCCCGAACCCTAACCATAAAACTTCCCCGAAGCCTTCCCCTCACCCGTCCCCTAATCCTAACCCGTACGCTCACACTAACACGAACCCTCACACGTACGCTCCCCCTAAAGCGTTTTCTTACCCTTACCTGGACCCTAAACCGTCCCCGTCACCTAACCCTAACCCTAGCCCGAACCCTACACCTAACCCTTCCCCAAAGCCTTCCCCTAACTCGTCCCCTAATCCTAACCCGTACGCTCACACTAACCCGCACCCTCACACGTATGGTCCCCCTAAACCGTTGTTGTACACTCACCTGGACCCTAAATCGTCCCCGTCCCCTAACCCTAGCCCTAGACCAAAACCTAACCCTAACACTTCCCCGAAGACTTCCCCTCACCCGTCCACTAATCCTAACCCGTACGCTCACACTAACCCACGCCCTCACACGTATGCTCCCCCTAAACCATTGTCGTACCCTCACCTGGATCCTAAACCGTCCCCGTCCCTAACCCTAACCCTAACCCGAACACTAACCCTAACCCTTCCCCGAAGCATTCATGTCACCCGTCACCTAATCCTAACCCGTACCATCACACTACGCACGCCCTCACACATTCGCTCCACCTAAACCATTGTCGTACCCTCACCTGGACCCTAAACCGTCCCCGTCCCCTAACCCTAACCCTAGCCCCAACCTTAACCCTAACCCTTCCCCGAAGCATTCCCCTCACCCGTCCCCTAATCCTAACCAGTACACTCACACTAACACGCGCCATCACACGTACGCTCCCCCTAAACCGTTGTCGTACCCTCACATAAACCCTAAACCGTCCCCGTCCCCTAACCCTAACCCTAGCCCTAACCCTAACCCTAACACTTCCCCGAAGCCTTCCCCTCACCCGTCCCCTAATCCTAACCCGTACACTCACACTAACCCGCGCCCTCACAGGTACGCTCCCCCTAAACCGCTGTCATACCCTCAATTGGACCCGAAACCATCCCCGTCCCCTAACCCTAACCCTAGCCCGAACCCTAACCTTAACACTTCCCTGAAGCCTTCCCCTCACCCGTCCCCTAATCCTAACCCGTACGGTCACACTAACCTGCGCCCTCACATGTACGCTCCCCCTAAACCGTTGTCGTACCCTCACCTTTACCCTAAACCGTCCCCGACCCCTAACCCAAACCCTAGCCCGAACCTTAACATTAACCCTTCCCCGAAGCCTTCCCCTCACCCGTCCCCTAATCCTAACCCGTATGCTCACACTAACCCACGCCCTCACACGTACACTCCCCCTAAACCGTGGTCGTACCCTCACCTGGACCCTAAACCGTCCCCGTACCCTAACCCTAACACTAGCCCGAACCCTAACCCTAACCTTTCCCCGAAGCATTCCCCTCAACCGTCCCCTAATCCTAACCCGTACGCTGACACTAACCCACGCGCTCACACGTACGCTCCCCCTCCACCGTTGTCATACCCTCAGCTGGACCCTAAACCGTCTCCGTCCCCTAAACCTAACACTAGCCCGAACACTAACCCTAACACTTCCCCGAAGCCTTCCCCTCACCCATCCCCTAATCCTAACCCGTACGCTCACACTAACCCGCGCCCTCTCATGAACGGTCCCCCTAAACCGTTGTCGTACCCTCACCTGGACCCTAAACCGTCCCCGTCCCCATCCCTAACCCTAGCCCGTACCCTAACCTTAACCCTTCCCGGAAGCCTTCCCCTCACCCGTCCCATAATCCTAAGCCGTACGCTCACAGTAACCCGCGCACTCACATGTACACTCCCCCTAAACCGCTGTCGTACTCTCACCTGGACCCGAAACCGTCCCCGTCCCCTAACCCTAACCCTAGCCCAAACCCTATCTATAACCCTTTTCCGAAGCCGTCCCCTCACCCGTCCCCTAATCTTAACCCGTACGCTCACACTAACCCGTGCCCTCACATGTACGCTCCCCCTAAACCGCTGTCGTACCCTCAACTGGACCCGAAACCGTCCCCGTCCCCTAACCCTAACCCTAGCCCGAACCCTAACCCTAACCCTTCCCCGAAGCCTTCCCCTCACCCGTCCCCTAATCCTAACCCGTACGTTCACACTATCCAGCCCGCTCACACGTACGCTGCCCCTAAACCGTTGTCCTACCCTCACCTGGACCCTAAAACGTCCCCGTCCCCTACCCCTAACCCTAGCCCGAACCCTAACCCTAACCCTTCCCCGAAGCCTTCCCCTCACCCGTCCCTTAAAACTAACCCGTAAGCTCACACTATCCAGCCCGCTCACACGTACGCTGCCCTTAAACTGTTGTCGTACCCTCACCTGGACCCTAAACCATCCCCATCACCTAACCCTAACCCTAGCCCGAACCCTAACCCTAACCCTTCCCCGAAGCCTTCCCCTCACCCGTCCCCTAATCCTAACCTGTACGCTCACACTAACCTGCGCCCTCACACGTACGCACCCCCTAAACCGTTGTCGTACACTCACCTGTACCCTAAATGGTCCCCGAAACCTAACCCAAACCCTAGCCCGAACCCTAACCCTAACACTTCCCGGAAGCCTTCCCCTCACCCGTCCCCTAATCCTAACCCGTATGCTCACACTAACCCACGCCCTCACTAGTACGCTCTCCCTAAACCATCTTCGTACCCTCACATGGACCCTAAACCGTCCCCGTCCCCTATCCCTAACCATAGCACGAACCGTAACCCTAACCCTTCCCCGAAGCCTTCCCCTCACCCGTCCCCTAATCCTAACCCGTACGCTCACACTAACATGCGCCCTCACACGTACGCTCCCCCTAAACCGTTGGCATACACTCACCTGGACCTTAAACCATCCCCGTCCCCTAACCCTAACCCTAGCCCGAACCCTTACCCTAACCCTTCCCCGAAGCCATCCCCTCACCTGTCACCTAATCCTAAACCTTACGCTGACACTAACCAGCCCGCTCACACCTACGCTACCCCTAAACCGTTGTCGTACCCTCAGCTGAACCCTAAACCGTCCCCGTACCCTAACCCTGGCCCGAAACCTAACCCTAACCTTTCCCAGAAGCATTCCCCTCAACCGTCCACTAATCTTAACGCGTACGCTGACACTAACCCACGCGCTCACACGTACGCTCCCCCTCAACCGTTGTCGTACCCTCACCTGGACCCTAAACCGTCTCCGTCCCCTAACCCTAACCCTAGCCCGAACACTAACTCTAACACTTCCCCGAAGCCTTCCCCTCAGCCATCCCCTAATCCCAACCCGTACGCTCACACTAACCCGCGCCCTCACACGAACGGTCCCCCTAAACCGTTGTCTTACCCTCACCTGGACCCTAAACCATCCCCGTCCCCTAACCCTAACCCTAGGCCCAACCCTAACCCTAACCCTTCCCCAAAGCATTCCCCTAACTCTTCCCCTAATCCTAACCCGTACGCTCACACTAACCCGCGCCCTCACACGTACGCTCCCCGTAAACTGTTGTCGTACCCTCACCTGAACCCTAAACCGTCCCCGTCCCCTAACCCTAACCCTAGCCCGAACCCTATCCCTAACCCTTCCCCGAAACCTTCCCCTCACCCGTCCCCTAATCCTAACACGTACGCTCACACTAACCCACGTCCTTACACGTACGCTCGCCCTAAACCGCTGTCGTACACTCACCTGGACCCTAAACCGTCCCCGTCCCCTAACCCTAACCCGAGCCCGAACCCTAACCCAAACCCTTCCCCGAAGCCTTCCCCTCACCTGTCCCCTAATCCTAACCCGTACGCTCACACTGACCCGCGCCCTCACACGTACGCTCCACTTAAACCGTTGGCATACCCTCACCTGCACCTTAAACCATCCCCGTCCCCTAACCCTAACCCTAGCCCGAACCCTTACCCTAACACTTCCCCGAAGCCTTCCCCTCACCCGTCCACTAATCCTAACCCGTACGCTCACACTAACCAGCCCGCTCACACGTACCCTGCCCCTAAAGCATTGTCGTACCCTCACCTGTACCCTAAACCGTCCCCATCCCCTAACCCTAACCCTACCCAAACCCTAACCCTAACCCGTCCCTGAAGCCTTCCCCTCACCCATCCCCTAATCCTAACCCGTACGCTCACACTAACCCGCGCCCTCACACGTACGCTCCCCCTAAACCGTGGTCGTACCCTCACCTGGACCCTAAACCGTCCCCGTACCCTAACCCTAACCCTAGCCCGAACCCTAACCCTAACCCGTTCCCGAAGCCTTCCCCTCACCCATCCCCTAATCCTAACCCGTACGCTCAAACTAACCCATGCCCTCACACGTACGCTCCACCTAAACCTTTTTCGTACCCTCACCTTGACCCTCAACCGTCCCCATCCCCTAACCCTAACCCTAGACCGAACCCTAACCCTAACACTTCCCCGAAGCCTTCCCCTCACCCATCCCCTAATCCTAACCCGTACGCTCACACTAACCCGCGCCCTCACACGTACGCTCCCCCTAAACCGTTGTCGTACCCTCACCTGGACCCTAAACCGTCCCCATCCCCTAACCCTAAACCTAGCCCGAACCCTATCCCTAACCCTTCCCCAAAGTCTTCCCCTAACCCATCCCCTAATCCTAACCCGTATGCTCACACTAACCCGCGCCCTGGCACGTGCGCTACCCCTAAAGCATTGTTGTACCCTCACCTGGACCCTAAAACGTCCCCGTCCCCTAACCCTAACCCTTCCCCGAAGCCTTCCCCTCACCCGGCCCCTAATTCTATCCCGTACGCTCACACTAACCCGCGCCCTCACACCTACGCTCCCCCTAAACCATTGTCGTACCCTCACCTGGACCCTAAACCCTCCCCATCCCCTAACCTTAACCCTAGTCTGATCCCTAACCCTAACACTTCCCCGAAGCCTTCCCCTCACCCATCCCCTAATCCTAACCCGTACGCTCACACTAACCCGCGCCCTCACACGTACGCTCCCCCTAAACCGTTGTCGTACCCTCACCTGGACCCTAAACCGTCCCCATCCCCTAACCCTAACCCTAGCCCGAACCCTAACCCTAACCCTTCCCCGAAGCCTTCCCCTCAACCGTCCTCTAATCCTAACCCGTACGCTCACACTAACCCGCGCGCTCACACGTACGCTCCCCCTCAACCGTTGTCGTACCCTCACCTGGACCCTAAACCGTCTCCGTTCCCTAACCCTAACCCTAGCCCGAACCCTAACCCTAACACTTCACCGAAGCCTTCCCCTCAACCATCCCCTAATCCTAACACGTACGCTCACACTAACTCGCGCCCTCACACGAACGCTACCCCTAAACCGTTGTCGTACCCTCAGCTGGACCCGAAACCGTCCCCATCCCCTAACACTAACCCTAGTCCGAACCCTAACCCTAACTCTTCCCCGAAGCCTTCCCCTCACCCGTCCCTTAATCCTAACCCATACGCTCACACTAACCCGCGCGCTCATACGTACGCTTCCCCTAAACCGTTGTCGTACCGTCACCTGGACCCTAAACCGTCCCCGTCCCCAAACCCTAACCCTAGCCCGAACCCTAACCCTAACCCTTCCCCGAAGCCTTCCCGTCACCCGTCCCCTAATCCTAAACCGTACGCTCACACTAACCCGCGCCCTCACACGTACGCTCCCCCTAAACCGTTGTCGTACCCTCACCTGGACCCTAAACCGTCCCCATCACCTAACCTTAACCCTAGCCCGAACCCTAACCCTAACCCTTCAACAAAGCCTTCCCGTAACCTGTCCCCTAATCCTAACCCGTACGCTCACACTAACCGGCGCCCTCACACGTACGCTCCCCCTAAACTGTTGTCGTACACTCACCTGGACCCTAAACCGTCCCCGTCCCCTAAACCTAACCCTAGCCCGAACCCTAACCCTAACACTTCCCCGAAGCCTTCGCGTCACCCGTCCCCTAAAACTAACCCGTAAGCTCACACTACCACGCGCCCTCACACGTACGCTCCCCCTAAACTGTTGTCGTACACTCACCTGGACCCTAAACCGCCCCCGTCCCCTAACCCTAACCCTAGCCCAAACCCTATCCATAACCCTTTTCCGAAGCCTTCCCCTCACCCATCCCCTAATCCTAACCCGTACGCTCACACTAACCCGCGCCCTCACACTTACGCTCCCCCTAAACCGTTGTCGTAACCTCACCTGGACCCTAAACCGTCCCCGTCCCCTAACCCTAACCCTAGCCCGAACCCTAACCCTAAACCTTCCCCGAAGCCTTCCCCTCACCCGTCCCCTAATCCTAACCCGTACGCTCACACTAACCCGCGCCTTCACACGTACGCTCCCCCTAACCGTTGTCGTACCCTCACCTGGACGCTAAACCGTCCCCGTCCCCTAACCCTAACCCTAACCCTAGCCCGAACCCTAACCCTAAACCTTCCCCGAAGCCTTCCCCTCAACCGTCCCCCAATCCTAACCCGTACGCTGACACTAACCCGCGCCCTCACACGTACGCTCCCCCTAAACCATTGTCGTACCCTCACCTGGACCCTAAACCATCCCCATCCCCTAACCCTAACCTTAGCCCGAACCTTAACCCTAACCATTCCCCGAAACCTTCCCCTCACCCGTCCGCTAATCATAACCCGTACGCTCACACTAACCCACGTCTTCACACGTACGCTCCCCCTAAACCGTTGTCGTACCCTCACCTGGACCCTAAACCGTCCCCATCCCCTAACACTAACCCTACCCAAACCCTAAACCTAACCCGTCCCCGAAGCCTTCCCCTCACCCGTCCCCTAATCCTAACCCGTACGCTCACTCTATCCATTCCGCTCACACGTACGCTGCCCCTAAACCGTTGTCGTACCCACACCTGGACCCTAAACGGTCCCCATCCCCTAATCTTAACCCTAGCCCAGACCCTAACCCTAAACCTTCCCCGAAGCCTTCCCCTCACCCGTCCCCTAATCCTAACCCGTACGCTCACACTTACCCGCGCCCTCACACGTACGCTCCCCCTACACCGTTTTTGTACCCTCACCTGGACTCTAAACCGTCCCCGTCCCCTAACCCTAACCCAAGCCCGAACCCTAACCCTAACCCTTGCACGAATCCTTCCCCTCACCCGTCCCCTAATCCTAAACCGTACGCTCACACTAAACAGCCCGCTCACACGTACGCTGCCCGTAAACCGTTGTGGTACCCTCACCTGGACCCTAAACCGTCCCCATCCCCTAACAATAACCCTACCAAAACCCTAACCCTAACCCGTCCCCGAAGTCTTCCCCTAACCTGTCCCCTAATCCTAACCCGTACGCTCACACTAACCCGTGCCCTCACACGTACGCTACCCCTAAACCATTGTCTTACCCTCACCTGGACCCTAAACCGTCCCCGTCCCCTAACCCTAACCCAAGCGCGAACCCTACCCCTAACACTTCCCTGAAGCCTTCCCCTCACCCGTCCCCTAATCCTAACCTGTACGTTCACACTAACCCGCGCCCTCACACGTATGCTCCCCCTATACCGCTGTCGTACCCTCATCTGGACCCGAAACCGTCCCCGTCCCTTAACCCTAACCCTAGCCCGAACCCTAACCCTAACCCTTCCCCGAAGCCTTCCCCTCACCCGTTTCCTAATCCTAACCCGAACGCTCACACTAACCCGCGCCCTCACACGTACGCTCCACCTAAACCATTGTCGTACCCTCACCTGGGCCCTAAACCGTCCCCGTCCTTTAACCCTAACCCTAGCCCGAACCCTAACCCTAACCCTTCCCCGAGGCTTTCCCCTCACACGTCCCCTAATCCTAACCCGTACGCTCACACTAACCCACGCCCTCACACGTACGCTCCCCCTAAACCGTTGTCGTACCCTCACCTGGACGCTAAACCGTCCCCGTCCCCTAACCCTAACCCTAGCCCAAACCCTAACCCTAACCCTTCCCCGAAGCCTTCCCCTCAACCGTCCCCCAATCCTAACCCGTACGCTCACACTAACCCGCGCCCTCACACGTACGCTCCCCCTAAACCATTGTCGTACCCTCACCTGGACCCTAAACCATCCCCGTCCCCTAACCCTAACCCTAGCCCGAACCCTAACCCCAACCCTTCCCCGAAGACATCCCCTCACCCATCCCCTAATCCTAACCCGTACGCTCACACTAACCCGCGCCCTCACACGTACGCTCCCCCTAAACCATTATCGTGCCCTCACCTGGACCCTAAACCGTCCCCATCCCCTAACCCTAACCCTAGCCCGAACCTTAACCCTAACCATTCCCGGAAACCTTCCCCTCACCCGTCCGCTAATCCTAACCCGTACGCTCACACTAACCCACGTCTTCACACGTACGCTCCCCCTATACCGTTGTCGTACCCTCACCTGGACCCTATACTGTCCCCGTCCCCTAACCCTAACCCTAGCCCGAACCCTAACCCTAACCGTTGCCCGAAGCCTTCCCCTCACCCGTCCCCTAATCCTAACCCGTACGCTCACACTAAACAGCCCGCTCACACGTACGCTGCCCCTAAACCGTTGTGGTACCCTCACCTGGACCCTAAACCGTCCCCATCCCCTAACACTAACCCTACCCAAACCCTAACCCTAACCCGTCCCTGAAGCCTTCCCCTCACCCGTCCCCTAATCCTAACCCGTACGCTCAAACTAACCCGCGCCGTCACACGTACGCTACCCCTAAACCGCTGGCGTACCTTCATCTGGACCCGAAACCGTCCCCGTCCCCTAACCCTAACCCTAGCCCGAACCCTAACCTTAACCCTTCCCACAAGCCTTCCCCTCACCCGTCTCCTAATCCTAACCCGAACGCTCACACTAACCCGCGCCCTCACACGTACGCTCCACCTAAACCGCTGTCGTACCCTCAAATGGACCCGAAACCGTCCCCGTCCCCTAACCCTAACCCTAGCCCGAAACCTAACCCTAACACTTCCCCGAAGCCTTTCCCTCACCCGTCCCCTAATCCTAACCCGTAAGCTCACACTAACCCGTGCCCTGACATGTACGCTCCCCCTAAACCATTGTCGTACCCTCACCTGGGACCTAAACTGTCCCCGTCCCCTAACCCTAACCCTAGCCCGAACCCTAACCCTAACCCTTCCCCGAAGCCTTCCCCTCACCCGTCCCCTAATCCTAACCCGTACGCTCACACTAACCCGCGCCCTCACACGTACGCTCCCCCTAAACCGTTGTCGTACCCTCACCTGGACCCTAAACCGTCCCCGTCCCCAAACCCTAACCCTAGCCCGAACCCTAACCCTAACCCTTCCCCGAAGCCTTCCCGTCACCCGTCTCCTAATCCTAACCCGTACGCTCACACTAACCCGCGCCCTCACACGTACGCTCTCCCTAAACCGTTGTCGTACCCTCACCTGGACCCTAAACCGTCCCCGTCACCTAACCTTAACCGTAGCCCGAACCCTAACCCTAACCCTTCAACAAAGCCTTCCCCTAACCTGTCCCCTAATCCTAACCCGTACGCTCACACTAACCCGCGCCCTCACACGTACGCTCCCCCTAAACCATTATCGTGCCCTCACCTGGACCCTAAACCGTCCCCATCCCCTAACCCTAACCCTAGCCCGAACCTTAACCCTAACCATTCCCCGAAACCTTCCCCTCATCCGTCCGCTAATCCTAACCCGTACGCTCACACTAACCCACGTCTTCACATGTACGCTCCCCCTAAACCGTTGTCGTACCCTCACCTGGACCCTAAACCGTCCCCGTCCCCTAACCCTAACCCTAGCCCGAACCCTAACCCTAACCCTTCTCCGAAGCCTTCACCTCACCCGTCCCCTAATCCTAACCCGTACGCTCACACTATCCATTCCGCTCACACGTACGCTGCCCCTAAACCGTTGTCGTACCCACACCTGGACCCTAAACGGTCCCAATCCCCTAATCTTAACCCTAGCCCAGACCCTAACCCTAAACCTTCCCCGAAGCCTTCCCCTCACCCGTCCCCTAATCCTAACCCGTACGCTGACACTTACCCGTGCCCTCACACGTACGCTCCCACTACACCGTTTTCGTACCCTCACCTGGACCCTAAACCGTCCCCGTCCCCTAACCCTAACCCTAGCCCGAACCCTAACCCTAACCCTTGCCCGAAGCCTTCCCCTCACCCGTCCCCTAATGCTAGCCCGTACGCTCACACTAACCCGCGCCCTAACACGTACGCTCCCCCTAAACCGTTGTCGTACCCTCACCTGGACCCTAAAGTGTCCCCGTCCCCTAACCCTAACCCTAGCCCGAACCCTAACCCTAACCCTTGCCCGAAGCCTTCCCCTCACCCGTCCCCTAATCCTAACACGTACGCTCACACTAAACAGCCCGCTCAAACATACGCTGCCCCTAAACCGTTGTGGTACCCTCACCTGGACCCTAAACCGTCCCCATCCCCTAACACTAACCCTACCCAAACCCTAACCCTAACCCGTCCCCGAAGCCTTCCCCTCACCCGTCCCCTAATCCTAACCCGTACGCTCAAACTAACCCGCGCCCTCACACGTACGCTCCCCCTAAACCGATGTCGTACATTCATCTGGACCCGAAACCGTCCCCGTCCCCTAACCCTAACCCTAGCCCGAACCGTAACCTTAACCCTTACCCGAAGCCTTCCCCTCACCCGTCTCCTAATCCTAACCCGAAGGCTCAAACTAACCCGCGCCCTCACACGTACGCTCCACCTAAATCGCTGTCGTACCCTCAACTGGACTCGAAACCGTCCCCATCCCCTAACCCTAACCCTAGACCGAACCCTAACCCTAACCCTTCCCGGAAGCCTGCCCCTCACCCGTCCCCTAATCCTAACCTGTACGCTCACACTAAACCGCGCCCTCACACGTACGCTCCCCCTAAACCGTTGTCATACCCTCACCTGGACCCTAAACCGTCCCCGTCCCCAAACCCTAACCCTAGCCCGAACCCTAACCCTAACCCTTCCCCGAAGCCTTCCCGTCACCCGTCCCCTAATCCTAACCCGTACGCTCACACTAACCCGTGCCCTCACACGTACGCTCCCCCTAAACCGTTGTCGTACCCTCACCTGGACCATAAACCGTCCCCGTCACCTAACCCTAACCCTAGCCCGAACCCTAACCCTTACCCTTCAACAAAGCCTTCCCCTAACCTGTCCCCTAATCCTAACCCGTACGCTCACACTAACCGGCGCCCTCACACGTACGCTCCCCCTAAACCGTTGTCGTACACTCACCTGGACCCTAAACCGTCCCCGTCCCCTAAACCTAACCCTAGCCCGAACCCTAACCCTAACACTTCCCCGAAGCCTTCGCTTCACCCGTCCCCTAAAACTAATCCGTAAGCTCACACTACCCCGCGCCCTCACACGTACGCTCCCCCTAAACCATTGTCGTACACTCACCTGGACCCTAAACCGCCCCCGTCCACTAACCCGAACCCTAGCCCGAACCCTATCCCTAAACGTTCCCCGAAGCCTTCCCCTGACCCGTCCCCTAATCCTAACCCATACGCTCACACTAACCCATGCCCTCACACGTACGCTCCCCCTAAACCTTTGTCGTACCCTCACCGGGACCCTAAACCGTCCCTGTCCCCTAACCCTAACCCTAGCCCGAACCCTAACCCTAACCCTTCCCCGAAGCCTTCCCCTCACCCGTCCCCTAATCCTAACCCGTACGCTCACACTAACCCACGCCCTCACACGTATGCTCCCCCTAAACTACTGTCGTACCCTCACCTGGACCCTAAACCGTCCCCGTCCCCTAACCCTAACCCTAGCCCGAACCCTAACCCTAACCCTTCCCCAAAGGGTTCCCCTAACCCGTCCCCGAATCCTAACCCGTACGCTCACACTAACCCACGCCCTCACACGTACGTTGCCCCTAAACCGTTGTCGTACCCTCACATGGACCCTAAACCGTCCCCGTCCCGTAACCCTAACCCTAGCCCGAACCCTAACCCTAACACTTCCCCAAAGGGTTCCCCTAACCCGTACCCTAATCCTAACCCGTACGCTCACACTAACCCACGCCCTCACACGTACTCTCCCCCTAAACCGTTGTCGTACACTCACCTGGACCCTAAACCGTCCCCGTCCCGTAACCCTAACCCTAGCCCGAACCCTAACCCTAACCCTTCCCCGAAGCCTTCCCCTCACTCGTCCCCTAATCCTAAGCCGTACGCTCACACTAACCCACGCCCTCACACGTACGTTGCCCCTAAACCGTTGTCGTACTCTCACATGGACACTAAACCGTCCCCATCCCCTAACCCTAACCCTAGCCCGAACCCTAACCCTAACCCTTCCCCGAAGACTTCCCCTCACCCGTCCCCTAATCCTAACCAATAGGCTCACACTAACCCGCGCCCTCACACGTACGCTCACCCTAAAGCATTGTCGTACCCTCACCTGGACCCTAAACCCTCCCCGTCACCTAACCGTAACCCTAGTCCGAACCCTATCCCTAACCCTTCCCCGAAGACATCCCCTCACCCGTCCCCTAATCCTAACCCGTACGCTCACACTAACCCGCGCCCTCACACTTACGCTCCCCCTAAACCATTATCGTGCCCTCACCTGGACCCTAAACCGTCCCCATCCCCTAACCCTAACCCTAGCCCGAACCTTAACCCTAACCATTCCCCGAAACCTTCCCCTCATCCGTCCGCTAATCCTAACCCGTACGCTCACACTAACCCACGTCTTCACACGTACGCTCCCCCTAAACCGTTGTCGTACCCTCACCTGGACCCTAAACCGTCCCCGTCCCCTAACCCTAACCCTAGCCCGAACCCTAACCCTAACCCTTCTCCGAAGCCTTCACCTCACCCGTCCCCTAATCCTAACCCGTACGCTCACACTATCCATTCCGCTCACACGTACGCTGCCCCTAAACCGTTGTCGTACCCACACCTGGACCCTAAACGGTCCCCATCCCCTAATTTTAACCCTAGCCCAGACCCTAACCCTAAACCTTCCCCGAAGCCTTCCCCTCACCCGTCCCCTAATCCTAACCCGTACGCTGACACTTACCCACGCCCTCACACGTACGCTCCCCCTACACCGTTTTCGTACCCTCACCTGGACCCTAAACCGTCCCCGTCCCCTAACCCTAACCCTAGCCCGAACCCTAACCCTAACCCTTGCCCGAAGCCTTCCCCTCACCCGTCCCCTAATCCTAACACGTACGCTCACACTAAACAGCCCGCTCAAACGTACGCTGCCCCTAAACCGTTGTGGTACCCTCACCTGGACCCTAAACCGTCCCCATCCCCTAACACTAACCCTACCCAAACCCTAACCCTAACCCGTCCCCGAAGCCTTCCCCTCACCCGTCCCCTAATCCTAACCCGTACGCTCAAACTAACCCGCGCCCTCACACGTACGCTCCCCCTAAACCGATGTCGTACATTCATCTGGACCCGAAACCGTCCCCGTCCCCTAACCCTAACCCTAGCCCGAACCGTAACCTTAACCCTTACCCGAAGCCTTCCCCTCACCCGTCTCCTAATCCTAACCCGAAGGCTCACACTAACCCGCGCCCTCACACGTACGCTCCACCTAAATCGCTGTCGTACCCTCAACTGGACTCGAAACCGTCCCCATCCCCTAACCCTAACCCTAGACCGAACCCTAACCCTAACCATTCCCGGAAGCCTGCCCCTCACACGTCCCCTAATCCTAACCTGTACGCTCACACTAAACCGCGCCCTCACACGTACGCTCCCCCTAAACCGTTGTCATACCCTCACCTGGACCCTAAACCGTCCCCGTCCCCAAACCCTAACCCTAGCCCGAACCCTAACCCTAACCCTTCCCCGAAGCCTTCCCGTCACCCGTCCCCTAATCCTAACCCGTACGCTCACACTAACCCGTGCCCTCACACGTACGCTCCCCCTAAACCGTTGTCGTACCCTCACCTGGACCATAAACCGTCCCCGTCACCTAACCCTAACCCTAGCCCGAACCGTAACCCTTACCCTTCAACAAAGCCTTCCCCTAACCTGTCCCCTAATCCTAACCCGTACGCTCACACTAACCGGCGCCCTCACACGTACGCTCCCCCTAAACCGTTGTCGTACACTCACCTGGACCCTAAACCGTCCCCGTCCCCTAAACCTAACCCTAGCCCGAACCCTAACCCTAACACTTCCCCGAAGCCTTCGCTTCACCCGTCCCCTAAAACTAATCCGTAAGCTCACACTACCCCGCGCCCTCACACGTACGCTCCCCCTAAACCATTGTCGTACACTCACCTGGACCCTAAACCGCCCCCGTCCACTAACCCGAACCCTAGCCCGAACCCTATCCCTAAACGTTCCCCGAAGCCTTCCCCTGACCCGTCCCCTAATCCTAACCCATACGCTCACACTAACCCATGCCCTCACACGTACGCTCCCCCTAAACCTTTGTCGTACCCTCACCGGGACCCTAAACCGTCCCTGTCCCCTAACCCTAACCCTAGCCCGAACCCTAACCCTAACCCTTCCCCGAAGCCTTCCCCTCACCCGTCCCCTAATCCTAACCCGTACGCTCACACTAACCCACGCCCTCACACGTACGCTCCCCCTAAACCACTGTCGTACCCTCACCTGGACCCTAAACCGTCCCCGTCCCCTAACCCTAACCCTAGCCCGAACCCTAACCCTAACCCTTCCCCAAAGGGTTCCCCTAACCCGTCCCCGAATCCTAACCCGTACGCTCACACTAACCCACGCCCTCACACGTACGTTGCCCCTAAACCGTTGTCGTACCCTCACATGGACCCTAAACCGTCCCCGTCCCGTAACCCTAACCCTAGCCCGAACCCTAACCCTAACACTTCCCCAAAGGGTTCCCCTAACCCGTACCCTAATCCTAACCCGTACGCTCACACTAACCCACGCCCTCACACGTACGCTCCCCCTAAACCATTGTCGTACACTCACCTGGACCCTAAACCGTCCCCGTCCCGTAACCCTAACCCTAGCCCGAACCCTAACCCTAACCCTTCCCCGAAGCCTTCCCCTCACTCGTCCCCTAATCCTAAGCCGTACGCTCACACTAACCCACGCCCTCACACGTACGTTGCCCCTAAACCGTTGTCGTACTCTCACATGGACACTAAACCGTCCCCATCCCCTAACCCTAACCCTAGCCCGAACCCTAACCCTAACCCTTCCCCGAAGACTTCCCCTCACCCGTCCCCTAATCCTAACCAGTAGGCTCACACTAACCCGCGCCCTCACACGTACGCTCACCCTAAAGCATTGTCGTACCCTCACCTGGACCCTAAACCCTCCCCGTCACCTAACCGTAACCCTAGTCCGAACCCTAACCCTAACCCTTCCCCGAAGACATCCCCTCACCCGTCCCCTAATCCTAACCCGTACGCTCACACTAACCCGCGCCCTCACACTTACGCTCCCCCTAAACCATTATCGTGCCCTAACCTGGACCCTAAACCGTCCCCATCCCCTAACCCTAACCCTAGCCCGAACCTTAACCCTAACCATTCCCCGAAACCTTCCCCTCACCCGTCCCCTAATCCTAACCCGTACGCTCACACTAACCCACGTCTTCACACGTACGCTCCCACTAAACCGTTGTCGTACCCTCACCTGGACCCTAAACCGTCCCCGTCCCCTAACCCTAACCCTAACCCTAGCCCGAACCCTAACCCTAACCCTTCCCCGAAGCCTTCCACTCACCCGTCCCCTAATCCTAACCCGTACGCTCACACTATCCAGTCCGCTCACACGTACGCTGCCCCTAAACCGTTGTCGTACCCACACCTGGACCCTAAACGGTCCCCATCCCCTAACCTTAACCCTAGCCCAGACCCTAACCCTAAACCTTCCCCGAAGCCTTCCCCTCACCCGTCCCCTAATCCTAACCCGTACGCTCACACTTACCCGCGCCCTCACACGTACGCTCCCCCTAAACAGTTTTCGTACCCTCACCTGGACCCTAAACCGTCCCCGTCCCCTAACCCTAACCCTAGCCCGAACCCTAATCCTAACCCTTCCCCGAAGCCTTCCCCTCACCCGTCCCCTAATGCTAGCCCGTACGCTCACACTAACCCGCGCCCTAACACGTACGCTCCCCCTAAACCGTTGTCGTACCCTCACCTGGACCCTAAAGTGTCCCCGTCCCCTAACCCTAACCCTAGCCCGAACCCTAACCCTAACCCTTGCCCGAAGCCTTCCCCTCACCCGTCCCCAAATCCTAACCCGTACGCTCACACTAAACAGCCCGCTCACACGTACGCTGCCCCTAAACCGTTGTGGTACCCTCACCTGGACCCTAAACCGTCCCCATCCCCTAACACTAACCCTAACAAACCCTAACCATAACCCGTCCCCGAAGCCTTCCCCTCACCCGTCCCCTAATCCTAACCCGTACGCTCACACTAACCCACGTCTTCACACGTACGCTCCCCCTAAACCGTTGTCGTACCCTCACCTGGACCCTAAACCGTCCCCGTCCCCTAACCCTAACCCTAGCCCGAACCCTAACCCTAACCCTTCTCCGAAGCCTTCACCTCACCCGTCCCCTAATCCTAACCCGTACGCTCACACTATCCATTCCGCTCACACGTACGCTGCCCCTAAACCGTTGTCGTACCCACACCTGGACCCTAAACGGTCCCCATCCCCTAATTTTAACCCTAGCCCAGACCCTAACCCTAAACCTTCCCCGAAGCCTTCCCCTCACCCGTCCCCTAATCCTAACCCGTACGCTGACACTTACCCACGCCCTCACACGTACGCTCCCCCTACACCGTTTTCGTACCCTCACCTGGACCCTAAACCGTCCCCGTCCCCTAACCCTAACCCTAGCCCGAACCCTAACCCTAACCCTTGCCCGAAGCCTTCCCCTCACCCGTCCCCTAATCCTAACACGTACGCTCACACTAAACAGCCCGCTCAAACGTACGCTGCCCCTAAACCGTTGTGGTACCCTCACCTGGACCCTAAACCGTCCCCATCCCCTAACACTAACCCTACCCAAACCCTAACCCTAACCCGTCCCCGAAGCCTTCCCCTCACCCGTCCCCTAATCCTAACCCGTACGCTCAAACTAACCCGCGCCCTCACACGTACGCTCCCCCTAAACCGATGTCGTACATTCATCTGGACCCGAAACCGTCCCCGTCCCCTAACCCTAACCCTAGCCCGAACCGTAACCTTAACCCTTACCCGAAGCCTTCCCCTCACCCGTCTCCTAATCCTAACCCGAAGGCTCACACTAACCCGCGCCCTCACACGTACGCTCCACCTAAATCGCTGTCGTACCCTCAACTGGACTCGAAACCGTCCCCATCCCCTAACCCTAACCCTAGACCGAACCCTAACCCTAACCATTCCCGGAAGCCTGCCCCTCACACGTCCCCTAATCCTAACCTGTACGCTCACACTAAACCGCGCCCTCACACGTACGCTCCCCCTAAACCGTTGTCATACCCTCACCTGGACCCTAAACCGTCCCCGTCCCCAAACCCTAACCCTAGCCCGAACCCTAACCCTAACCCTTCCCCGAAGCCTTCCCGTCACCCGTCCCCTAATCCTAACCCGTACGCTCACACTAACCCGTGCCCTCACACGTACGCTCCCCCTAAACCGTTGTCGTACCCTCACCTGGACCATAAACCGTCCCCGTCACCTAACCCTAACCCTAGCCCGAACCGTAACCCTTACCCTTCAACAAAGCCTTCCCCTAACCTGTCCCCTAATCCTAACCCGTACGCTCACACTAACCGGCGCCCTCACACGTACGCTCCCCCTAAACCGTTGTCGTACACTCACCTGGACCCTAAACCGTCCCCGTCCCCTAAACCTAACCCTAGCCCGAACCCTAACCCTAACACTTCCCCGAAGCCTTCGCTTCACCCGTCCCCTAAAACTAATCCGTAAGCTCACACTACCCCGCGCCCTCACACGTACGCTCCCCCTAAACCATTGTCGTACACTCACCTGGACCCTAAACCGCCCCCGTCCACTAACCCGAACCCTAGCCCGAACCCTATCCCTAAACGTTCCCCGAAGCCTTCCCCTGACCCGTCCCCTAATCCTAACCCATACGCTCACACTAACCCATGCCCTCACACGTACGCTCCCCCTAAACCTTTGTCGTACCCTCACCGGGACCCTAAACCGTCCCTGTCCCCTAACCCTAACCCTAGCCCGAACCCTAACCCTAACCCTTCCCCGAAGCCTTCCCCTCACCCGTCCCCTAATCCTAACCCGTACGCTCACACTAACCCACGCCCTCACACGTACGCTCCCCCTAAACCACTGTCGTACCCTCACCTGGACCCTAAACCGTCCCCGTCCCCTAACCCTAACCCTAGCCCGAACCCTAACCCTAACCCTTCCCCAAAGGGTTCCCCTAACCCGTCCCCGAATCCTAACCCGTACGCTCACACTAACCCACGCCCTCACACGTACGTTGCCCCTAAACCGTTGTCGTACCCTCACATGGACCCTAAACCGTCCCCGTCCCGTAACCCTAACCCTAGCCCGAACCCTAACCCTAACACTTCCCCAAAGGGTTCCCCTAACCCGTACCCTAATCCTAACCCGTACGCTCACACTAACCCACGCCCTCACACGTACGCTCCCCCTAAACCATTGTCGTACACTCACCTGGACCCTAAACCGTCCCCGTCCCGTAACCCTAACCCTAGCCCGAACCCTAACCCTAACCCTTCCCCGAAGCCTTCCCCTCACTCGTCCCCTAATCCTAAGCCGTACGCTCACACTAACCCACGCCCTCACACGTACGTTGCCCCTAAACCGTTGTCGTACTCTCACATGGACACTAAACCGTCCCCATCCCCTAACCCTAACCCTAGCCCGAACCCTAACCCTAACCCTTCCCCGAAGACTTCCCCTCACCCGTCCCCTAATCCTAACCAGTAGGCTCACACTAACCCGCGCCCTCACACGTACGCTCACCCTAAAGCATTGTCGTACCCTCACCTGGACCCTAAACCCTCCCCGTCACCTAACCGTAACCCTAGTCCGAACCCTAACCCTAACCCTTCCCCGAAGACATCCCCTCACCCGTCCCCTAATCCTAACCCGTACGCTCACACTAACCCGCGCCCTCACACTTACGCTCCCCCTAAACCATTATCGTGCCCTAACCTGGACCCTAAACCGTCCCCATCCCCTAACCCTAACCCTAGCCCGAACCTTAACCCTAACCATTCCCCGAAACCTTCCCCTCACCCGTCCCCTAATCCTAACCCGTACGCTCACACTAACCCACGTCTTCACACGTACGCTCCCACTAAACCGTTGTCGTACCCTCACCTGGACCCTAAACCGTCCCCGTCCCCTAACCCTAACCCTAACCCTAGCCCGAACCCTAACCCTAACCCTTCCCCGAAGCCTTCCACTCACCCGTCCCCTAATCCTAACCCGTACGCTCACACTATCCAGTCCGCTCACACGTACGCTGCCCCTAAACCGTTGTCGTACCCACACCTGGACCCTAAACGGTCCCCATCCCCTAACCTTAACCCTAGCCCAGACCCTAACCCTAAACCTTCCCCGAAGCCTTCCCCTCACCCGTCCCCTAATCCTAACCCGTACGCTCACACTTACCCGCGCCCTCACACGTACGCTCCCCCTAAACAGTTTTCGTACCCTCACCTGGACCCTAAACCGTCCCCGTCCCCTAACCCTAACCCTAGCCCGAACCCTAACCCTAACCCTTCCCCGAAGCCTTCCCCTCACCCGTCCCCTAATGCTAGCCCGTACGCTCACACTAACCCGCGCCCTAACACGTACGCTCCCCCTAAACCGTTGTCGTACCCTCACCTGGACCCTAAAGTGTCCCCGTCCCCTAACCCTAACCCTAGCCCGAACCCTAACCCTAACCCTTGCCCGAAGCCTTCCCCTCACCCGTCCCCAAATCCTAACCCGTACGCTCACACTAAACAGCCCGCTCACACGTACGCTGCCCCTAAACCGTTGTGGTACCCTCACCTGGACCCTAAACCGTCCCCATCCCCTAACACTAACCCTAACAAACCCTAACCATAACCCGTCCCCGAAGCCTTCCCCTCACCCGTCCCCTAATCCTAACCCGTACGCTCAAACTAACCCGCTCCCTCACACGTACGCTCCCCCTAAACCGATGTCGTACCTTCATCTGGACCCGAAACCGTCCCCGTCCCCTAACCCTAACCCTAGCCCGAACCCTAGCCTTAACCCTTCCCCGAAGCCTTCCCCTCACAAGTTCCCTAAACCTAACCCGTAAGCTCACACTAACCCGTGCCCTCACACGTACGCTCCCCATAAACCATTGTCGTACCCTCACCTGGGCCCTAAACCGTCCCCGTCCCCTAAACCTAACCCTAGCCCGAACCCTAACCCTAACCCTTCCCCGAAGCCTTCCCCTCACCCGTCCCCTAATCCTAACCCGTACGCTCACACTAACCCGCGCCCTCACACGTACGCTCCACCTAAACCGCTGTCGTACCCTCAATTGGACCCGAAACCATCCCCGTCCCCTAACCTTAACCCTAGCCCGAACACTAACCCTAACCCTTCCCCGAAGCCTTCCCCTCACCCGTCCCCTAATCCTAACCCGTACGCTCACACTAACCCATGCCCTCACAAGTGAAAAATGGATAAAGAAGTTGTGGTACTTACGTACAATGCAATATCACTCAGCAATGAAATCTATGTCATCAGGCCCGTAGCAGCATAATGAGTGGATTCAGGTATGATGATTCTAACTGAAATAAGTCACACAGAAAAAGAAACATCATAAGATATCACTAATACACGGAATGTAAACTTGGCTACACAGGAACTGGATTACAAATCAGAACAGGGTCTCAAATTTAGAAAACCAACTTATGCTTGCTTAAGCGAAAAGGTGAATTGGGGTGCTGCATCAAACCAGAGATTGAAATGAGTACAGATAAAGTTCCTTAAGCCAAATATGGAATAGACAAGAACTACTCCTTGCTCAACGAAATGGACTCAACACCCCATATTAAACGCCTAAGAATGTACCTGACTAGTAAGTAACTTAAAACCTATGGATTGCTATGTCTCTGAAAGAGAATCAAGCGTGTGTACAGGGGCATAAACGCAGCAGTGATAGGATTGGAGAGGTTTGGTGAGCAAATGAAGACCCTTTGAAGTCATACTGCATGGTACCCATTCCACGGGTCTCAACTCTCCAGGTTTAAGGGATTCTTCCTTCAACTAAAACATGCATGTGGAACCCAGAATATGTTCAACTGTGTGATTGGGAGTCGTGTTCCAATATGTCTCAGTTCTCGTCCCCTGGTACTCGGGTGCAACATTCCAGACGCTTTACTAACACTCTCCCGACTTGGAGAGTCAGTGCCTTTAACCTCCTGTTTGGCCCATTTGCAATTTCTGCGGAAGATGAACAGGAATAGGGAGAAGCAATGAGAGACTAGCTGGAGGTGTCTGGACGGGCAAATTTAACTCTCATTTCCCACCAGGAAGAGGAATTAACCAAAGGCTCAGCGTGCCGTGCCGGAACCAGATTAGGGCCTGAAGCAATCCTGCGGTGTTGCGGCCAGCTCACAAGAAAGCGAGTGGAAGAAAGGAGCTCAGGGGCACTGTAATTCACAAACCTGCAGAGTTATAAATGACAGCTATCGTCCAAAAATATACTGAAGTAAGGCTGCCAAGAGGACTTGAAAGCGGGGCAGAATTGCAGGAAACCGATTTCAGGAGGTAGACTGGAATTGCATTTAAAGCATACGAAATGAGGCAGAACGTCCACAATGATGCACTTGGCCAAAAAGTGCGTATGCGTTTTTTCCTGAATATATTCAAGAAAAAACGCATACGCACTTTTTGGCCAACCAAGCAAGCTTGCAAAGGAAATCTGCACTACAATGAAGTCTCACTTCCCCCCTGTCAAAAGGGTCATCTGAAAAAAGTGTAAAATCCAGAAAGGCAGGACAGGCCATGGAGAACTGGGAGCCTTGTTATGCTGATGGGCGGGATGTAAATTGCCAACAGCCACTCCGCAGAAGTGTATGGTGATTCCTGAAACATCTAAAAAACAAAGCAACAGAGCCTAGGGCACTTCCACTTATGGTCCTATAGCTTAGGGAAATTAAAATCAAAAAGACACAGCCACCCCAAATTTTGGGACGGCTCTGTTTACAAGAACCTCGTTTACGGTACAAGTTCAATATCGCAGAAAGCGAAAAATGGATAAAGAAGTTGTGGTACTTACGTACAATGCAATATCACTCAGCAATGAAATCTATGTCATCAGGCCCATAGCAGCATAATGAGTGGATTCAGGTAGGATGATTCTAACTGACATAAGTCCACAGAAAATCAAACATCATAAGATATCACTAATACACGGAATGTAAACTTGGCTACATAGGAACTGGATTACAAAACAGAACAGGGTCTCAAATTTAGAAAACCAACTTATGCTTGCTTAAGGGGAAAGGTGAGTTGGGGTGCTGCATCAAACCAGAGATTGAAATGAGCACAGATAAAGTTCCTTAAGCCAAATATTTAATAGACAAGAGCTACTCCTTGCTCAACGAAATGGACTCAACACCCCATATTAAACGCCTAAGAATGTACCTGACTAGTAAGTATCTTAAAACCTATGGATTGCTATGTCTCTGAAAGAAAATCAAGCGTGTGTACAGGGGCATAAACGCAGCAGTGATAGGATTGGAGAGGTTCGGTGAGCAAATGAAGACCCTTTGTAGTCATATTGCATGGTACCCCTTCCACGGGTCTCAACTCTCCAGGTTTAAGGGATTCTGCCTTCAGCTAAAACATGCATGTAGAACCCAGAGTATGATCAACCGTGTGATTGGGAGACATGTTCCAATATGTCTCAGTTCTCGTCCCCTGGTACTCGGGTGCAACATTCCAGACGCTTTACTAACACTCTCCTGACTTGGAAAGTCAGTGCCTTTAACCTCCTGTTTGGCCCATTTGCAATTTCTGCGGAAGATGAACAGGAATAGGGAGAACCAATGAGAGACTAGCTGGAGGTGTCTGGACGGGCAAATTTAACTCTCATTTCCCACCAGGAAGAGGAATTAACCAAAGGCTCAGCGTGCCGTGCCGGAACCAGATTAGGGCCTGAAGCAATCCTGCGGTGTTGCGGCCAGCTCACAAGAAAGCGAGTTGAAGAAAGGAGCTCAGGGGCACTGTAATTCACAAACCTGCAGAGTTATAAATGACAGCTATCGTTCAAAAATATACTGAAGTAAGGCTGCCAAGAGTACTTGAAAGCGGGGCAGAATTGCAGGAAACCGATTTCAGGAGGTAGACTGGAATTGCATTTAAAGCATAGGAAAAGAGGCAGAACGTCGACAATGAGGCACTTGGCCAAAAAGGGCGTATGCGTTTTTTCCTGAATATATTCAGGAAAAAACGCATACTCCCTTTTTGGCCAACCAAGCAAGCTTCCAAAGGAAATCTGCACTACAATGAAGTCACACTTCCCCCCGGTTAAAAGGGCCATCTGAAAAAAGTGTAAAATCCAGAAAGGCAGGACAGGCCATGGAGAACTTGGAGCCTTGTTATGCTGATGGGCGGGATGTAAATTGCCAACAGCCACTCCGCAGAAGTGTATGGTGATTCCTGAAACATCTAAAAAACAAAGCAACAGAGCCTAGGGCACTTCCACTTATGGTCCTATAGCTTAGGGAAATTCAAATCAAAAAGACACAGCCACCCCACAATTTGGGATGAATCTGTTTACAAGAACCTGGTTTACGGTACAAGCTAAATATCGCAGAAAGTGAAAAATGGATAAAGAAGTTGTGGTACTTACGTACAATGCAATATCACTCAGCAATGAAATCTATGTCATCAGGCCCGTAGCAGCATAATGAGTGGATTCAGGTATGATGATTCTAACTGAAATAAGTCACACAGAAAAAGAAACATCATAAGATATCACTAATACACGGAATGTAAACTTGGCTACACAGGAACTGGATTACAAATCAGAACAGGGTCTCAAATTTAGAAAACCAACTTATGCTTGCTTAAGCGAAAAGGTGAGTTGGGGTGCTGCATCAAAGCAGAGACTGAAATGAGCACAGATAAAGTTCCTTAAGCCAAATATGGAATAGACAAGAGCTACTCCTTGCTCAACGAAATGGACTCAACACCCCATATTAAACGCCTAAGAATGTACCTGACTAGTAAGTATCTTAAAACCTATGGATTGCTATGTCTCTGAAAGAGAATGAAGCGTGTGTACAGGGGCATAAACGCAGCAGTGATAGGATTGGAGAGGTTCGGTGAGCAAATGAAGACCCTTTGAAGTCATATTGCATGGTACCCATTCCACGGGTCTCAACTCTCCAGGTTTAAGGGATTCTGCCTTCAGCTAAAACATGCATGTGGAACCCAGAGTATGATCAACCGTGTGATCGGGAGACGTGTTCCAATATATCTCAGTTCTCGTCCCCTGGTACTCGAGTGCAACATTCCAGACGCTTTACTAACACTCTCCCGAGTTGGAGAGTCAGTGCCCTTAATCTCCTGTTTGGCCCATTTGCAATTTCTGCGGAAGATGAACACGAATAGGGAGAACCAATGAGAGACTAGCTGGAGGTGTCTGGACGGGCAAATTTAACTCTCATTCCAACCAGGAAGAGGAATTAAACAAAGGCTCAGCGTGCAGTGCCGGAACCAGATTAGGGCCTGAAGCAATCCTGCGGTGTTGTGGCCAGCTCACAAGAAAGCGAGTTGAAGAAAGGAGCTCAGGGGCACTGTAATTCACAAACCTGCAGAGTTATAAATGACAGCTATCATCCAAAAATATACTGAAGTAAGGCTGCCAAGAGGACTTGAAAGCGGGGCAGAATTGCAGGAAACCGATTTCAGGAGGTAGACTGGAATTGCATTTAAAGCATAGGAAAAGAGGCAGAACGTCGACAATGATGCACTTGGCCAAAAAGGGCGTATGCGTTTTTTCCTGAATATATTCAGGAAAAAACGCATATGCCCTTTTTGGCCAACCAAGCAAGCTTGCAAAGGAAATCTACACCACAATGAAGTCTCCCTTCCCCCCGCTCAAAAGGGCCATCTGAAAAAAGTGTAAAATCCAGAAAGGCAGGACAGGCCATGGAGAACTGGGAGCCTTGTTATGCTGATGGGGGGGATGTAAATTGCCAACAGCCACTCGGGAGAAGTGTATGGTGTTTCCTGAAACATCTAAAAAACAAAGCAACAGAGCCTAGGGCACTTCCACTTATGGTCCTATGGCTTAGGGAAATTATGATCAAAAAGACACAGCCACTCCAATGTTTGGGTCGGCTCTATTTACAAGAACCTCGTTTATGGTACAAGTTCATATCACAGAAAGTGAAAAATGGATAAAGAAGTTGTGGTACTTACGTACAATGCAATATCACTCAGCAATGAAATCTATGTCATCAGGCCCGTAGCAGCATAATGAGTGGATTCAGGTATGATGATTCTAACTGAAATAAGTCACACAGAAAAAGAAACATCATAAGATATCACTAATACACGGAATGTAAACTTGGCTACACAGGAACTGGATTACAAAACAGAACAGGGTCTCAAATTTAGAAAACCAACTTATGCTTGCTTAAGGGGAAAGGTGAGTTGTGGTGCTGCCTAAAACCAGAGATTGAAATGAGCACAGATAAAGTTCCTTAAGCCAAATATGGAATAGACAAGAGCTACTCCTTACTCAACGAAATGGACTCAACACACCATATTAAACGCCTAAGAATGTACCTGACTAGTAAGTAACTTAAAACCTATGGATTGCTATGTCTCTGAAAGAGAATCAAGCGTGTGTACAGGGGCATAAACGCAGCAGTGATAGGATTGGAGAGGTTCGGTGAGCAAATGAAGACCCTTTGAAGTCATATTGCATGGTACCCATTCCACGGGTCTCAACTCTCCAGGTTTAAGGGATTCTGCCTTCAGCAAAAACATGCATGTGGAACCCAGAGTATGATCAACCGTGTGATCGGGAGACGTGTTCCAATATGTCTCAGTTCTCGTCCCCTGGTACTCGGGTGCAACATTCCAGACGCTTTACTAACACTCTCCCGACTTGGAGAGTCAGTGCCTTTAACCTCCTGTTTGGCCCATTTGCAATTTCTGCGGAAGATGAACAGGAATAGGGAGAACCAATGAGAGACTAGCTGGAGGTGCCTGGACGGGCAAATTTAACTCTCATTCCCACCAGGAAGAGGAATTAAACAAAGGCTCAGCGTGCAGTGCCGGAACCAGATTAGGGCCTGAAGCAATCCTGCGGTGTTGCGGCCAGCTCACAAGAAAGCGAGTTGAAGAAAGGAGCTCAGGGGCACTGTAATTCACAAACCTGCAGAGTTATAAATGACAGCTATCGTCCAAAAATATACTGAAGTAAGGCTGCCAAGAGGACTTGAATGTGGGGCAGAATTGCAGGAAACCGATTTCAGGAGGTAGACTGCAATTGCATTTAAAGCATAGGAAAAGAGCAGAACGTCCACAATGATGCATTTGGCCAAAAAGGGCGTATGCGTTTTTTCCTGAATATATTCAGGAAAAAACGCATACGCCCTTTTTGGCCAACCAAGCAAGCTTGCAAAGGAAATCTGCACTACAATGAAGTCTCACTTGCCCCCGGACAAAAGGGCCATCTGAAAAAAGTGTAAAATCCAGAAAGGCAGGACAGGCCATGGAGAACTGGGAGCCTTGTTATGCTGATGGCCGGGATGTGAATTGCCAACAGCCACTCTGGAGAAGTGTATGGTGTTTATGAAACATCTAAAAAACAAAGCAACAGAGCCTAGGGCAAGTCCACTTATGGTCCTATAGCTTAGGGAAATTAAAATCAAAAAGACACAGCCACCCCAAAGTTTGGGACGGCTCTGTTTACTAGAACGTCGTTTACGGTACAAGTTCAATATCGCAGAAAGCGAAAAATGATAAAGAAGTTGTGGTACTTACGTACAATGCAATATCACTCAGCAATGACATCTATGTCATCAAGCCATAGCAGCATAATGACTGGATTCAGGTATGATGATTCTAACTGAAATAAGTCACACAGAAAAAGAAACATCATAAGATATCACTAATACACGGAATGTAAACTTGGCTACACAGGAACTGGATTACAAAACAGAACAGGGTCTCAAATTCAGAAAACCAACTTATGCTTGCTTAAGGGGAAAGGTGAGTTGGGGTGCTGCATAA
This sequence comes from Leucopleurus acutus, assembly GCF_964270905.1. NCBI lineage: Eukaryota > Metazoa > Chordata > Mammalia > Artiodactyla > Delphinidae > Leucopleurus > Leucopleurus acutus. The sequence continues at coordinate 942,997 of NW_028139184.1, forward strand.
AACCAGAGATTGAAATGAGCACAGATAAAGTTCCTTAAGCCAAATATGGAATTGACAAGAGCTACTCCTTGCTCAACGAAATGGACTCAACACCCCATATTAAACGCCTAAGAATGTACCTGACTAGTAAGTATCTTAAAAGCTATGGATTGCTATGTCTCCGAAAGAGAATCAAGCGTGTGTACAGGGGCATAAACGCAGCAGTGATAGGATTGGAGAGGTTCGGTGAGCAAATGAAGACCCTTTGAAGTCATATTGCATGGTACCCATTCCACGGGTCTCAACTCTCCAGGTTTAAGGGATTCTTCCTTCAGCTAAAACATGCATGTGGAACCCAGAGTATGATCAACCATGTGATTGGGAGACGTGTTCCAATATGTCTCATTTCTCATCCTCTGGTACTCGGGTGCAACATTCCAGACGCTTTACTAACACTCTCCCGACTCGGAGAGTCAGTGCCTTTAACCTCCTGTTTGGCCCAGTTTGCAATTTCTGCAGAAGATGAACAGGAATAGGGAGAACCAATGAGAGCCTAGCTGGAGGTGTCTGGACAGGCAAATTTAACTCTCATTTCCCACCAGGAAGAGGAATTAACCAAAGGCTCAGCGTGCCATGCTGGAACCAGATTAGGGCCTGAAGCAAATCTGCGGTGTTGCAGCCAGCTCACAAGAAAGCGAGTTGAAGAAAGGAGCTCAGGGGCACTGTTATTCACAAACCTGCAGAGTTATAAATGACAGCTATCGTCCAAAATTATACTGAAGTAAGGCTGCCAAGAGGACTTGAAAGCGGGGCAGAATTGCGGGAAACCGATTTCAGGAGGTAGACTGAAATTGCATTTAAAGCATAGGAAAAGAGGCAGAACGTCCACAATGATGCACTTGGCCAAAAAGGGCGTATGCGTTTTTTCCTGAATATATTCAGGAAAAAACGCATACGCCCTTTTTGGCCAACCAAGCAAGCTTGCAAAGGAAATCTACACCACAATGAAGTCTCCCTTCCCCCTGCTCAAAAGGGCCATCTGAAAAAAGTGTAAAATCCAGAAAGGCAGGACAGGCCATGGAGAACTGGGAGCCTTGTTATGCTGATGGCCGGGATGTGAATTGCCAACAGCCACTCTGGAGAAGTGTATGGTGTTTATGAAACATCTAAAAAACAAAGCAACAGAGCCTAGGGCAAGTCCACTTATGGTCCTATAGCTTAGGGAAATTAAAATCAAAAAGACACAGCCACCCCAAAGTTTGGGACGGCTCTGTTTACTAGAACGTCGTTTACGGTACAAGTTCAATATCGCAGAAAGCGAAAAATGATAAAGAAGTTGTGGTACTTACGTACAATGCAATATCACTCAGCAATGACATCTATGTCATCAAGCCATAGCAGCATAATGACTGGATTCAGGTATGATGATTCTAACTGAAATAAGTCACACAGAAAAAGAAACATCATAAGATATCACTAATACACGGAATGTAAACTTGGCTACACAGGAACTGGATTACAAAACAGAACAGGGTCTCAAATTCAGAAAACCAACTTATGCTTGCTTAAGGGGAAAGGTGAGTTGGGGTGCTGCATAAAACCAGAGATTGAAATGAGCACAGATAAAGTTCCTTAAGCCAAATATGGAATAGACAAGAGCTACTCCTTACTCAACGAAATGGACTCAACACACCATATTAAACGCCTAAGAATGTACCTGACTAGTAAGTATCTTAAAACCTATGGATTGCTATGTCTCTGAAAGAAAATCAAGCGTGTGTACAGGGGCAAAAACGCAGCAGTGATAGGATTGGAGAGGTTCGGTGAGCAAATGAAGACCCTTTGTAGTCATATTGCATGGTACCCATTCCACGGGTCTCAACTCTCCAGGTTTAAGGGATTCTTCCTTCAGCTAAAACATGCATGTGGATCCCAGAGTATGATCAACCGTGTGATCGGGAGACGTGTTCAAATATGTCTCAGTTCTCATCTCCTGGTAATCGGGTGCAACATTCCAGACGCTTTACTAACACTCTCCCGAGTTGGAGAGTCAGTGCCTTTAACCTCCTGTTTGGCCCAGTTTGCAATTTCTACGGAAGATGAACAGGAATAGGGAGAACCAATGAGAGACTAGCTGGAGGTGTCTGGACGGGCAAATTTAACTCTCATTTCCCACCAGGAAGAGGAATTAACCAAAGGCTCAGCGTGCGGTGCCGGAACCTGATTAGGGCCTGAAGCAATCCAGCGGTGTTGCGGCCACCACAGAAGAAAGCGAGTTGAAGAAAGGAGCTCAGGGGCACTGTAATTCACAAACCTGCAGAGTTATAAATGACAGCTATCGTCCAAAAATATACTGAAGTAAGGCTGCCAAGAGGACTTGAAAGCGGGGCAGAATTGCAGGAAACCGATTTCAGGAGGTAGACTGGAATTGCATTTAAAGCATAGGAAAAGAGGCAGAACGTCGACAATGATGCACTTGGCCAAAAAGTGCGTATGCGTTTTTTCCTGAATATATTCAGGAAAAAACGCATACGCCCTTTTTGGCCAACCAAGCAAGCTTGCAAAGGAAATCTACACCACAATGAAGTCTCCCTTCCCCCCGCTCAAAAGGGCCATCTGAAAAAAGTGTAAAATCCAGAAAGGCAGGACAGGCCATGAAGAACTGGGAGCCTTGTTATGCTGATGGGGGGGATGTAAATTGCAAACAGCCACTCGGGAGAAGTGTATGGTGTTTCCTGAAACATCTAAAAAACAAAGCAACAGAGCCTAGGGCACTTCCACTTATGGTCCTATGGCTTAGGGAAATTATGATCAAAAAGACACAGCCACTCCAATGTTTGGGTCGGCTCTATTTACAAGAACCTCGTTTATGGTACAAGTTCATATCACAGAAAGTGAAAAATGGATAAAGAAGTTGTGGTACTTACGTACAATGCAATATCACTCAGCAATGACATCTATGTCATCAGGCCCGTAGCAGCATAATGAGTGGATTCAGGTATGATGATTCTAACTGAAATAAGTCACACAGAAAAAGAAACATCATAAGATATCACTAATACACGGAATGTAAACTTGGCTACACAGGAACTGGATTACAAAACAGAACAGGGTCTCAAATTTAGAAAACCAACTTATGCTTGCTTAAGGGGAAAGGTGAGTTGGGGTGCTGCCTAAAACCAGAGTTTGACATTAGCACAGATAAAGTTCCATAAGCCAAATATGTAATAGACAAGACCTACCCCTTGCTCAACAAAATGGACTCAACAATGAGGTATCACCTCACAGCTGATAGAATGGGCATCATCAGAAAATCTACAAACAAAAAATGCTGGAAAGGGTGTGGAGAAAAGGAACCCTTTTCCACTATTGTTGGGAATATAAATTGATACAGTCACTGGAGAACAATATGGAGTTCTTAAGAAACTAACAATAGAATTACCATATGATACAGTAATCCCAGTACTGGACATATACCTAGACAAAACCATAAATCAAAAAGAGACATTCACTGCAATGTTCATTGCATCACTATTTACAATATCGAGGTAATGGAAGCAACCTAAATGCCCACAGACAGACGAATGCATAAAGCTGTGGTACATATATAAAATGGAATATTACTAAGCCATGAAAAGGAATGAAATTGGGTCATTTGTAGAGACGTCGATGGGTCTAGAATCTGTCATACAGAGTGAAGTAAGTCAGAAAGAGAAAAACAAATCTTGTATATTCATGCATATATGTGGAACCTAGAAAAACTGTACAGATTAACCATTTTGCAAGGCATAAATAGAGCAACAGATGTAGACAACAAATGTATGGACAACAAGGGGGGAAAGCTGTTGGGGGGGTGGTGGTGGGAGGAGTTGAGAGACTGGGATTGGCATGTATACATTTATATGTATAAAATAGATAACCAATAAGAACCTGCTGTATAAAAATATAAAATAAAATTCAAAATTGAAAAGAAATAAAATTTAAAAAATAAAACGGAAAAAACAATTATTCCCTTCACATACATGTATTTATATGAATAAATTATTTCCATGCTTATATCTGTAAATACAAAAAAGAGGAATAAAATCTACCTTGAACCAAAAATGAAAAAGAGAAAAAAAACACAGAACCCACCAGTTCCACAGAGGAAAACCGTATCAGGGCACTTGCTCCAGTTGTAAACAATTCTGAAGTTGGTCAGTGGTGGGGAATCGTCTCCCATTCAGCCAGCAGCCCCCACGCAACAAGCGTCCTCATTGCAAAGCTGGGGCACCGTGCCGAGGCATCTGTGAGTAAACGTGAGTTGAGCCCCAGGCCAGTTGCTGCTGAACTATTCCCACCCATCCCAGGTAAAACACCTGAATATATACAAGGACTTGAAAGCCTAGAGGAAGGGCCATAGAGCCACACGAGTGACAGCATGCCGGCCGACTTGGTGCCTGCAGGCCAGCCAGGATGGTCCTGGCCCTGGGTGCTCTTCTGGAAGATTTCCATTTCCCTGCCTGAGATACCCGTCCTGTCCCTGCCCCCACTGCTTTTTTCCTTCCTCACCTCTGCCCAGGGAGAAATTCCAGCAGCAGGTATGGGTGACACATCCTCTTCTTTAGCAGGTGGCAGCCTGGAAACTGCTGCAGAAAGTCCAGCAGAGCCCCACTCACACTGGGCCACCCACAAAGCCGTGGCCTCTCACTCCCTCCCACCAGCCCAGCCCCGAGACTGCTGACAGGGCAGAGAAAATGGCGTCAGGCACGGCTGCAGGGGCTCTTGCTGCCTGGAGTGGTATTTATATTGATCTCAACCCAGGCACACCTGGGGAGGGCTGGCTGGCACGGTAAGGCTGCCCAGCTCAGCCAATCATCACCCCTCAGGGGCTCACAGTTGCAGAAAATGGAACTTGCTGAACCGGCCAGGTCCAAGGAACAGGTGTGGGCTCCTGAGAGTCAGGATAGACAAGGGGCTGCAGCTTTGGCTTGTTTTCTAATCATTTTATCTGGCCCATGCGTGGGAGACAACTTCAAGAAAACCCTCTCCTAATGAGAGGAACGCAGGAGTCAGGGAGAGGAGGGGTGGGTGGTGGTTGGAGACAGAGGCCTGGTGCCCTGGGTGCAGTGGAAGTCTCTGGAAGACCAGGTGGAGGGAGGCCGCACAGAGTGATGCCCAGGGTCACAGACCTGTCGCAGCTGCTGTTTGTTAGTTCAAGTCCTGCTCTGAGGTGCTCTGTGTCAGCTCTGAGCGACAGGTGAGCTGGGGGTGCTCTGCAATGAGGGCTATGTGCACGGTTCCTGTGTGCCCAGCCCTGCCACGGTACCTGCAAGGGTAGCTCTGTATCCTGGGAGGGGCCTGACCACGAGAGCCCCGTGGGCTGGGGTGGGGGGTGGGGTACCTGCCCAGGTGAGCTCCATATTCTGGGATTGGTCTGACCACGAGAGCCCCATGGGCTGCTGGGGACCTGGTAAAGGATGTCAGGACAGTCAGTGAAGCCACCGAGGATATACCTCCAGTTGCTCCTAATTCCTACACCCTGCTGGTCATTCTACCAACCACCAGGACATGGTATTCTGTATTAGTCTTCAATGATGCCTTCTTTTGTATTCCATTAGTCCCAGAGTCACAAGAAATTTTGGCTTGTGAGTGGCAGGACTCAACATACAACTAAAACAATACTTCCGGGCCGTCTTGCCCCAAGGGTGCAAAAATTCCCACACTATCTTTGGGGAAACCTTAGCTAAAGACCTAAAAGTTCTACCTCTGGAAAAGGAAACCCTCCTTCAGTACTCAGACGACATTCTGATTGCCAGCCCTACTAAGGAGGCCTCTGAACTACCAAGCCAATAAAGGATAGAAGTTGTCCAAGAAAAAGCTCAAATATCACAGACTGCGGTGACCTGCCTGGGCTTCATTCTCACAGAAGGTCGGAGAAGCCCATCCCAGGAAAGGGAAGAAACCATTTTCGGCCTTACCCCTTTCTAAAACTAGAAGACAGCTTAGGGGTTCCTGGGGAGGCCAGGGTTTGCTGCTTCTGGATCCCTAACTACAGTCTACTAGCTGGGCCTCTATATGAAACACTGAAAGGAAAAGATGATGATCCTTTTGAATAGAATCCAGAAGTGGCCTTTCAAGAATGGAAAGAGCAGTCAATTCAGACCCTTGCCCTGGAACTCCCTAATTTGGCTAAACCCTTTGACCTTTACATTCCCGGTGAAAGGTGAATCGCCATTGGAGAATTAGTGCAAAAACTGGGACCACTTGAAATGGAACAATGCAAGAATGCCATCCAGGTAGGATAAACTACGGTCACCAAGGGGCTTGGCCCACTGCCGCATCTGGCCAAGATACTGGCGGTATCTAAAAACCTGGAAATCAGCAGCCCAAAAGGCCACCTCCCTCCTAAGGGAAAAGGACCCCACGTGGTGATCCTAACCACCAACCATGCCCTGAAGTTGCAGGGTTTGCTCCGTGGGCACACCAACCTCGAGTGCGGAGGCCCTCCAACTCCAACATCCAGAGAGATAACCGGGGGCAACAGGGCACCATGACGACTCGTGTGAACATCACTTGACCTGGAGTTTCTCTCATAAAACAACAAGAGTGTGTCCCAAAAGAGTAGACTACTGCTTGCAGGACTTACTGCACCCAGAGGGGAGCTAATAATCTTGGCGGGGGAACCGTATATCACACTGTCACCATAGAAAAGCCTACAGACACCGTGATGATGGTGGCCAATAAGACTGGCTGGACTCCTGTTTACTTCAAAAGGCTGTTGACTCAGTGGCCATCATGGTCCTTGATCACCACTGACCCTGGACTGCCTGGGAGTTGAGCGGGCAGGGCTCTGACACCTGGTGCTGTTTGTACGTTAATTCAGGGGCCTAATTGAAGAAAGCACAGACTACTGTTCAGAGCATCTAGGCTGGCAGAAACGGTCAGCCTAAGGTGGCCGAACAAATGTGGGACGGGGTGAAACCGGCCCCCACAGCGTCTCTGCACATCTCTTTCCTGGACCCTTAAAGGTCATTAGAATCTATAACGCTTCCAATGCTGGTGCTCAGGTGGACGAGCAGGGAGGCAGGGGGCCTGGGGACAATCAACGTCACCTGGAGGCTGCTGGGGAGAAGCTCTGACCCTCGCCCCTTGGTATGAGGGCTCCCAACTCAGCACTCAGCAGTTACAGAAGAAGGGTCTGCACCCTCAGCACTCCAAGAATGAGGAACGGGACAAAAGGCAGAGGAGGGGTTTGTCCCCAGCAAAGCCCATTAAAAATCCCTGGGAGATAAAAATAGAATCTGGGCAATAAAGTCAAGTCTAACCTTTCTTATCCTTTGTGCTTTGTCTAATTTCATGTGCTCCTAGGGTCCCGCATGCAGAGGTTCCACACCCGGCACTTCAGACCAGATTTCCTAGTGCAGAATGGCTGGGTCGACACCTCAGCTCCTGGGGCCCAGTGCAGACTCCGCGATATAGAGCCTGAGCTGCAGCCAACCCGGCCCTCGAGAGCTCCGCCCCCTCCCTCCCACTGACTCTGACAGGATCTCTACACAGCAGCCCAGCCCACAGCCCACGGGGTAGTGCATGCTCTCACCTCTCCATTCTCTGATCAAAATATAAAGTTTCCTTTGCTTGTGAACCAAACTCAGTCTCGATCTGTTGGCCCCAATGACACTGCGCAGGGGGACACTTGTTGGGGTCCACTCTGGAGGATCAGTAACAGAAATTGAGACTATTGTAACCTCAATGAACAGATGTGTGAGCCAAACTGTAGTTAACATAGAACAGTGTATAAGGCTCGGGTAAAATAAGATGTTTCTAACGTTTCCATTGGCTATTTCCATCACTTTATTATAAGCAAGTTCAGTGAAAAGGTTTGTCTTATTTGTCAGGTCAATATTAGAGAAACGAAGTGATTTCTTTCCAAGGATGTACATCTAATAATCTTGGTTAAAGCTTCAATCTTGTTTTAAATGCTTTTCCATTGAAAATGATACCTCTCTTTCAGCTCCCCCATTTCTGAGAAGTATAAAATCTTATAATTTATTATTACCAAAGGGGAAAGGTGGGAGGAGGGATAAATTAACAGTTTGGGATTAACACATACACACTGCTATGTATAAAATAGATCATCAACAAGGAACTACTGTATAGCACAGGGAACTACACTCAACATTTTGCAATAACCTATAAGGGGAAATAATCTGAAAAAGAATAGATATTTTTATTGACATCATCTATCAATGACAGTTAAAGTGTAACCTAGGGGAAGCTGGTGGTGAGTGCTTCTGACCCTGAAGACTTCAATCATCTAAAGTTTGGACTCTGCCTACTTCCCAAGGCCCTTAATGAACATATGTGTAGCCGTAGCTTAAAAAATTCCCCAGTTTGGGTTTCGGGGAGACACTGATTTTGAAAAAGCCCTGGTGTTCTCCTTACATGAATGGGACTCTTCCTACTGCTAAAACATGTCTGTCACACCCAGAGGATGGTATACCGTCTGATCGGGAAGAGTTTGGAAAAGGCATCTCATCTCCTCATCTCCTGGTGCTCGGGTTCACCCATCCAGCGTCTTTACTAACAGTCTCCCCACTTGGAGATGGCAGCACTGTCAACATCCTGTTGCGTACAGTTTGGAATTTGTCCAGAGGATGAAGCGGAAGGATGAGGAACAATGAGAGACAAGTCCTAGGTGTTCAGACAGGCACATGTCACTCTAATTTCCAATCAGGAAGACGAATTGACCAAAGGCTAGGGTTGCCCATGGAAACAGTATAGGGCTTGAGGAAATCCCGCTGCTTTGTGGCCAGTTCCCATAAACACAAGTTGAACAATGGAACTCAGGGGCAGTAAAATTCACGAAACTGCAGAGTTGAAAATATCCATCACTGAAAAATGTCTTGAGGAAAGTCAGAGAAAAGGACTTGTAAGCAAGGGAGAATGGCAGGAAAGGGATTTGAGGAGGTAGAAAGGACTCGCCATTAAGCACAAGAAAAGGAGCTGAACATTGCCAACATTGCAGTTGGCCAAAAAGGGTGTATGCGTTTTTTTCTGTATATATTCAAGAAAAGGGCATACACTTTTTTAGCCAACCAAACAGGTGGGCACTGGAAGTCAATACTACAAGAGATATCACTTCGCATCAGTCAGAAGAGCCATCCTCATAAAGTGTAAACAACAAAAATGCAGGACAGGGCAAGGAGAAGAGGGAGCCCTGTGAGACTTATAGTGGAAATGTATATTGCCAACGGCCATTCTGGAGAAGTGTATTGTGTTTACTAAAGCATCTAAAAAATGAGCTACAGAGCATAGGGCACTTGCACTCATGGGCGTATATCTTGGGAAAAACAAAAATCGAGAGGACACAGGCACCCCAATGTTTACCCCCTCTCTGTTTAAAAGATCCTCGACTAGGATATAACTTAAATGTCTCTGGAGAGAAAAAATGGATAGAGATGTGGTACTTAGGTAGAGTGGAATATTATTCAGCCTGGAAATCAATGAAATATGGCCAGTTGTAACAACTCCGGAGGAGTTACGTATGATCATTCTAAGTGACATAATTCAAAAAGAAAAAGACACATATCATAAGATATCACTTAAAGGTGGAATCCAAAATGGCTACACATGAAATAAATTACAAAACAAAAACATAGTCAAATATGTAGAAAACACGCATAAGGCTGCTAAACGGGAAAGGTGGGGAGGGGTGAGGCATCATCCAGGAGGTTGAAATTAGCAAAGATACCATTCCAAATACCAAACTGATAATCAACAAGGCCTACACGGTAGCTAAAAGAACTGCACTCAGCACACTCAAGTCACCGGAAAAGAATATATACGACTGGTAAGAATCTGAAAAAGAATTTACTGATGTCTCTCTGTACGTGAATCAAGTAGATGTACAGCAGCAAGAAACAGAGCTTTGAAAATCAGCTGTAACCAATATAGTAATAAATTGAAAAAAATAAACGACAGAGAGACAGAGAAAACCTCTTACAACTTTTCCTCAGGGCCGGTGATGCAACATGGATTGAACACATCTAGACCCACAGCAGGATGAGACATAAGGCTGGAAACTGTTTGCACTAAGAGAAATGTGAGGTTGGGTGAGGAAATGCACACCCTTTAAAGTAATACTACCTGGTACCCATTCAATGGGTCCCAAATCTGCAGGTTCAAGGGATCTTCCTACAGCTAAAACATGCATGGAAAACCCAGAGGACTGTACACCATGTGATCGGGAGATGTGTCTAAAATGCAGCTCATTTATCCTCTCCTGGTGCTCCTGTTCACCATTCCAGCCACGTTACTTAGAATCTCCCCACTTGGAGAATCAGCACATTTCAAGTTCTGTTTCACACATTTTGCAAATTGTGAGGAGGATGAACGGGAAGAGGGGGAACCAATGAGAGAATAGTTGTAGGGGTTCGGACGGGCACATATCACTCTAATTTCCCATTAAGAATAAGAATTGCAAAAAGGCTCAGCCCGCCTCGCCCGAGCCAAAATAGGGCCTGAAGCAATCCTGCGGGTTTGAGGCCAGCTCACAAAAGAGCAACTTAAAAAATGGAGCTCAGGGTCACTGCAATTCACAAACCTGCAGAGTTATAAATGAAAACTAACGTCCAAAAATATGTTGAGGTAAGGCAAAGAAGAGGATCTGAATGCAAGACAGAATTGCAAGAAACAGATTTCAAGAGATAGATTGGACTCATCTTTAAAGCACATGAAAAGCGGCAGATTTTCGACAATGATGCAGTTGGCCCAAAAGGGCGTATGCGTTTTTTCCTGATTATATCCAGGAAAAAACGCATACGCACTTTATGGGCAACGAAGCAAGCAAGCAATGCAAATGTGCACAACAAAGAAGTCTCATTTCCCACTGGTCAAAAGGGCCATCCTAAAAAATTGTAAAAACCAGAAATGCAGGACAGGCCATGGAGAACAGGGAGCCTTTATACGCTGATGGGCAGTGTGTGAACTGCCGAGAGCCACTCTGGAGAAGTGTATGGTGGTTCCTAAATCATCTAAAAAACAGAGCTACAGAGCATAGGACACTTCCAATCATGGGAGTATATCTAGGGAAGTCTAAAAATCAACAAGACACAAGCACACCACAGTTTAGGGCTACTCTGTTTACAAGAACCTCAACTTCAGTACACCTTAAATATCCCAGGAAAGAGAACAATGGATAAAGAAGATGTGGTACTTATGTACAATGGAATATCTCTTCACCATGATATCAATGTAATAAGGCTAGTAGAAGGATAAAGAGTGGATTTAGGTCCGATAATACTACTTGAAGTAAGTCAAACAGAAAAAGAAACATATCATAAGATATCACTTATAGAGGGAGGGTAAATATGGCTGCACAAGAAATGAATTACAGAACAGAACAGTGTCTCACATTTAGAAAACACACTTATTTCAGCTTAAGGGGAAAGGAGAGGTGGGGTGATGCATAAAACCAGAGTTTGAAATTAGCACAGATACCGTTCAATAAACCAAATAGATATTAGACAAGATCTACACCTTGCTCAATGAACTGGCCTCAACACACCCTATACACCGCAGAGAAATATATCTGAGTAATAAGAATCTTAAAACCCATGTATTGATATATCTCCATAAGGGAATCAAGTGTGTGCAGAGCGGCACAAACACAGCAGTGAAAATGAGCTAAACCCCATTATAGAAATAAATTTTAAAAACAAAACGCAGAAACAATGAAAGAGAGAAAAATTCTTACAAAATTCGCTCAGGGGCTGTGATGCAACCTGGATTGACCACATATAAACCCACAGCTGGATAAGACATAAGGCTGGACACTTGGGGCTGAGAGGATTGGTGAGCTTTGGTGAGCAACTGCCAAAAGTTTCATGCAATACTTCATGCTACTCATGCCAAGGGTCCCAACACTCCAGGTTGAAGGGAATCTTCCTACAGCTAAACCATGCTTGGGAAACCCAGCGACTGGTATACCATATGATCGGGAAAGGTTTCTAAAACGCACCTCATTTTTCCTCTCCTGGGGCTCCGGATCGACATTCCAGCCGCTTTACTAAAAATATCCCCACATGGAGAGTCAATGCCTTTAAGTTCTGGTATCGCACAGTCTGCAGTTAGTGCGGAGGATGAATGGGAATAGGGGGAACCAGTGAGAAACTAGATGTAGCGGTTTCAATGGGCACATGTCACTCTAATTTCACATCAGTAAGAAGAATAACCCTAACCCTAACCCTTCCCCGAAGCTTTCCCCTCACCCGTCCCCTAATCCTAACCCGTACGCTCACACTAACCCGCGCCCTCACACGTACGCTTCCTCTAAACCATTGGCATACACTCACCTGGACCCTAAACCGTCCCCGTCCCCTAACCCTAACCGTAGCCCGAACCCTAACCCTAACCCTTCCCCGAAGCCTTCCCCTCACCCGTCCCCTAATCCTAACCCGTACGCTCACACTAACCCGCGCGCTCACACGTACGCTCCCCCTCAACCGTTGTCGTACACTCACCTGGACCCTAAACCGTCCCCAACCCCTAACCCTAACCCTAGCCCGAACCCTGTCTCTAACCGTTCCCCGAAGCCTTCCCCTCACCCGTCCCCTAATCCTAACCCGTACGCTCACACTAACCCGCGCGCTCACACGTACGCTCCCCCTCAACCGTTGTCGTACACTCACCTGGACCCTAAACCGTCCCCGTCCCCTAACCGTAACCCTAGCCCGAACCTTAACGCTAACCCTTCCCCGAAGCCTTCCCCTCACCCGTCCCCTAATCCTAACCCGTACGCTCACACTAACCCGCGCCCTCACACGTACGCTCCCACTAAACCGTTGTCGTACCCTCACCTGGAACCTAAACCTTCCCCTTCCCCTAACCCTAACCCTAGCCTGAACCCTAACCCTAACCCTTCCCAAAAGCCTTCCCCTAACCCGTCCCCTAATCCTAACCCGTACGCTCACACTAACCCGCACCCTCACACGTACGCTCCCCCTAAAGCGTTGTCGTACCCTCACCTGGACCCTAAAACGTGCCCGTCCCCTAACCCTAACCCTAGCCTGAAGCCTAACCCTAAACCTTCCCCGAAGCCTTCCCCTCACCCGTCCCCTAATCCTAACCCGTACGCTCACAGTAACCTGCGCCCTCACACGTACGCTCCCCCTAAACCGATGTCGTACCCTCACGTGGACCCTAAACCGTCCCCGTCCCCTAACCCTAACCCTAGCCCGAACCCTAACAATAACTCTTCCCCGAAGCCTTCCCCTCACACGTCCCCTAATCCTAACCCGTACGCTCACACTAACCCGCGCCCTCACATGTACGCTCCCCCTAAAGCTCTGTCGTACCCTCACCTGGACCCTAAACCGTCCCCGTCCCCTAACCCTAACCCTATCCCGAACCCTAACCCTAAACCTTCCCCGAAGCCTTCCCCTCACCCGTCCACTAATCCTAACCCGTACGCTCACACTAACCCGCGCCCTCACACGTACGCTCACCATAAAGCTCTGTCTTACCCTCACCTGGACCCTAAACCGTCCCCGTCCCCTAACCCTAACCATAGCCCGAACCCTAACCCTACACCTTCCCCGAAGCCTTCCCCTCACCCGTCCCCTAATCCTAACCCGTACAGTCACACTAACACGCGCCGTCACACGTACGCTCCCCCTCAACCGTTGTCGTACCCTCACCTGGACCCTAAACCGTCCCCATCCCCTAACCCTAACGCTAGCCCGAACCCTAACCCTAACCCTTCCCCGAAGCCTTCCCCTCACCGGTCCCATAATCCTAACCCGTACGCTCACACTAACCCACGCACTCACACTTACGCTCCCCATAAACCGTTGTCGTAACCGAACCTGGACCCTAAACCATCCCCGTCCCCTAACCCTAACCCTAGACCGAATCCTAACCCTAAACCTTCCCCGAAGCCTTCCCCTCACCCGTCCCCTAATCCTAACCCCTACGCTCACACTAAACCGTGCCCTCACACGTACCCTCCCCCTAAAGCGTTGTCGTACCCTCGCCTGGACCCTAAACCGTCCCCGTCCCCTAAACCTAACCCTACACCGAACCCTAACCGTAACCCTTCCCCGAAGCCTTCCCCTCACCCGTCCCCTAATCCTAACCCGTACGCTCACACTAACCCGCGCCCTCACACATACGCTCCTCCTAAAGCATTGTCGTACCCTTACCTGGACCCTAAACCGTCCCCGTCCGCTAACCCGAACCCTAACCCGAACCCTAAACATAACACTTTCCCGAAGCCTTCCCCTCACCCGTCCCCTAATCCTAACCCGTACGCTCACACTAATCCGCGCCCTCACACATACAGTCCCCCTAAACCATTGTCGTACACTCACCTGGACCCTAAACCGTCCCCGTCCCCATCCCCTAACCCTAGACCGAACCCTAACCGTAAACCTTCCCCGAAGCCTTCCCCTCACCCGTCCCCATCCTAACAGGTACGCTCACACTAACCCACGCCCTCACACGTACGCTCCCCCTAAGCCGTTGTCGTACCCTCACCTGGACCCTAAATGGTCCCCGTCCCCTCAACCTAACCCTAGCCCTAGCCCGAACCCTAACCCTAACCCTTCCCCGAAGCCTTCCCCTCACCCGTCACCTAATCCTAACCCGTACGCTCACACTAACCCGCGCCCTCACACGTACGCTCCCCCTAAACCGTTGTCGTACCCTCACGTGGAACCTAAACCGTCCCCGTCCCCTAACCCTAACCCTAGCTCGAACCCTAACCCTAACACTTCCCCGAAGCCTTCCCCTCACCCGTCCCCTAATCCTAACCCGTACCCTCACACTAACCCGCGCCCTCACACGTACCCTCCCCCTAAAGCATTGTCGTACCCTCACCTGGACCCTAAACCGTCCCCGTCCCCTAACCCTAACCGTAGCCCGAACCCTAACCCTAACCCTTCCCCAAAGCCTTCCCCTCACCCGTCCCCTAATCCTAACCCGTACGGTCACACTAACCCACGCCCTCACACGTACGCTTCCCCTAAAATGTTGTCGTACCCACACCTGGACCCTAAACCGTCCCCGTCCCCTAACCCTAACCCTAGCCCGAACCCTATCCCTAAACCTTCCCCAAAGCCTTCCCCTCACCCGTCCCCTAATCCTAACCCGTACGCTCACACTAACCCACGCCCTCACACATACGCTCTCCCTAAACCGTTGTCATACCCTCACCTGGACCCTAAACCGTCCCCGTCCCCTAACCCTAACCCTACCCCGAACCCTAACCCTAACCCTTCCCCGAAGCCTTCCCCTCACCGGTACCCTAATCCTAACCCCTACGCTCACACTAAACCACGCCCTCACACGTACCCTCCCCCTAAAGCGTTGTCGTACCCTCACCTGGACCCTAAACCGTCCCCGTCCCCTAAACCTAACCCTACACCGAACCCTAACCGTAACCCTTCCCCGAAGCCTTCCCCTCACCCGTCCCCTAATCCTAACCCGTACGCTCACACTAACCCGCACCCTCACACATACGCTCCTCCTAAAGCATTGTCGTACCCTTACCAGGACCCTAAACCGTCCCCGTCCGCTAACCCGAACCCTAACCCGAACCCTAAACATAACACTTCCCCGAAGCCTTCCCCTTACCCGTCCCCTAATCCTAACCCGTACGCTCACACTAACCCGCGCCCTCACACGTACGCTCCCCCTAAACCGTTGTCGTACCCTCACGTGGAACCTAAACCGTCCCCGTCCCCTAACCCTAACCCTAGCTCGAACCCTAACCCTAACACTTCCCCGAAGCCTTCCCCTCACCCGTCCCGTAATCCTAACCCGTACCCTCACACTAACCCGCGCCCTCACACGTACCCTCCCCCTAAAGCATTGTTTTACCCTCACCTGGACCCTAAACCGTCCCCGTCCCCTAACCCTAACCGTAGCCCGAACCCTAACCCTAACCCTTCCCCAAAGCCTTCCCCTCACCCGTCCCCTAATCCTAAACCGTACGGTCACACTAACCCACGCCCTCACACGTACGCTTCCCCTAAAATGTTGTGGTACCCACACCTGGACCCTAAACCGTCCCCGTCCCCTAACCCTAACCCTAGCCCGAACCCTAGCCCTAACCCTTCCCCGAAGCCTTCCCCTCACCCGTCCCCTAATCCTAACCCGTACGCTCACACTAACCCGCGCCCTCACACGTACCCTCCCCCTAAAGCGTTGTCGTACCCTCACCTGGACCCTAAACCTTCCCCGTCCCCTAACCCTAACCCTAGCCTGAACACTAACCCTAACACTTCCCCAAAACCTTCCCCTCACCCGTCCCCTAATCCTAACCCGTACGCTCACACTAACCAAAGCCCTCACACGTACACTCCCCCTAAAGCGCTGTCGTACCCTCAACTGGACCCTAAACCGTCCCCGTCCCCTAAGCCTAACCCTAGCCCGAACCCTAACCCTAACACTTCCCCGAAGCCTTCCACTCACCCGTCCCCTAATCCTAACCCGTACGCTCACACTAACCTGCACCCTCACACGTACGCTGCGCCTAAACCGTTGTCGTACCCTGACCTGGTCCCTAAACCATCCCCGTCCCCTAACCCTAACCCTAGCCCGTACCCTAAACCTTACGCTTCCCCGAAGCCTTCCCCTCACCCGTCCCCTAATCCTAAAACATATGCTCACACTAACCCGTGCCCTCACACGTACGCTGCCCCTAAACCGTTGTCGTACCCTCACCTGGACCCTAAAACGTCCCCGTCCCCTAACCCTAACCCTAGCCCGAACCCTAAACCTAACACTTCCCCGAAGCCTTCCCCTCACCCATCCCCTAATCCTAACCCATACGCTCACACTAAGCCGCGCCCTCACACGTACGCTCCCCC
Source organism: Leucopleurus acutus (assembly GCF_964270905.1). Taxonomy (NCBI): domain Eukaryota; kingdom Metazoa; phylum Chordata; class Mammalia; order Artiodactyla; family Delphinidae; genus Leucopleurus; species Leucopleurus acutus. The sequence continues at coordinate 959,829 of NW_028139184.1, forward strand.
TAAACCGTTGTTGTACCCTCACCTGGACCCTAAACCGTCCCCGTACCCTAACCCTAACCCTAGCCTGAACCCTAACCCTAACCCTTCCCCGAAGCCTTCCCCTCACCCGTCCCCTAATCCTAACCTGTACGCTCACACTAACACGCGCCCTCACACGTACGCTCCCCCTAAACCGTTGTCGTACACTCACATGAACCCTAAACCGTCCCCGATCCCTAACCCTAACCCTAGCCCGTACCCTAAACCTAACCCTTCCCCGAAGCCTTCCCCTCACCCGTCCCCTAATCCTAACCCGTACGCACACACTAACCCGCGCCCTCACATGTACGCTCCCCTTAAACCGTTGTCGTACCCTCACATGGACCCTAAACCGGCCCCGTCCCCTAACCCTAACCCTAGCCCGAACCCTTCCACGAAGCCTTCCCCTCATCCGGCCCCTAATCCTAACCCGTACGCTCACACTAACCCACACCCTCACACATTCGCTCCCCCTAAACCATTGTCCTACCCTCACCTGGATCCGAAACCGTCCCCGTCCCCTAACCCTAACCTTAGCCCGAACCCTAACCCTAACCCTTCCCTGAAGCCTTCCCGTCACCCGTCCCCTAATCCTAACCCGTACGCTCACACTAACCCGCGCCCACACACGTACGCTCCCCCTAAAGCGTTGTCGTACCTTCACCTGGACCCTAAACCGTCGCCGTCCCCTAACCCTAACCCTAGCCCGAACCCTAAACCTAACCCTTCCCCGAAGCCTTCCCCTCACCCGTCCCCTAATCCTAACCCGTACACTCACACTAACCCGTGCCCTCACACATACGCTCCCCCTAAGCCGTTGTCGTACACTCACCTGGACCCTACACCGTCCCCGTCCCCTAACCCTAACCCTAGCCTGAACCCTAACCCTAAACCTTCCCCGAAGCCTTCCCCTCACCCGTCCCCTAATCCTAACCCGTACGCTCACACTAACCCGCGCCCTCACACGTACCCTCCCCCTAAAGCATTGTCATACCCTCACCTGGACCCTCAACCATCCCCGTCCCCTAACCCTAATCCTAGCCCGAACCCTAAGCCTAACCCTTCCCCGAAGCCTTCCGCTCACCCGTCCCCTAATCCTAACCCGTACGCTCACAGTAACCCGTGCCCTCACACATACGCTCCCCCTAAACCGTTGTCGTAACCTCACCTGGACCCTAAACCGTCCCCGTCCCCTAACACTAACCCTAGCCCGAACCCTAAACCTAAACCTTCCCCGAAGCCTTCCGCTCACCCGTCCCCTAATCCTAACCCGTACGCTCACACTAACCCGTGCCCTCACACGTACGCTCCCCCTAAACCGTTGTCGTACCCTCACCTGGACCCTAAACCGTCCCCGTTCCCTAACCCTAACACTAGCCCGAACCCTAAACCTAACACTTCCCCGAAGCCTTCCCCTCACCCATCCCCTAATCCTAACCCGTACGCTCACACTAACACGCGCCCTCACACGTACGCTCCCCCTAAACTGTTGTCGTACCCTCACCTGGACCCTAAACCGTCCCCGATCCCTAACCCTAACCCTAGCCCGAACCCTAACCCGAACCCTTCCCCGAAGCCTTCCCCTCACCCGTCCCCTAATCCTAACCCGTACGCTCACACTAACGCGCGCCCTCACATGTACGCTCCCCGTAAACCGTTGTCGTACCCTCACATGGAACCTAAACCGTCCCCGTCCCCTAACCCTAACCCTAGCCCGAACCCTAAACCTAAAACTTCCCCGAAACCTTCCCCTCACCCGTCCCCTAATCCTAACCCGTACGCTCAGACTAACACGGTGCCTCACACGTACGCTCCCCCTAAACCGTTGTCGTACCCTCACCTGTACCCTAAACCGTCCCCGATCCCTAACCCTAACCCTAGCCCGAACCCTAGCCCTAACCCTTCCCCAAAGCCTTCACCTCACCCGTCCCATAATCCTAACCTGCACGCTCACACTAACCCACGCCCTCACACGTACGCTCCCCCTAAACCATACTCGTACCCTCACCTGGACCCTAAACTGTCCCCGTCCCCTAACACTAACCCTAGCCCGAACCCTAACCCTAACCCTTCCCCGAAGCCTTCCCGTCACCCGTCCCCCAATCCTAACCCGTACGCTCACACTAACCTGCGCCCTCACACGCACACTCCCCCTAAACCGTTGTCATACCCTCACATGGACCCTAAACCGTCCCCGTCCCCTAACCCTAACCCTAGCCCGAACCCTAACCCTAACACTTCCCCGAAGCCTTCCCCTCACCCGTCCCCTAATCCTAACGCATACGCTCACACTAACCCGCGCCCTCACATGTACGCTCCCCGTAAAACGTTGTCGTAACCTCACCTGGACCCTAAACCGTCCCCGTCCCCGTCCCCTAATCCTAGCCCGAACCCTAACCCTAACCCTTCCCCGAAGCCTTCCCCTCACCCATCCCCTAATCCTAACCCGTACACTCACACTAACCCACGCCCTCACACATACGCTCCCCCTAAACCGTTGTGGTACCCTCACCTGGACCCTAAACCGTCCCCGTCCCCTAACCCTAACCCTAGCACGAACCCTAAACCTAACACTTCCCCGAAGCCTTCCCCTCACCCGTCCCCTAATCCTAACCCGTACGCTCACACTAACCCGCGCCCTCACATGTACGCTCCCCCTAAAGCGTTGTCATACCCTCACCTGCAACCTAAACTGTCCCTGTCCCCTAACGCTAACCCTAGCCCGAACTCTAACCCTAACCCTTCCCCGAAGCCTTTCCCTCACCCGTCCCCTAATCCTAACCCGTACGCTCACACTAACCCGCGCCCACACACGTACGCTCCCCCTAAAGCGTTGTCGTACCCTCACCTGGACCCTAAACCGTCCCCGTCCCCTAACCCTAACCCTAGCCCGAACACTAAACCTAATACTTCCCTGAAGCCTTCCCCTCACCTGTCCCCTAATCCTAACACGTACGCTCACACTAACCCGTGCCCTCACACGTACGCTCCCCCTAAACTGTTGTCGTACCCTCACATGGACCCTAAACCTTCCCCGTCCCCTAACACTAACCCTAGCCCGAACCCTTCAACGAAGCCTTCCCCTCACCCGTCCCATAATCCTAAACTGCACGCTCACACTAACCCACGCCCTCACACGTATGCACCCCCTAAACCCTACTCGTACCCTCACCTGGACCCTAAACCTTCCCTATGCCCTAACCCTAACCCTAGCCCGAAACCTAAACCTAAACCTTCCCCGAAGCCTTCCCCTCACCCGTCCCCTAATCCTAACCCGTACGCTCACACTAACCCGTGCCCTCACACGTACGCTCCCCCTAAACTGTTGTCGTACCCTCACCTGGACCCTAAACCGTCCCCATCCCCTAACCCTAACCCTAGCCCGAAACCTAACCCTAACACTTCCCCGAAGCCTTCCCCTCACCCGTCCCCTAATCCTAAATCATACGCTCACACTAACCCGCGCCCTCACACGTACGCTCCCCATAAACCGTTGTCGTAACCTCACCTGGACCCTAAACCGTCCCCGTCCCCTCACCCTAACCCTAGCCCGAACCCTTACCCTAACCCTTCCCCGAAGCCTTCCCCTCACCCGTCCCATAATCCTAAACCGTACGCTCACACTAACCCGCGCCCTCACATGTACGCTCCCCCTAAACCGTTGTCGTACCCTCACCTGGACCCTAAACCGTCCCCGTCCCCTAACCCTAACCCTAGCCCGAACCCTAACCCTAACACTTCCCCGAAGCCTTCCCTTCACCCATCCCCTAATCCTAACCCGTACGCTCACACTAACCCGGGCCCTCATGCGTATGCTCCCCCTAAACCGTTGTCGTACCCTCACCTGGACCCTAAACCATCCCTGTCCCCTAACCCTAACCCTAGCCCGAACCCTAACCCTAAACCTTCCCCGAAGCCTTCCCCTCACCCGTCCCCTAATCCTAAACCGTATGCTCACAGTAACCCGCGCCCACACACGTACGCTCCCCCTAAACCGTTGTGGTACCCTCACCTGGACCCTAAACCGTCCCCGTCCCCTAACCCTAACCCTAGCCCGAACCCTAACCCTAAAACTTCCCCGAAGCCTTCCCCTCACCCGTCCCCTAATCCTAACCCGTACGCACACACTAACCCGCCCCCTCACATGTACACTCCCCCTAAAGCGTTGTCGTACCCTCACCTGCAACCTAAACTGTCCCTGTCCCCTAACCCTAACCCTAGCCCGAACCCTAACCCTAACACTTCCCCGAAGCCTTCCCCTCACCCGACCCCTAATCCTAAACCGTAGGCTCACACTAACCCGCGCCCTCACACGTACCCTCCCCCTAAAGTGCTGTCTTACTCTCAACTGGATCCTAAACCGTCCCCGTCCCCTAAACCTAACCCTAGCCCGAACCCTAACCCTAACCCTTCCCCGAAAACTTCCCCTCACCCGTCCCCTAATCCTAACCCGTTCGCTCACACTAACCCGCGCCCTCACACGTACGCTCCCCCTAAACTGTTGTCGTACCCTCACATGGACCCTAAACCGTCCCCGTCCCCTAACCCTAACCCTAGCCCGAACCCTAACCCTAACCCTTCCCCGAAGCCTTCCCCTCACCCGTCCCCTAACCGTAACCCGTACGCTCACACTAACCCTCGCCCTCACACGTATGCTCCCCCTAAACCGTTGTCGTACCCTCACCTGGACCCTAAACCGTGTCCGTACCCTAACCCTAACCCTTCCCCGAAGCCTTCCCCTCACCCGACCCCTAATCCTAACCCGTACGCTCACACTAACCCGCACCCTCACACGTACGCTCCCCCTAAACCATTGTCGTACCCTCACCTGAACCCTAAACCGTCCCCGTACCCTAACCCTAACCCTGGCCCGAACCATAAACCTAACCCTTCCCCGAAGCCTTCCCCTCACCCGTCCCCTAATCGTAACCCGTACGCTCACACTAACCCGCGCCCTCACACGTACGCTCACCCTAAACTGTTATCGTACCCTCACCTGGACCCTAAACCGTCCCCATCCCCTAACCCTAACCCCAGCCCGAACCCTAACCCTAACACTTTCCCGAAGCCTTCCCCTCACCCGTCCCCTAATCCTAACCCGTACGCTCACACTAACCTGCGCCCTCACACGTACGCTCCCCCTAAACCCTTGTCGTACCCTCACCTGGACCCTAAACCGTCCCCGTCCCCTAACCCTAACCCTAGCCCGAGCCCTAACCCTAACACTTCCCCGAAGCCTTCCCCTCACCTGTCCCCTAACCCTAACCCGTACGCTCACACTAACCCGCGCCCTCACACGTACGCTCACCCTAAACTGTTGTCGTAACCTCACCTGGACCCTGAACCGTCCCCGTCCCCTAACCCTAACCCTAGCCCGAACCCGAACCCTAACCCTTCCCCGAAGCCTTGCCCTCACCCGTCCCATAATCCTAAACCGTACGCTCATACTAACCCACACCCTCACACATTCGCTCCCCCTAAAGCGTTGTCGTACCCTCACATGGACCCTAAACCGTCCCTTTCCCCTAACGCTAACCCTAGCCCGAACCCTAACCCTAACCCTTCCCCGAAGCCTTCCCCTCACCCGTCCCCTAATCCTAACCCGTAAGCTCACACTAACCCGCGGCCTCACACGTACGCTCCCCCTAAACCATTGTCGTACCCTCACCTGGACCCTAAACCGTCCCCGTCCCCTAACCCTAACCCTAGCCCCAACCCTAAACCTAACCCTTCACCGAAGCCTTCCCCTCACCCGTCCCCTAATCCTAACCCGTACGCTCACACTAACCCGCGCCCTCACACGTACTCTCACCCTAAACTGTTGTCGTACCCTCACCTGGACCCTGAAACGTCCCCGTCCCCTAACCCTAACCCTAGCCCGAACCCTAACCCTAACCCTTCCCCGAAGCCTTCCCCTCACCCGTCCCCTAATCCTAACCCGTACGCTCACACTAACCTGCGCCCTCACACGTACGCTCCCCCTAAACCGTTGTCGTACCCTCACCTGGACCCTAAACTGTCCCCGTCCCCTAACCCTAACCCTAGCCCGAACCCTAACCCTAACCCTTCCCCGAAGCCTTCCCCTCACCCGTGCCCTAATCCTAACCCGTACGCTGACACTAACCCGTGCCCTCACATGTACGCTCCCTGTAAACCGTTGTCGTAACCTCACCTGGACCCTAAACCGTCCCCGTCCCCGTCCCCTAATCCTAGCCTGAACCCTAATCCTAACCCTTCCCCGAAGCCTTCCCCTCACCCATCCCCTAATCCTAACCCGTACGCTCACACTAACCCGCGCCCTCACACATACCCTCCCCCTAAACCGTTGCGGTACCCTCACCTGGACCCTAAACCGTCCCCGTCCCCTAAACCTAACCCTAGCACGAACCCTAACCTTAACACTTCCCCGAAGCCTTCCCCTCACCCGTCCCCTAATCCTAACCCGTACGCTCACACTAACCCGCGCCCTCAAATGTACGCTCCCCCTAAAGCGTTGTCATACCCTCACCTGCAACCTAAACTGTCCCTGTCCCCTAACGCTAACCCTAGCCCGAACTCTAACCCTAACCCTTCCCCGAAGCCTTCCCCTCACCCGTCCCCTAATCCTAACCCGTACGCTCACACTAACACGTGCCCTCACATGTACGCTCCCCCTAAACCGTTGTCGTACACTCAACTGGACCCTAAACCGTCCCCTTCCCCTAACCCTAACCCTAACCCGAACCCTAACCCTAACACTTCCCCGAAGCCTTCCCCTCACCCGTCCCCTAATCCTAACCCGTACGCTCACACTATCCCGGGCCCTCACGCGTACGCTACCCCTAAACCGTTGTCGTAACCTCACCTGGACCCTAAACCATCCCTGTCCCCTAACCCTAACCCTAGCCCGAACCCTAACCCTAACACTTCCCCGAAGCCTTCCCCTCACCCGTCCCCTAATCCTAAACCGTACGCTCACACTAACCCGCGCCCTCAGACGTGTGCTCCCCCTAAACCGTTGTCGTACCCTCACCGGGACCCTAAACCGTCCCCGTCCCCTAACCCTAACCCTAGCCCGAACCCTAAACCTAACACTTCCCCAAAGCCTTCCCCTCACCCGTCCCCTAATCCTAACCCGTACGCTCACAATAACCTGCGCACTCACATTTACGCTCCCCCTAAACCGTTGTAGTACCCTCACCTGGACCCTAAACCGTCCCCGTCCCCTAACACTAACCCTAGCCCGAACCCTAACCCTAACACTTCCCCGAAGCCTTCCCCTCACCCGTCCCCTAATCCTAAACCGTACACTCACACTAACCCATGCCCTCACACGTACCCTCCCCCAAAAGCGCTGTCTTACACTCAACTGGACCCTAAACCGTCCCTGTCCCCTAACCCTAACCCTAGCCCGAACCCTAACCCTAACCCTTCCCCGAAGCCTTCCCCTCACCCGTCGTCTAATCCTAATCCGTACGCTCACACTCACCCGTGCCCTCACATTTACGCTCCCCCTAAACCGTTGGCGTACCCTCACCTGGACCCTAAACCGTCCCCTTCCCCTAACCGTAACCCTAGCCCGAACCCTAACCCTAACACTTCCCCGAAGCCTTCCCCTCACCTGTCCCCTAACCCTAACCCGTACGCTCACACTAACTCGCGCCCTCACACGTATTCTCCCCCTAAACCGTTGTCGTACCCTCACCTGGACCCTAAACCGTCCCCTTCCCCTAACCCTAAACCTAGTCCGAACCCTAACCCTAACCCTTCCCCGAAGCATTCCCCTCACCCGTCCCCTAATCCTAACCCGTACGCTCACACTAACCCGCGCCCTCACACGTCCGCTCCCCCTAAAGCGTTGTCGTACCCTCACCTGGACCCTAAACCGTCCCCGTCCCCTAAACCTAACCCTAGGCCGATCCCTAACCCTAACACTTCCCCGAAGCCTTCCCCTCACCCGTCCCCTAATCCTAACCCGTACGCTCACACTAACTCGCGCCCTCACATGTACGCTCCACCTAAACCGTTGTCGTACCCTCACCTGGACCCTAAATCGTCCCCGTCCCCTAACCCTTACCCTAGCCCGGACCCTAACCCTAACATTTCCACGAAGCCTTCCCCTCACCCATCCCATAATCCTAACCCGTACGCTCATACTAACCCGCACCCTCACACATTCGCTCCCCCTAAAGCGTTGTCGTACCCTCACCTGGACCCTAAACCGTCCCCGTCCCCTAACCCTAACCCTAGCCCGAACCCTAACCCTAACCCTTCCCCGAAGCCTTCCCCTCACCCGTCCCCTAATCCTAACCCGTACGCTCACACTAACCCACGCCCTCACACGTACGCTCCCCCTAAACCATTGTCGTACACTCACCTGGACCCTAAACCGTCCCCGTCCCCTAACCCTAACCCTAGCCCGAACCCTAAACCTAACCCTTCCCCGAAGCCTTCCCCTCACCCGTCCCCTAATCCTAACCCGTACGCTCACACTAACCCACGCCCTCACACGTACTCTCACCCTAAACTGTTGTTGTACCCTCACCTGGACCCTGAACCATCCCCGTCAGCTAACCCTAACCCTAGCCCGAACCCTAACCCTAACCCTTCCCCGAAGCCTTCCCCTCACCCGTCCCCTAATCCTAACCCGTACGCTCACACTAACCTGTGCCCTCACATGTACGCTCCCCCTAAACCGTTGTCGTACCCTCACCTGGACCCTAAACTGTCCCCGTCCCCTAATCCTAACCCTAGCCCGAACCCTAACCCTAACACTTCCCCGAAGTCTTCCCCTCACCCGTCCCCTAACCCTAACCCGTACGCTCAAACTAACCCGCGCCCACACACGTATTCTACCCCTAAACCGTTGTCGTACCGTCACCTGGACCCTAAACCGTCCCCTTCCCCTAACCCTAACCCTAGCCCAAACCCTAACCCTAACCCTTCCCTGAAGCCTTCCCCTCACCCGTCCCCTAATCCTAACCGTACGCTCACACTAACCGCGCCCTCACATGTACGCTCCCCCTAAAACGTTGTCGTACCCTCACCTGCAACCTAAACTGTCCCTGTCCCCTAACGCTAACCCTAGCCCGAACCCTAACCCTAACCCTTCCCCGAAGCCTTCCCCTCACCCGTCCCCTAATCCTAAACCGTAGGCTCACACTAACCCGCGCCTCACACGTACCCTCCTCCTAAAGCGCTGTCTTACTCTCAACTGGACCCTAAACCGTCCCCGTCCCCTAACCCTAACCCTAGCCCGAACCCTAACCCTAACCCTTCCCCGAAGCCTTCCCCTCAACCATCCCCTAATCCTAACCCATACGCTCAAACTAACCCATGCCCTCACACGTACCCTCCCCCTAAAGCGCTGTCTTACACTCAACTGGACCCTAAACCGTCCCTGTCCCCTAACCCTAACCCTAGCCCGAACCCTAACCCTAACCCTTCCCCGAAGCCTTCCCCTCACCCGTCCTCTAATCCTAACCCGTACGCTCACACTAACCCGTGCCCTCACATGTACGCTCCCCCTAAACCGCTGTCGTACCCTCACCTGGACCCTAAACCGTCCCCGTCCCCTAACCCTAACCCTAGCCCGAACCCTAACCCTAACACTTCCCCGAAGCCTTCCCCTCACCTGTCCCCTAACCCTAACCCGTATGCTCACACTAACCCGCGCCCTCACACGTATTCTCCCCCTAAACCGTTGTCGTACCCTCACCTGGACCCTAAACCGTCCCCTTCCCCTAACCCTAAACCTAGCCCGAACCCTAACCCTAACCTTTCCATGAAGCCTTCCCCTCACCCGTCCCATAATCCTAACCCGTACGCTCATACTAACCCGCACCCTCACACATTCGCTCCCCCTAAAGCGTTGTCGTACCCTCACCTGGACCCTAAACGTCCCCGTCCCCTAACCCTAACCCTAGTCGGAACCCTAACCCTAACCCTTCCCCGAAGCCTTCCCCTCACCCGTCCCATAATCCTAACCCGTACGCTCACAGTAACCCACGCCCTCACACGTACGCTCCCCGTAAACCATTGTCGTACCCTCACCTGGACCCTAAACCGTCCCCGTCCCCTAACCCTAACCCTAGACCGAACCCTAAACCTAACCCTTCCCCGAAGCCTTCCCCTCACCCGTCCCCTAATCCTAACCCGTACGCTCACACTAACCCGCGCCCTCACACGTACACTCCCCCTAAACCATTGTCGTACCCTCACCTGAACCCTAAACCGTCCCCGTCCCCTAACCCTAACCCTAGCCCGAACCCTAAACCTAACACTTCCCCGAAGCCTTCACCTCACCCGTCCCCTAATCGTAACCCGTACGCTCACACTAACTCGTGCCCTCACACGTACGCTCCCCCTAAACCGTTGTCGTAACCTCACCTGGACCGTTAATCGTCCCCGTCCCCTAACCCTAACCCTAGCCCGAACCCTAACCTTTCCACGAAGCCTTCCCCTCACCCGTCCCATAATCCTAACCCGTACGCTCATACTAACCAGCACCCTCACACATTCGCTCCCCCTAAAGCGTTGTCGTACCCTCACCGGGACCCTAAACCGTCCCCGTCCCCTAACCCTAACCCTAGCACGAACCCTAACCCTAACCCTTCCCCGAAGCCTTCCCCTCACCCGTCCCCTAATCCTAACCCGTACGCTCACACTAACCCGCGCCCTCACACGTATTCTCCCCCTAAACCGTTGTCGTACCCTCACCTGGACCCTAAACCTTCCCCTTCCCCTAACCCTAACCCTAGCCCAAACCCTAACCCTAACCCTTCCCCGAAACCTTCCCCTCACCCGTCCCCTAATCCTAACTCGTACGCTCACACTAACCCGTGCCCTCACATGTACGCTCCCCCTAAAACGTTGTCGTACCCTCAACTGGACCCTAAACCATCCCTGTCCCCTAACCCTAACCCTAGCCCGGACCCTAACCCTAAAACTTCCCCGAAGCCTTCCCCTCACCCGTCCCCTAATCCTAACTCGTACGCTCACACTAACCCGTGCCCTCACATGTACGCTCCCCCTAAAGCGTTGTCGTACCCTCACCTGCAACCTAAACTGTCCCTGTCCCCTAACGCTAACCCTAGCCCGAACCCTAAAGCTAACCCTTCCCCGAAGCCTTCCCCTCACCCGTCCCCTAATCCTAACCCGTACGCTCACACTAACCCACGCCCTCACACGTACGCTCCCCCTAAACTGTTGTCGTACCCTCACCTGGACCCTAAACCGTCCCCGTCCCCTAACCCTAACCCTAGCCCGAACCCTAACCCTAACCCTTCCCCGAAGCCTTCCCCTCACCCGTCCCCTAATCCTAACCCGTACGCTCACACTAACCCATGCCCTCACACGTACGCTCCCCCTAAAGCATTGTCGTACCCTCACCTGGACCCTAAACTCTCCCCGTCCCCTAACCATAACCCTAGCCCGAACCCTAACCCTAACCCTTCCCCGAAGCCTTCCCCTCACCCGTCCCCTAATCCTAACCCGTACGCTCACACTAACCCACGACCTCACACGTACGCTCCCCCTAAACCGTTGTCATACCCTCACCTGGACCCAAAACCATCCCTGTCCCCTAACCCTAACCCTAGCCTGAACCCTAACCGTAACCCTTCCCCGAAGTCTTCCCCTCACCCGTCCCCTAATCCTAACCCGGACGCTCACACTAACCCACACTCACACATTCGCTCCCCCTAAAGCGTTGTCGTACCCTCACCTGGACCCTAAACCGTCCCCGTCCCCTAACCCTAACCCTAGCCCTAACCCTGAACCTAACACTTCCCCAATGCCTTCCCCTCACCCGTCCCCTAAACCTAACCCAAACGCTCACAGTAACCCGCGCCCTCACACGTACGCTCCCCCTAAACTGTTGTCGTACCCTCACCTGGACCCTAAACCGTCCCCATCCCCTAACCCTAACACTAGCCCGAACCCTAACCCTAACCCTTCCCCAAAGCCTTCCCCTCACCCGTCCCCTAATCCTAACGCATACGCTCACACTAACCCGCGCCCTCACACGTACGCTCCCCGTAAACCGTTGTCGTAACCTCACCTGGACCCTAAACCGTCCCCGTCCCCTAACCCTAACCCTAGCCCGAACCCTAACCCTAAGTCCTCCCCGAAGTCTTCCCCTCACCCGTCCCCTAATCCTAACCCGTACGCTCACACTAACCCGCGCCCTCACACGTACCCTCTCCCTAAAGCATTGTCGTACCCTCAACTGGACCCTAAACCGTCCCCGTCCCCTAACCCTAACAATAGCCCGAATCCTAACCCTAACACTTCCCCGAAGCCTTCCCCTCACCCGTCCCCTAATCCTAACCCGTACGCTCACACTAACCCGCGCCCTCACATGTACGCTCCCCCTAAAGCGTTGTCGTACCCTCACCTGCAACCTAAACTGTCCCTGTCCCCTAACACTAACCCTAGCCCGAACCCTAACCCTAACCCTTCCCCGAAGGCTTCCACTCACCCGTCCCCTAATCCTAAGCCGGACGCTCACACTAACCCTCGACTTCACACTTACGCTCCCCCTAAACCGTTGTCGTACCCTCACCTGGACCCTAAACCGTCCCCGTCCCCTAACCCTAACCCTAGCCCGAACCCTAACTCTAACCCTTCCCCGAAGCCTTCCCCTCACCCGTCATCTAATCCTAACCCGTACACTCACACTAACCCGCGCTCTCACCCATACGCTCCCCCTAAACCGTTGTCGTACCCTCACCTGGACCCTAAACCGTCCCCGTACCCTAACCCTAACCCTAGCCCGAACCCTAAACCTAAAACTTCCCCGAAGCCTTCCCCTCACCCATCCCCTAATCCTAACCCGTACGCTCACACTAACCCGCGCCCTCACACGTACGCTCCCCCTAAACCGTTGTCGTACCCTCACCTGGACCCTAAAACGTCCCCGTCCCCTAACCCTAACCCTAGCCCGAACCCTAAACGTAACACTTCCCCGAAGCCTTCCCCTCAACCGTCCCCTAATCCTAACCCGTACGCTCACACTAACCCGTGCCCTCACACGTACACTCCCCCTAAACCATTGTCGTACCCTCACCTGGAGCCAAAACGGTCCCCGTCCCCTAACCCTAACCCTAGCCCGAACCCTAACCCTAACCCTTCCCCGAAGCCTTCCCCTCACCCGTCCCCTAATCCTAACCTGTACGCTCACACTAACCTACGCCCTCACACGTACGCTCCCCCTAAACCATATTCGTACCCTCACCTGGACCCTAAACCGTCCCCGTCCCCTAACCCTAACCCTAGCCCGAACCCTAAACCTAACCCTTCCCCGAAGCCTTCCCCTCACCCGTCCCCTAATCCTAACCCATACGCTCACACTAACCCGCGCCCTCACACGTACGCTCCCCCTAAACTGTTGTCGTACACTCACCTGGACCCTAAACCGTCCCCATCCCCTAACCCTAACCCTACCCCGAACCCTAACCCTTCCCCGAAGCCTTCCCCTCACCCGTCCCATAATCCTAACCCATACGCTCACACTAACCCGCGCCCTCACACGTACGCTCCCCGTAAACCGTTGTCGTAACCTCACCTGGACCCTAAACCGTCCCCGTCCCCTAACCCTAACCCTAGCCCGAACCCTAACCCTAAGTCCTCACCGAAGTCGTCCCCTCACCCGCCCCCTAATCCTAACCGGTACGCTCACACTAACCCGCGCCCTCACACGTACCCTGCCCCTAAAGCGTTGTCGTACCCTCACCTGGACCCTAAACCGTCCCCGTCCCCTAACCCTAACCCTAGCCCGAACCCTAACTCTAACACTTCCCCGAAGCCTTCCCCTCACCCGTCCCCTAATCCTAACCCGTACGCTCACACTAACCCGCGCCCTCACATGTACGCTCCCCCTAAAGGGTTGTCGTACCCTCACCTGCAACCTAAACTGTCCCTGTCCCCTAACGCTAACCCTAGCCCGAACCCTAAACCTAACCCTTCCCCGAAGCCTTCCCCTTACCCGTCCCCTAATCCTAACCCGTACGCTCACACTAACCCGCGCCCTCACACGTACGCTCACCCTAAACTGTTGTCGTACCCTCACGTGGACCCTAAACCGTCCCCGACCCCTAAGCCTAACCCTAGCCCGAACCCTAACCCTAACCCTTCCCCGAAGCCTTCCCCTCACCCGTCCCCTAATCCTAACCCGTACGCTCACACTAACATGCGCCCTCACACGTACGCTCCCCCTAAACGGTTGTCGTACCCTCACCTGGATCCTAAACCGTCCCCATCCCCTAACCCTAACCCTAGCCCGAACCCTAACACTAACACTTCCCCGAAGCCTTCCCCTCACCCGTCCCCTAACCCTAACCCGTACGCTCACACTAACCCGCGCCCTCACACGTATTCTCCACCTAAACCGTTGTCGTACCCTCACCTGGACCCTAAACCGTCCCCTTCCCCTAACCCTAACCCTAGCCCGAACCCTAACCCTAACCCTTCCCCGAAGCCTTCCCCTCACCCGTCCCCTAATACTAACCTGTACGCTAACACTAACCCGCGCCCTCACACGTACGCTCCCGCTAAAGCTTTGTCGTACCCTCACCTGGACCCTAAATCGTCCCCGTCCCCTAACCCTAAACCTAGCCCGAACCCTAACCCTAACACTTCCCCGAAGCCTTCCCCTCACCCGTCCCCTAATCCTAACCCGTACGCTCACACTAACCCGCGCCCTCACACGTACGCTCCCCCTAAACCGTTGTCGTACCCTCACCTGGACCCTAAACCATCCCTGTCCCCTAACCCTAACCCTAGCCTGAAACTTAACCCTAACCCTTCCCCGAAGTCTTCCCCTCACCCGTCCCCTAATCCTAACCCGTACGCTCACACTAACCCGCGCCCACACACGTACGCTCCCCCTAAACCGTTGTTGTACCCTCACCTGGACCCTAAACCGTCCCCGATCCCTAACCCTAACCCTAGCCCGAACCCTAACCCTAACCCTTCCCCGAAGCCTTCCCCTCACCCGTCCCCTAATCCTAACCCGTACGCTCATAATAACCCGCGCCCTCACACGTACGCTCTCCCTAAAGCATTGTCGTACCCTTACCTGCACCCTAAACCGTCCCCCTCCCCTAACTCTAACCCTAGCCCAAACCGTAACCCTAACCCTTCCCCGAAGCCTTCCCCTCACCCGACCCGTAATCCTAACCCGTACGCTCACACTAACCCGCGCCTTCACACGTACACTCCCCCTAAACTATTGTTGTACCCTCACCTGGAGCCAAAACGGTCCCCGTCCCCTTACCCTAACCCTAGCCCGAACCCTAACCCTAACCCTTCCCCGAAGCCTTCCCCTCACCCGTCCCCTAACCCTAACCCGAACGCTCACACTAACCCGCGCCCTCACACGTGTGCTCCCCCTAAACCGTTGTCGTACCCTCACCGGGACCCTAAAACGTCCCCGACCCCTAACCCTAACCCTAGCCCGAACCCTAAACCTAACCCTTCCCCGAAGCCTTCCCCTCACCCGTCCCCTAATCCTAACCCGTACGCTCACACTAACCTGCGCACTCACATTTACGCTCCCCCTAAACCGTTGTAGTACCCTCACCTGGACCCTAAACCGTCCCCGTCCCCTAACCCTAACCCTAGCCCGAACCCTAACCCTAACCCTTCCCCGAAGCCTTCCCCTCACCCGTCCCCTAATCCTAACCCGTACGCTCACACTAACCCACGCCCTCACACGTACGCTCCCCCTAAAGCGTTGTCGTACCCTCACCTGGACCCTAAACCGTACCCGTCCCCTAACCCTAACCCTAGCCCGAACACTAACCCTAACACTTCCCCGAAGCCGTCCCCTCACCCGTTCCCTAATCCTAACCCGTACGCTCACACTAACCCGCGCCCTCACACGTACGCTCCCCCTAAACCATTGTCATACCCTCACCTGGACCCTAAACCATCCCTGTCCCCTAACCCTAACCCTAGCCTGAACCCTAACCCTAACCCTTCCCCGAAGTCTTCCCCTCACCCGTCCCCTAATCCTAACCCGTAAGCTCACACTAACCCGCGCCCACACACGTACGCTCCCCCTAAACCGTTGTCGAACCCTCACCTGGACCCTAAACCGTCCCCGTCCCCTAACCCTAACCCTAGCCCGAACCCTAACTCTAACCCTTCCCCGAAGCCTTCTCCACACCCGTCCTCTAATCCTAACCCGTACCCTCACACTAACCCGCGCCCTCAACCGTACGCTCCCCCTAAACCGTTGTCGTACCCTCACCTGGACCCTAAACCGTTCCCGTCCCCTAAACCTAACCCTAGCCCGAAGCCTAACCCGAACCCTTCCCCGAAGCCTTCCCCTCACCAGTCCCCTACTCCTAACCCGGACGCTCACACTAACCCACGACTTCACACTTACACACCCCCTAAACCGTTGTCGTACCCTCACCTGGACTCTAAACCGTCCCCGTCCCCTAACCCTAACCCTAGCCCGAACCCTAAACGTAACACTTCCTCGAAGCCTTCCCCTCACCCGTCCCCTAATCCTAACCCGTACGCTCACACTAACCCGCGCCCTCACACGTACGCTCCCCCTAAAGCGTTGTCGTACCCTCACCTGGAGCCAAAATGGTCCCCGTCCCCTAACCCTAACCCTAGCCCGAACCCTAACCCTAACCCTTCCCTGAAGCCTTCCCCTCACCCGTCCCCTAATCTTAACCTGTACGCTCACACTAACCTACGCCCTCACAAGTACGCTCCCCCTAAACCATATTCATACCCTCACCTGGACCCTAAACCATCCCCGTCCCCTAACCCTAACCCTAGCCCTAACCCTACACCTAACCCTTCCCCGATGCCTTCCCCTCACCCGTCCCCTAAACCTAACCCAAACGCTCACAGTAACCCGCGCCCTCATACGTACGCTCCCCCTAAACTGTTGTCGTACCCTCACCTGGACCCTAAACCGTCCCCATCCCCTAACCCTAACCCTAGCCCGAACCCTAACCCTAACCCTTCCCCAAAGCCTTCCCCTCACCCGTCCCCTAATCCTAACGCATACGCTCACACTAACCCGGGCCCTCACACGTACCCTCCCCCTAAAGCGTTGTCGTACCCTCACCTGGACCCTACACCGTCCCCGTCCCCTAACCCTAACAATAGCCCGAACCGTAACCCTAACACTTCCCCGAAGCCTTCCCCTCACCCGTCCCCTAATCCTAACCCGTACGCTCACACTAACCCGCGCCCTCACATGTACGCTCCCCCTAAAGCATTGTCGTACCCTCACCTGCAACCTAAACTGTCCCTGTCCCCTAACGCTAACCCTAGCCCGAACCCTAACCCTAACCCTTCCCCGAAGCCTTCCCCTCACCCGTCCCCTAATCCTAACCCGGACGCTCACACTAACCCTCGACTTCACACTTACGCTCCCCCTAAACCGTTGTCGTACCCTCACCTGGACCCTAAACCGTCCCCGTCCCCTAACCCTAACCCTAGCCCGAACCCTAAACCTAACACTTCCCCGAAGCCTTCCCCTCACCCATCCCCTAATCCTAACCCGTACGCTCACACTAACTCGCGCCCTCACACGTACGCTTCCCCTAAACCGTTGTCGTACCCTCACCTGGACCCTAAATCGTCCCCGTCCCCTAACCCTAACCCTAGCCCGAACCCTAACCCTAACCTTTCCACGAAGCCTTCCCCTCACCCGTCCCATAATCCTAACCCGTACGCTCATACTAACCCGCACCCTCACACATTCTCTCCCCCTAAAGCGTTGTCGTACCCTCACCTGGACCCTAAACCGTCCTCGTCCCCTAACCCTAACCCTAGCCCGAACCCTAACCCTAACCCTTCCCCGAAGCCTTCCCCTCACCCGTCCC
This sequence comes from Leucopleurus acutus, assembly GCF_964270905.1. Taxonomy (NCBI): domain Eukaryota; kingdom Metazoa; phylum Chordata; class Mammalia; order Artiodactyla; family Delphinidae; genus Leucopleurus; species Leucopleurus acutus. The sequence goes on from NW_028139184.1 coordinate 977,684, forward strand.
CTAATCCTAACCCGTACGCTCACACTAACCCGCGCCCTCACACGTACTCTCACCCTAAACTGTTGTCGTACCCTCACCTGGACCCTGAACCGTCCCCGTCCGCTAACCCTAACCCTAGCCCGAACCCTAACCCTAACCCTTCCCCGAAGCCTTCCACTCACCCGTCCACTAATCCTAACCCGTACGCTCACACTAACCTGCGCGCTCACACGTACGCTCCCCCTAAACCGTTGTCGTACCCTCACCTGGACCCTAAACTGTCCCCGTCCCCTAATCCTAACCCTAGCCCGAACCCTAACCCTAACACTTCCCCGAAGCCTTCCCCTCACCCGTCCCCTAACCCTAACCCGTACGCTCACACTAACCCGCGCCCTCACACGTATTCTCCCCCTAAACCGTTGTCGTACCCTCACCTGGACCCTAAACCGTCCCCTTCCCCTAACCCTAACCCTAGCTCGAACCCTAACCCTAACCCTTCCCCGAAGCCTTCCCCTCACCCGTCCCATAATCCTAACCCATACGCTCACACTAACCCGCGCCCTCACACGTACGCTCCCCGTAAACCGTTGTCGTAACCTCACCTGGACCCTAAACCGTCCCCGTCCCCTAACCCTAACCCTAGCCCGAACCCTAACCCTAAGTCCTCCCCGAAGTCTTCCCCTCACCCGCCCCCTAATCCTAACCGGTACGCTCACACTAAACCGCGCCCTCACACGTACCCTCCCCCTAAAGCGTTGTCGTACCCTCACCTGGACCCTAAACCGTCCCCGTCCCCTAACCCTAACCCTAGCCCGAACCCTAACTCTAACACTTCCCCGAAGCCTTCCCCTCACCCGTCCCCTAATCCTAACCCGTACGCTCACACTAACCCGCGCCCTCACATGTACGCTCCCCCTAAAGGGTTGTCGTACCCTCACCTGCAACCTAAACTGTCCCTGTCCCCTAACGCTTACCCTAGCCCGAACCCTAAACCTAACCCTTCCCCGAAGCCTTCCCCTTACCCGTCCCCTAATCCTAACCCGTACGCTCACACTAACCCGTGCCCTCACACGTACGCTCACCCTAAACTGTTGTCGTACCCTCACGTGGACCCTTAAACGTCCCCGACCCCTAACCCTAACCCTAGCCCGAACCCTAACCCTAACCCTTCCCCGAAGCCTTCCCCTCACCCGTCCCCTAACCCTAACCCGTACGCTCACACTAATCCGCGCCCTCACACGTATTCTCCCCCTAAACCGTTGTCATACCCTCACCTGGACCCTAAACCGTCCCCTTCCCCTAACCCTAACCCTAGCCCGAACCCTAACCCTAACCCTTCCCCGAAGCCTTCCCCTCACCCGTCCCCTAATACTAACCTGTACTCTAACACTAACCCGCGCCCTCACATGTACGCTCCCCCTAAAGCTTTGTCGTACCCTCACCTGGACCCTAAACCGTCCCCGTCCCCTAACCCTAAACCTAGCCCGAACCCTAACCCTAACACTTCCCCGAAGCCTTCCCCACACGCGTCCCCTAATCCTAACCCGTACGCTCACACTAACCCGCGCCCACACACGTACGCTCCCCCTAAACCGTTGTTGTACCCTCACCTGGACCCTAAACCGTCCCCGATCCCTAACCCTAACCCTAGCCCGAACCCTAACCCTAACCCTTCCCTGAAGCCTTCCCCTCACCCGTCCCCTAATCCTAACCCGTACGCTCATAATAACCCGCGCCCTCACACGTATGCTCTCCCTAAAGCATTGTCGTACCCTTACCTGCACCCTAAACCGTCCCCCTCCCCTAACCCTAACCCTAGCCCAAACCGTAACCCTAACCCTTCCCCGAAGCCTTCCCCTTACCCGACCCGTAATCCTAACCCGTACGCTCACACTAACCCACGCCCTCACACGTACACTCCCCCTAAACTATTGTCGTACCCTCACCTGGAGCCAAAACGGTCCCCGTCCCCTTACCCTAACCCTAGCCCGAACCCTAACCCTAACCCTTCCCCGAAGCCTTCCCCTCACCCGTCCCCTAACCCTAACCCGAACGCTCACACTAACCCGCGCTCTCACACGTGTGCTCCCCCTAAACCGTTGTCGTACCCTCACCGGGACCCTAAACCGTCCCCGTCCCCTAACCCTAACCCTAGACCGAACCCTAAACTTAACCCTTCCCCGAAGCCTTCCCCTCACCCGTCCCCTAATCCTAACCCGTACGCTCACACTAACCTGCGCACTCACATTTACGCTCCCCCTAAACCGTTGTAGTACCCTCACCTGGACCCTAAACCGTCCCCGTCCCCTAACCCTAACCCTAGCCCGAACCCTAACCCTAACCCTTCCCCGAAGCCTTCCCCTCACCCGTCCCCTAATCCTAACCCGTACGCTCACACTAACCCACGCCCTCACACGTACGCTCCCCCTAAAGCGTTGTCGTACCCTCACGTGGACCCTAAACCGTACCCGTCCCCAACCCTAACCCTAGCCCGAACACTAAACCTAACACTTCCCCGAAGCCGTCCCCTCACCCGTTCCCTAATCCTAACCCGTACGCTCACACTAACCCGCGCCCTCACACGTACGCTCCCCCTAAACCGTTGTCGTACCCTCACCTGGACCCTAAACCATCCCTGTCCCCTAACCCTAACCCTAGCCTGAACCCTAACCCTAACCCTTCCCCGAAGTCTTCCCCTCACCCGTCCCCTAATCCTAACCCGTAAGCTCACACTAACCCGCACCCACACACGTACGCTCCCCCTAAACCGTTGTCGAACCCTCACCTGGACCCTAAACCGTCCCCGTCCCCTAACCCTAACCCTAGCCCGAACCCTAACTCTAACCCTTCCCCGAAGCGTTCCCCACACCCGTCCTCTAATCCTAACCCGTACCCTCACACTAACCCGCGCCCTCACCCTTACGCTCCCCCTAAACCGTTGTCGTACCCTCACCTGGACCCTAAACCGTTCCCGTCCCCTAAACCTAACCCTAGCCCGAACCCTAACCCGAACCCTTCCCCGAAGCCTTCCCCTCACCCGTCCCCTAATCCTAACCCGGACGCTAACACTAACACACCACTTCACACTTACGCACCCCCTAAACCGTTGTCGTACCCTCACCTGGACCCTAAACCGTCCCCGTCCCCTAACCCTAACCCTAGCCCGAACCCTAAACGTAACACTTCCCCGAAGCGTTCCCCTCACCCGTCCCCTAATCATAACCCGTACGCTCACACTAACCCGCGCCCTCACACGTACACTCCCCCTAAACCATTGTCGTACCCTCACCTGGAGCCAAAATGGTCCCCGTCCCCTAACCCTAACCCTAGCCCGAACCCTAACCCTAACCCTTCCCTGAAGCCTTCCCCTCACCCGTCCCCTAATCCTAACCTGTACGCTCACACTAACCTACGCCCTCACACGTACGCTCCCCCTAAACCATATTCATACCCTCACCTGGACCCTAAACCGTCCCCGTCCCCTAACCCTAACCCTAGCCCTAACCCTAAACCTAACCCTTCCCCGATGCCTTCCCCTCACCCGTCCCCTAAACCTAACCCAAACGCTCACAGTAACCCGCGCCCTCATACGTACGCTCCCCCTAAACTGTTGTCGTACCCTCACCTGGACCCTAAACCGTCCCCATCCCCTAACCCTAACCCTAGCCCGAACCCTAACCCTAACCCTTCCCCAAAGCCTTCCCCTCACCCGTCCCCTAATCCTAACGCATACGCTCACACTAACCCGCGCCCTCACACGTACGCTCCCCGTAAACCGTTGTCGTAAGCTCACCTGGACCCTAAACCGTCCCCGTCCCCTAACCCTAACCCTAGCCCGAACCCTAACCCTAAGTCCTCCCCGAAGTCTTCCCCTCACCCGTCCCCTAATCCTAACCCGTACGCTCACACTAACCCACGCCCTCACACGTACCCTCCCCCTAAAGCGTTGTCGTACCCTCACCTGGACCCTACACCGTCCCCGTCCCCTAACCCTAACAATAGCCCGAACCCTAACCCTAACACTTCCCCGAAGCCTTCCCCTCACCCGTCCCCTAATCCTAACCCGTACGCTCACACTAACCCGCGCCCTCACATGTACGCTCCCCCTAAAGCGTTGTCGTACCCTCACCTGCAACCTAAACTGTCCCTGTCCCCTAACGATAACCCTAGCCAGAACCCTAACCCTAACCCTTCCCCGAAGCCTTCCCCTCACCCGTCCCCTAATCCTAACCCGGATGCTCACACTAACCCTCGACTTCACACTTACGCTCCCCCTAAACCGTTGACGTACCCTCACCTGGACCCTAAACCGTCCCCGTCCCCTAACCCTAACCCTAGCCCGAACCCTAACTCTAACACTTCCCCGAAGCCTTCCCCTCACCCGTCATCTAATCCTAACCCGTACCCTCACACTAACCCGCGCCCTCACCCATACGCTCCCCCTAAACCGTTGTCGTACCCTCACCTGGACCCTAAACCATCCCCGTCCCCTAACCCTAACCCTAGCCCGAACCCTAAACCTAACCCTTCCCCGAAGCCTTCCCCTCACCCGTCCCCTAATCCTAACCCGTACGCTCACACTAACCTGCGCACTCACATTTACGCTCCCCCTAAACCGTTGTAGTACCCTCACCTGGACCCTAAACCGTCCCCGTCCCCTAACCCTAACCCTAGCCCGAACCCTAACCCTAACCCTTCCCCGAAGCCTTCCCCTCACCCGTCCCCTAATCCTAAACCGTACGCTCACACTAACCCATGCCCTCACACGTACCCTCCCCCTAAAGCGCTGTCTTACACTCAACTGGACCCTAAACCGTCCCTGTCCCCTAACCCTAACCCTAGCCCGAACCCTAACCCTAACCGTTCCCCGAAACCTTCCCCTCACCCGTCCTCTAATCCTAATCCGTACGCTCAAACTAACCCGCGCCCTCACACGTATTCTCCCCCTAAACCGTTGTCGTACCCTCACCTGGACCCTAAACCGTCCCCTTCCCCTAACCCTAAACCTAGTCCGAACCCTTACCCTAACCCTTCCCCGAAGCATTCGCCTCACCCGTCCCCTAATCCTAACCCGTACGCTCACACTAACTCACGCCCTCACACGTACGCTTCCCCTAAACCGTTGACGTACCCTCACCTGGACCCTAAATCGTCCCCGTCCCCTAACCCTAACCCTAGCCCGAACCCTAACCTTAACCTTTCCACGAAGCCTTCCCCTCACCCGTCCCATAATCCTAACCCGTAAGCTCATACTAACCCGCACCCTCACACATTCTCTCCCCCTAAAGCGTTGTCGTACTCTCACCTGGACCCTAAACCGTCCCCGTCCCCTAACCCTAACCCTAGCCCGAACCCTAACCCTAACCCTTCCCCGAAGCCTTCCCCTCACCCGTCCCCTAATCCTAACCCGTACGCTCACACTAACCTACGCCCTCACACGTACGCTCCCCCTAAACCATTGTCGTACCCTCACCTGGACCCTAAACCGTCCCCGTCCCCTAACCCTAACCCTAGCCCAAACCCTAAACCTAACCCTTCCCCGAAGCCTTCCCCTCACCCGTCCCCTAATCCTAACCCGTACGCTCACACTAACCCGCGACCTCACACGTACTCTCACCCTAAACTGCTGTCGTACCCTCACCTGGACCCTGAACCGTCCCCGTCCGCTAACCCTAACCCTAGCCCGAACCCTAACCCTAACCCTTCCCCGAAGCCTTCCACTCACCCGTCCACTAATCCTAACCTGTACGCTCACACTAACCTGCGAGCTCACACGTACGCTCCCCCTAAACCGTTGTCGTACCCTCACCTGGACCCTAAACTGTCCCCGTCCCCTAATCCTAACCCTAGCCCGAACCCTAACCCTAACACTTCCCCGAAGCCTTCCCCTCACCCGTCCCCTAACCCTAACCCGTACGCTCACACTAACCCGCGCCCTCACACGTATTCTCCCCCTAAACCGTTGTCGTACCCTCACCTGGACCCTAAACCGTCCCCTTCCCCTAACCCTAACCCTAGCCCGAACCCTAACCCTAACCCTTCCCCGAAGCCTTCCGCTCACCCGTCCCCTAATCCTAACCGTACGCTCACACTAACCGCGCCCTCACATGTACGCTCCCCCTAAAACCTTGTCGTACCCTCACCTGCAACCTAAACTGTCCCTGTCCCCTAACGCTAACCCTAGCCCGAACCCTAACCCTAACCCTTCCCCGAAGCCTTCCCGTCACCCGTCCCCTAATCCTAAACCGTAGCCTCACACTAAACCGCGCCCTCACACGTACCCTCCTCCTAAAGCGCTGTCTTACTCTCAACTGGACCCTAAACCGTCCCCGTCCCCT